>NW_016809016.1:1371537-1377843 GCF_001698545.2 Rhinopithecus bieti
CAGGCTGGAGTGCAGTGGCCGGATCTCAGCTCACTGCAAGCTCCGCCTCCCGGGTTTACGCCATTCTCCTGCCTCAGCCTCCCGAGTAGCTGGGACTACAGGCGCCCGCCACCTCGCCCGGCTAGTTTTTTGTATTTTTTAGTAGAGACGGGGTTTCACTGTGTTAGCCAGGATGTTCTCGATCTCCTGACCTCGTGATCCGCCCGTCTCGGCCTCCCAAAGTGCTGGGATTACAGGCTTGAGCGACCGCACCCGGCCTTCTTTTCCTTTTTTTGAGACAAGATCTCTCTCTGTCACCTAGGCTGGAGTGCAGGGTATGATCATAGCTTACTGGAGCTTTGATTTCCTAGGTTCAAGTGATCCTCCTGCATTAGCCTCCCAAGTATAGGACAGACATACGCCAGCCCCAGGCTGAGTTATGCTGATTTTTTTTTTTGTTTGTCAAGATGGGGTTCTCTCTGTGTTGCCCAGACTGGTCTTGAACTCCTAGCCTCAAACAGTCCTATCATCGTGGCCTCCCAAAGTGCTGAGATTACTGGTGTAAGCCAGTGTGCCCAGCTGTCACTTATTTTTATTGTCTAAAAATTTTCTTTTTTTACCATGAAATGCAATACCAGGCAGAACCATAATGGCTATACCCAATCCTAGGGGTCAGGCTCTGGGTGCAGGGAGTTGGACATGGGATGTTCACTGCACCCCCATGCTCTGAGGCAACTTCCTGTGATGTCGTCATCAATCTGTAGGGCTTCCCAGAACATGGTTGGAAAATGTCTGCTTCCATTCAAGACTTTTATTTTATGGCCAGGCAGACAAGTCTGTAGGTGTGAATGACCTGAGTCACTTGGCCGTGTAACTGAAGGGCCAGGTCTTCCAACATCTACCCCTGTTCTCATGAATAAGACCAGCCTCTCTCGTGCCTTCCCGTGATGAATATTTTCCATTGTGCACTCGCCTTGTAGACTGGGAGGCAGCAGCCCCAAACCTGCCTCTCCTTCCTGTGTTTCTTCCTCTTTGTCTTCCATGTTCCCGGTGGTCCCTGGACTCAACCTCATTCGTCTCGGCATTTCCTATACACTTGTGGAGCATTTCTGGCACCCTTGCTGATCACTTTTGTGCAGCAGGAGGGGATGGTTTCCCCTGGTGCTGCCCCTAGTGGCTTGGTGGTAACTCAGTGATAATTGTTTACCAGAAGCCAGCCTCAGTCGTGAATTCCTTCCAAACATCAACTTATTTGATCCCTGCAACACGCAACAATGTGATCATGATTCCCAGTCTTCTGATGGGAGAAGTGGGGCTCAAAGAGGCAAAAATAGTTTGATCACAGTTTTATAGGGTGGAGGCCTAGATTGAAGCTCAGGTTTATCTTGTTCCCGAGCTTGAGCCCTTCACCGCCAGCATTGAGTGGATGGGTCCAGCGTTGCCCGCCTGTTTTTGAGCTCACATTTTTGTGTGAGGGTGGAGGGCAACTCATTTTTCACAAGCCTTTTGAAGTTCTTGAGAGGTTACTGCCTGCAGCCAAGGGGCAGCTAATGGGTGTAATTGATTTATGCTTCTTAAAATGTTTTGCAGAATTTTTAGTAGCTTTTGATGTTGGCATGTAGTCACTTGGTGGCTGGGGATTAGGTGTTATTTTGAGAGAAAGATGCAGAGTTGAGAAGAATGAACACTTTTCCATTAGTCTTCCACACTGGATCCTAAGTTCCATGAGAACATGGACCACGTCTATGATGTTCAGATTACACCCCTCTACTGCCTTGGAGTGTCCAGCATATGGTAGATGCTCAATATATGCTTTTCTCCCCTAGTAAATAAATGGGATAACTTGAAGAAAGATTTTATGATGTTTATGGATGAAAGAGGGATAAACTATGGAATGGAGAAATTATAATATGGAGGTTGGCAAACCATGGCCATGGGCCAAATCTGGCCCACCATTTGTTTTTATAAATAAAGTTTTATTGGAATACAGCCACATTTGTTTATGTATTGTCTGTGGCTGTGTTTGCATGACAAGGGCAGAGTTGAGTAGTTGCAACAGAGACCGTGTGGCCTTCAAAGCCTGCAATATTTACCATCTGGGTCTTCACAAAAACGTTTGCTGACCGTTGAATTATAATAATGCCAGTTCTACTGAAAGAAATGTGGAAAATACTCATAATAGCACAAAGGCCTGCAAACAGATCTTTGTTGGAATAGGAAGAACAGATTCTGCCAGGGGACCTGCCTGTGTTCCCTCACTGTGCCTTCTACAGCTGGGCTAAAGCTTCTAGAACATTCCTGAAAGCAGATGGGCTCCCTAGAAGGAAGCAGTGGGTTCTTGCAGAGGCCTTGGCAGGTGGAGGAGTTCTTGGGGTCAGTAAGTTTGCATCTGGATGACATTAGGACTCTAGCATCTGCTCATAGTTCTTCAAAAGTGGCCTTTGGCCAGAGTGAAGACAGGAATCTCCCTGCCTGCTTTCCCAGCCACCTGGCCCTGAGGGACGGTCTTACCTGTGGAAGACTGCAAAGGCAGAACCATGCTGAAAGGAGGTGTTAGCAGCCATCCTGCTAGAGGAAACTGATGCCACCTCTGGTCCCGGATGTTTGGTGCTCCCTTCTGCCCTGGTAGGCATTTGGATCTGGACCCTGCGTCTCAGAGGGATGGCTGAGCAATAAAGCATTTCCTGAAGTCAGTGTAGATGAAGCACTGGTGAGCTGTTGGGATGTCAAACAGAGCATCTCCCGCGAGGAACTCACCTAGTGAGGTCTAGCTCCTAGCTGGACCATAAGCATGTCAAGCCTGGACCAGGGAGCCCCTGCCTTGGCCAACTTCTCCACCTGCCATACCCCTGGGTGGCTTATTTGCACTTAGGATCAGGATGAGATCAGGGTTCTTAACTTGCCATAGAGACCCAGCAGAGTCTGCTTTCTTCCTCCCTCTTACTCTCACCTCTCAACGTGCCCCAGTCCCTCTTGGCTTCAGGCACGTGGTCTTTCTCTGTTCCTCATGCTGACCGCTGACCACACTCCTCCTTGGTTCAGAGCATTTGCACATTCTATTCCCTCTAACTGGAACTCCCTTCTCCCTGAGCTCCCCCTGCATGGCCTGTTCCAGTCAGTGGCAGCTCTTCCTTCTATTCTGAATGTCAGTTCCTCCGAGAAGCCTTCCCTGACTGCCAAGACCAGGTTGGCTACCTTGAACACACCAGGGCGAGTGTCGTTCCTTTTATCTAGAGCACTTATCTCAGTTTGCCATTCATGTTGGTTGGTGACATTATGTATTAGAAGCTGGCTCTCCCCCTGGACTGTGTGCTTCGTGGGCATGAGGGCCGCATTTGTTTTTATTCACCATGACACCTCTGGTGTCTCCTGCAGTGCCTGGCATGTGATGAGCACTTGATAAGTATTTGTTGAATGAATGATCAAGTTCTATCTTTGGTCTTGGTTCTGAGAGAGTAACTATGGCTGCCTGGAGTGTTATATTGAAAAGAAGAAGAAGAATATCAATTTGCCAAGTGCCTCTGGGTAAATTCTGTGCTATGCATTTTTGGTTGATCTGGGCTGATTAGGGGTGGGTGTTGTGTTGATTAGCAGTGTCTGGCTTGGATGAGGGAAGGGTGAGAAAGGCAAGAAGGAGATGGTTAATGAGCTTTCGGAGAGCACCGTCTGATATACCTCACTGACCTCCTAGGACAAACAGACATTTTGCTCTACTCAGGTATTGAAGTTTTTACTGGTCACCTTCACCTCCCAATCTTCCAGCAACATGCACACTACTGCTATCCTGTAACTCAGTTGTTGCCCTTTGTGTACTTTGGAATTGAGTATGCAGTGTGGTGATGGGCGCACCCACCCCACGCAGCTGGGTGAGAGAAGGGAGGGGGCTGCTCTGCTTACCTGGGTGCAAAGTTTGAGGCTAACGTGGCTCCGCAGGTGAGGCTTGTCATCCAAGAGCAGGCAAGGCCAGGTGTGGTCTGGAATCAGAGGTCAAGAGGGCAGGACCCTTCTGTAGAGGTCCTGGTAGCCGGCAGGACTCAGAGGAGCCTGTACCCAGGAATAGCTGTGGAGAAGACCCTGACCAGCAGGTGCGGTTCTGGGAGGGGCTGGGTCACTTTGTCCCTCTCCTTGAGCCAGAGTATGATGCATGGTAACCAGAACGGTCCCTAGAGCACCCCACAGGGAGGCCCTGTGGCCTGAACCAGCACAGGGTGATGGGGATACCTGCTGTAAGGGCAGAGTGGCTGGGTGGTCATCAACTCAAATGGGCACCAGGTTTGGTCTAGTGCACATTAGAGGAAGTCCAGGGAGCAATGAGGAGGTTGGCAGTTCTAGTCCAATCCTGAATCTGGGGATAAGCCTGAGGCTTTCCGGGTTCATTCATTCATCTAGCATTGACTGTACCTCTGACAAGCTGTGGGGTTCACAGTCAAAAGAAAGACAGAGCCTCTGCATCAAGGAGGCCACAGTCTAGTTGGGGAGGTAAATCAATATTTAAAATATAGTGCTATTCACATATATTTATCTGTTGATAAAAGGAAACTTTGTAAATACAAAAGAATATAAAGAAGATAGTTAACACTAATCCTGCTCCCTGGAGATAACATTCTTGTTAACATCCCCGCCTCTCTTTTTGCCCAGGTGTGGGTGTATATGCATATTCTACATGGTTGAGATAATTCTGTTAATGGCGTTTCCTATTTTTGTTAACATTTCCTTATCTTTTTTCCTAGGTTCGTGTGTGTATATATATTCCACATGACTGAGCTAATACTCTAATAAACTTTTACATCAAGATATATCAGTTATGGACTTAGTGGCTTAAAGCAATAAAAACTGATTATTTCTTAGGCTTCTGTGGGTGAGTGCTGTTGATTTCATCTGGGCTCACTCATGCAGCTGGGAGGGAAAGTCCAAGATGGCCTCACACACGTTTCTGGTGTGCAGTGCTGGCTGTTGGCTGTGGCATTTTGTGTCTACTCATCCTCCAGTAGGCCAGGCTAGCTTCCTGATAAATTGTGGCCTTACCTGTCCACAAGGTCTTACTCTGTCACCCAGGCTGGAATGCAGTGGTGTGATCATAGCCCACTGCAGCCTTGCCTTCCTGGGCTCAAGCGATCTTCTAGCCTCAGCCTCCCGAGTAGCTGGGAGTACAGGCGTGAGCCACCACACCCAGCTAATTTTTAATTTTTTTGTAGAGATGGGGTGTCACTATGTTGCCCAGGCTGGTCTCAAACTCCTGGCCTCAAATAGTCCTCCTGCCTTGGTTTCCCAGAGTGCTGGATTATAGACGTGAGCCCCTGTGTCCAGCCCTGTCTGCTTTTCCTAATGGTATTTCTGAGATCTTTATATATTTCTTGATTATTTTTACGATTTTAGTTTGTGCCAGTTAATTTTTTTCTATTTTATGCACTTTTGTATTTCTTCTAAAAATGGGATATATGTGCAGATACATTTGCTTTTCTGAGCAAAATATTATTTTGAACATGGGATATCTTTCAACGAAAAATGAGATGGCTGTCTACCTCTGTCTTGTCTTCTTGTGAGGTTTTATAGTTTTGTTTGTGTGTGTGTGTGTGTGTGTGTGTGTGTGTGTGTTTAGGCCTTCTGACTTTTGGAACCTCTTGGAATTCTCAAAATCAACCCAAACTCTGATTCCTCTATTGTGAAATGGGGGTTTGTTTTGCACTCCACATTTCTGTGTAATTGCCCCAATTATGCAATAATTCTGCTATTTGGCACTGATACTTGATGCTACTTTGTATCAGATTTTATCTCCTAGTATACACAGGGATGTTTTCAGGCTTGCTTTCTTGCTCAGTTGATTGATTTTTCCTGTCCTAATGCTATACAAGGATAGCGGCTTTATATTCTATTTTAGTATGTTATTGTGGAAGTACCTTCTCATTATTTTTCTTTTTAAAAAATCTCTTGGCTGTTTTTGTGTAATTCTCCTGGAGGTACTTGAGAACCATTTTGTAAAGTTCTGAAAATGAACTCATTGGGACTTTGATTGCAACTGCATTACATTTATCGATCAGTTTGTTGCAAACCAACAGCTTTAATGTATGAAGAATTCCCCCATCCAGAAACATTGTGCATACAGCTCCACTCATTTCAACCCTTTAAAATATCTCAGTAGAATTTTGTGGTTTATCTTCTTGTAGTTTTCCAGTATTTCTCATGAAAGTTAACATTTGCAATTCAGTGTTTTTTTGGTTGTTTTTTGGAATGTGCTCATTTTCCCCATGATATGTTACGGTTGGTCATTTTAAATACAGGAATTGAATTAATTTAAAAAATATTTTATTTTATTTATTTATTTTTTTT
>NW_016809016.1:1378269-1420344 GCF_001698545.2 Rhinopithecus bieti
TGCCTCAACCTCCCAAGTAGCTGGTACTACAGGCGCCCGCCACCTCGCCCGACTAGTTTTTTGTATTTTTTAGTAGAGACGGAGTTTCACCGTGTTAGCCAGGATGGTCTCGATCTCCTGACCTTGTGATCTGCCCGTCTCGGCCTCCCAAAGTGCCGGGATTACAGACTTGAGCCACCGCGCCCGGCCAAAAAATATTTTTATTGATTTAAAAATGGTATAGATACTGTGTAAATAATGTTCATTGAAAAAATGCTTTACAGAAGAATTGGGATGGAAATGAAAGACTTTCTTTGTGGCCTCTTCCCCTGCTTCCACTCCCTGCCTTAGAGCAAACCATTGTTAATAATTAGGCAATAGCCATAGAAGATTGACGGTGAATTATTCCAGACCTTTATATATTTGCATCTGCATATTTGGACATACATGGGATCGCAGTGTACATTAAGACATAGAGCTCTGTCTGGATCGATGTAACTGTTCTACTTTGACAGGGTCCCTGTTTATTGCTTTTTTCCCTTTAGAATTGGTTATATGAGGATGGATACTCAAAGTCAAATGGCTGGTTCAAGGGTTTGTGCAGATTTTTTCCCAGTGGCTTAACACTGCAGGGGTTTATTTCTCCCTCATGCTCCCTGTCCCACAGTGTTTGGTGGGATGTTCTGCCCACCGAGTCCCTCAGAGACCTGGGCTGCTGCTGAAGGCTTCACTGTTTCTTAGTTGCACCGCGTTGCACCTGGTGGCCTGCTCTGTTGCTGTGGCAGGAAAGAGAAAAAATAGGAAATTAAACCTTTCTGTTCAGAGGTGACACATTTATTCTGTTTACTGACTACTGTCGAGAGAAAGCATGATGTGACCCTGTGTACTGTGTGTGGAAGGAGGAGAGAAGGGTGTACATTTTGATTTGCATAGATATCTGTCAAATTACCTTCCCTAAAGGGTATATCCATTTACATATGCTAAGAACATATGTAGCTATTCGTATCCCCACATCCTTGCCAACATAGGATATTAGCAACCTTTTAAATTTTTGCTGATCTTTCTCATTGTTTTAATTTTCATTTCCCTGATTAGCGATGAGCTTGACCCTCTTTTTAATATGTTGATATCGATTTTATTTATTTGAATTTCTGTTTCTTACTCTGCTTCTTTGCCTGTTTTACTTCTTTTCTTAATTGACTTTGAAGTTCCTTATATATTATGGATGGTACTCTTTTGCTGCAAATGTTAATATTTTCTCAGTTTATTGTTTGTCATTTAATTTTATTTTGATGTCTTTTATGAAATGAAAATTTTAATTTTAGTTTAGTGAAATTTGTCCCTCTTTATGGGCATTAGATTTTGTTTCGGTGACCTTCTCCATTGTAAGTCTTAAAATGCATTTTTTTTTTTTTGTATTTGATATGTTCTTAGGTTTTTGTTTAACTTTCTAATTTATCTGGAATTTTGCAGAGGCACTGTAACTTCTCCAACTTTGTTCTTTTTAAAAATGGTTTTAGTTATTCTAGTTCTTTTGCTTTTCCATATACAGTTCAACTTTTTAAAGAAAACCTTTTGACACATAATAATTATATGTATTTGTGGGGTATAGTATGATATTTCAATACATATAGATAATGTGTAATGATCAAATCAGGGTAATTAGCATATGCAGCCCTTCAAACATTTATCATTTCTTTGTGTTGGGAATAGTAAAAATCCTCTTTTCTAAGTATTTGAAAATATACAATAAAATTTTGTTAGCTATGTTCAGCTTATAGTGCTGTAGAACATGAGAACTTAATCCTTCTGTTTAGCTGTGGTTTTGTATTTGTTGACTACCTCTCCCTATCCTCTGTTTGTGCTATTCTTCACAGCCCCTAGTAACGACTATTCTACTCTCTACTTCTATGAGATCAACTTTTTTAGCTTCCACATATGAGTGAGGACTTGTGGTATTTATATTTCTATGCCTGGCTTATTTCACTGA
Source organism: Rhinopithecus bieti (assembly GCF_001698545.2). Lineage (NCBI taxonomy): Eukaryota > Metazoa > Chordata > Mammalia > Primates > Cercopithecidae > Rhinopithecus > Rhinopithecus bieti. The sequence goes on from NW_016809016.1 coordinate 1,380,239, forward strand.
GCACAGTGTCCAGCAGGCTGGTGCTTATTGCCGCAGATGGTAGGATCTCATTTTTTCTATGGCTAAATAGTATTGCATTGTATATAAATATGTATACTGTATTTTCTTTGTCCATTCATCTGTTGATGGACACTTAGGTTGGTTCCATATCTTGGCTATTGTGAATAGTGCTGCAGTGAACCTGAGAGTACAGGTATATCTTAGACATACTGTTGTTCTTTCCTTTGGATATATACCCAGTAGTGGGTTATTGAATCATATGATATTCAATTTTTAGTTTTTTGAGGAACCTCCATACTATTTTCCACAATGTCTTTACCAATTTACACACCAACAGTTTATGAAGTTCTCTTTTCTCCACATCCTTGCCAGCATTTGTTAGTTTTTATCTTTTTGATAATAGCCATTCTAACTGGGGTGAGATGTTATCTCATTATGGTTTTGATTTGCATTTTCCTGATGATTAGTGATGCTGAGCTTTTTTTCTTATTGTTATTAGTTTGTTCTCACACTGCTATAAAGAAACACCTGAGACTGCATAACTTACAGAAAGGTTTAATTGGTTCATGGTTCTGCAGGCTGTACAGGAAGCAAAGTGGCTTCTGCTTGGGAGGAGGCCTCAGGAAACTTACAATTATGGCAGAAAGTGAAGGGGAAGCAGACACATCTTACATGGCAGGAGCAGAAGTAAGAGAGAGGAGGAGAGATGCTACACACTTTGAAACAATCGGATCTTTTGAGAACTCACTATGCAGTAGCAAGGGAGGATGGCAGTTTATTCATGAGAACTCTGCCCCCATGATCCAGTCACCTCCCACCAGGCCCCACCTCTAACACTGTGGATTATAATTCAACATGAGATTTGGGCAGGGACACAGATCCAAACCATATCACATATGCTTATTGGCCATTTGTATATTTTCTTTTGAGAAATGTCTTTTCAGATCATTGGCTCATTTTTTAATTCAGCTGTTTGGTTTTTTACTCTTGTGTTGAGTTCCTTGTATATTCTGGATATGAATCCCTTGTCAGATGCATAGTTTGCAAATATTTTGTCCTATTCTGCAGGTTATTTGTTCATCTGTTGATTGTTTCCTTTGCAGTATGTGCAGAAACTTTTTAGTTTGACATAATCCCGTCTGTTTTTGCTTTTGTTGCCTGTGCTTTCGAGGTCTTAGCCATGAAATCATGTGTCTTTTTTTATGCCAGTACTATGCTGTTTTGGTTACTGTCGATTTTTAGTATATTTTGAAAACAGGTAGTGTGATGCCTCTAGCTTTGTTTCTTTCGCTCAGGATAACTTTGACTATTCGGGATCTTTTGTGGTTCCATATGAATTTTAGGATTTTTTTTTTTTCTATTTCTGTGCAGAATGTCATTGGTATTTTGATGGAGATTGCATTGACTTTGCAGATCATTTTGGCCAGTATGGCCATTTTAACAATATTCTTCCAATCCATGAACATGAGATGTATTTCCGTTTTTTTAATCTCATCTTTAATTTTTTCCACCAATGTTTTATTGTTTTCATTGTAGAACTCTTTCATCTCCTTGGTTAAATTTATACCTAGGTATTTTACTTTTTTGTAGCTATTGTAAATGGGATTTCTTTTTCAGGTAGTTTGTTATTATTGTATAGAAACATGACTTTTTCGTTGGTTTTGTATCCTGCAACTTTACTGAATCATCAGTTCTAAGAGGTTTTTGGTGGAGTCTTTAGATTTACATATATATAGGATCATGTTGTCTGCAATCAAGGATAATTTGACTTCCTCCTTTCCAGTTTGGATGCCACTTACTTCTTTCTCTTGTGAAATTTCCCTGGCTAGGACTTCCAATACTGTGTTGAGTAAGAGTGGTGAAAGTGTGCATCCTTGTCTTGTTCCAGTTCTTAGAGGAAAAGCTTCCAACTTTTCCTCATTCAGTGTGATATTGGCTGTGGGTTTGCCAGATATGGCCTTTATAATGTTGAGGAACGTTCCTTCTATACCTGATTTATTGAGAGTTTTTATCATGAGAAGATGTTGAATTTTATTAAATGCCTTCTCTGTATCCATTGGGATGATTTTATGGTTTTTGCCTTTCATTCTTAATGTGATGTATTACATTTATTTACTTATGTATGTTGAGCCATATGTGAATCACTGGGATAAATCCCATTTGATTATGGTGTACTGTCTTTTTGATGTGTTGTTGGATTAGTTTGCTTGTATTCTTTGTTGAGGATTTTTGCATCTATATTCATCAAGGATATTGGCCAGTAGTTTTCTTTTTCTTGTTGTGTCCTTGTTTGCTTTTGGTGTCAGTATGACACTGGCCTGATAGAATGAGTTTGGAATAATTCCCTCCCCTTCAGTTTATCATTTTATTTTACTTATTAATTCTTTTAGAAACAAAATATCACTGTGTTGTTCAGGCAGGAGTGTAGTGGCTATTCACAGATGCAATCACAGGGCCCTGCAGCCTTGAACTCCTGGCCTCAAATGATTCTCTCACTTCAGCCTCCAGAGGAGCTAGGTCTCTAAGTGCATACCACCATGCCTGGGTCCTCCTCTTCAGATTTTTGGAAGATTTTGAGAAGTAGTAGTTTTAGAGTCCTTCTTTAAAAGTTTGGTAGACTTCGTCTGTAAAGCCATCCTGTTCTGGGCTTTTCTTGTTGGGAGGCTTTTTTTTTATTACTCTTCAATCTTGTTATTTGTTAACTGGTCTATTCAGGTTTTCTATTTCTATTTTGTATTTCCTGTTTAATCTTGGTAGGTTGTATGTGTCCAGGAATGTATTCACTTTTTCTAGACTTTCCAATTTGTTGGCATATAGTTGTTTGTAATAGTCTCTAAGAATTTTTGTATTTCTATAATATCAATTATAATGTCTTCTTTTTTATTTCTGATTTTATTTGTGTCTTCTCAATTTTTTACTTAGTCTAGCTAATGGTTTGTTGATTTTGTGTTTTTAAAAAACTACATTATTGACCTTTTGTATTTTTTCTATTTCTGCTCTCATCTTTATTATTTCTTTCTTTTTTTTTTTTTAATTAATTTTGAGTTTGGTTTCTTTTTGCTTTTCTAGTTCCTTGAGATATATCGTTAGGTCATTTGAAATCTTTCTACTTTTTTGATGTAGATGTTTATTGCTATTAACTTCTCTCTTAGTACTGCTTTTCTGTATCCCATAGGTTTTGGTATGTTGTGTTTCTGTTTTCATTTGTTTCAAGAAATTTTTAAATTCCCTTCTTAGTTTCTTCATTGACCTATTGGTCTTTAAGGAACGCATCGCTTAGTTTTGATTTATTTGTGGAGTTTCAAAGTTTTTCGTGTTATTGATTTCTAGTTTTATTTCATTGTGGTCTGAAAAGATAAGTGATATGATTTCAATTTTAAAAAAATTTGTAGAGATTTCTTTCATGGCATAATGTATGGTCTGTCCTGGAGAATGCTTCATGTGCTAATGAGAAAAATGTGCATTCTGCAGCTGTTGATTGAAACGTTCTGTAAATGTCTGGTAGGTTCATTTGGTCTGTAGTGCAGGTTAAAGCCGATGTTTGTTGATTTTCTGCCTACATGATCTGTCCAATGTTGAGAGTCGTGTGTTGAAGATCTCAACTATTATTGTATTGAGGTCTGTCCCTCCTTTTAGATCTAATAATATTTGCTTTATATATCTGGGTGCTCCTGTGTTAGGTATGTACCTATTTAAAATTGTAATTTCCTTTTGCTGAATTGATCCCTTTATCATTATATAATGACCTTCTTTATTGCTTTTACAGTTTTAAACTTAAGGTCTATTTTATCTGCTATAAATATAACCACTTCTGCTCATTTTTGGTTTCTGTTTGTGTAGTATGTCTTTTTCCATCCTTTCACTTTCAATCTGTGTGTGTCATTACAGGTGAAGTGAATTTCTTATAGGCAGCATGTGGTTGGGTATTGTTTTTTGAGTTCATTCAGTCATTCCATATCTTTTAACTGGGAAATTTAATCCATTTTCATTCAGTGTTATTATTGATAGGTGAGGACTTGCTCCTGTCATTTGCTTTGTGGTTGTTTTGTATAGCCTTTGTTTCTTTCTCTTTTATTATTTATCTTTGGTTTTGTGGTTTTCTATAGTGACAAGTGTTGGCAAACTTTTTTTGGGGCCAGAGTAAATATTTGTGAGCTGAACACTCTGTGTGACAACAACTTACTTCTACTGTTGTATTGTGAGTGCAGCCACAGATATTATGTAGGTGCATGGACATGAGTGTGTCCAAATAAAACTTGACTTCCAAAATGAAAAATCTGGCCAGATTTGGCCTGCAGGCCATAATTGGCTAACTGCTGATTAATTCACTTGTTTATATCAGATGGACTCTTGAATATTTATTCTTCAGGTTATAATTCTCTGGGATATATATTCTTTGGGTTACTCTTATTATCAGGAGCATGTTGCTTAATTTTGTTTTGTTACTCAGATTGTTCCAGTTTTGGCCATCGGGAGCTCTTTCATTTGGCCCTTTTGATATACCCCCATCACTGTGGGTTTATTTATTTATTTGGAGCACTTTCTTACCTATTGGCACTCTTAAGATCTTCTAGGGTCATCTTACATGTTTTCTGTCCCAGCCCTAGAATTAGGCATTTTCCTAGGGAGCCCTAGTTTTTTTCACTGGAGAGTGATATTAAGAAACCATGTTCTATATTGCAGATGTGCTCATTGATACTGGGGTGTGACTGCTTCTTGGCCCTCTCAGAGGGAAGATGTAGGAAATATGTGTGTGCTGTAACCCATGTATACATATATTATATTTCCATGTTTATATGTGTAAATGTATTAAAGTAAACATGAGTTTGTACTGCTATATCTGGCTCCAATTCAGTATTCCAGGGTTTATTCTAATCTTCTCCTTTAGCTTATTTATAGCTTTTTTTAAATATCAGCCAGTGAGAAAACTAGCTTTCTTTTCCTGTCAATTATTTACATATTTACTCAAACCTAGTGCATGTGTAAAGTCATTTTTTAATTCTGTGTACCTCTGTGAAAAACAATTTTATCAGCTAGAGCAGGGTATCCCAACCCCCTGGTTATGGACTGGTACCAGACTGTGGCCTGTTAGCGGCTGGGCCACACAGTAGGAGGTGAGTGGTGGGTAAGGGAGCATGACCACCTGAGCTCTGCCTTCTGTCAGGTCAGCGGCGGCATTAGATTCTCATAGGAGTGCGAACCCTATTGTGAACTGCGCATGCGAGAGATCTAGGTTGTGCGTTTCTTATGAGAATATAACTAATGCCTGATGATGTGCGGTGGGACAGTTTCATCCTAAAACCATTCCGCCCGTCATGGAAAAATTGTCTTCCATGAAACTGGTCCTTGGTGCCAAAAAGGTTGGGGACTGCTGAACTAGAGTACAGTATTTGTATACTTTGTCTTTATTTTGTCCAGTTAAAACACAGTTTTCTAGAGTTAGGTGGGTCAGCTTCTTTTCCTTATCTCTTGTATTTAGGTTGTATCTTGCATCTGTAATAAAGTGAGATTCATTTGTGACTGAATGCATTCCATCCTAGGTGTCCCTGACACCTTGGTTGATTTAAAAAAAAAAAAAAAAAAGGTCACTTTGTTTGTGTTCTACAGCTCTGTGGATTTTGACAAATGTACAGTCCTGAATCCACCCCCACAGGACCACACAGAACAGTTTCATCACCTAAAGATTCCCTTGTGTAGCCGATTTGTGATCATCCCCTCCTCTTCTGGTCCTTGGCACCTGAATGTTAGATTCATTTATGTTGCTGTGCCAAGTAATAGTTTGTTCCTTTTGATTTCTGAGTGGTGTTCTATTATATGGATGAACTTCAGTTTGTTTATCTGTTTCCTTGTTGAAGAATATAGTTGTTTCTAGTTTTTGGAAATGATGAATTAAGCCGCTGTAAGTATTCATATACAGGACTTTTTTTTTTGTAAGTAATATATTTGGCCTCATTTCTGCTGCCTTATTTAATGCTTTTTGGCTTTTATGCTTTAATACAATTTCATTTTTAAAACTTTCTTTTGCAATATAGACCTTGTTTGCATCTTTTCATTTGATTTGAAATGTATATTTCCTCTTTTTATTTCTATGTGTTTTGTGTGTGTCTTTCAAACACCTTTATTGAGGCAAAACTTATATATAATAACACACATTTTCAGTGTAAAAGTGACTTTTCACAGATGTATACATCACCACCCAAATCCAATTATAGAACATTTCCATTTCCCCAGAAAGTTTCCTTATGGCCTTTGCAATCACTCTCACCCCCATCCCACCATCCACCCCCACACGCAGCAGCCTCTGATCTGGCTTCGATCACCGTAGATGAGTTTGCCTGGTATGTATTCTTCTGAGTCTGGCCCCTGCATTCAGCATAATGCCTGTGAGTTTCTTCCAAATTGCTCTGTGTATCATTCCTTTTTATTATTGAGTAGTACTTCTCTGCACAGATATGCTATGGGCTATTTATTCTGTTAAAATACTTACATTTCTCTGGGTTTTGTCTATTATGAGTAAAAGTGCTACGAACATTGATCATGTCATTTTATGGGCGTGTGTTCTGTCTTGAAAGTAATTGTTTTGTCAATATACACAAACATGTTACTCTAGTGATAAAGGCAAACATCATTCAGTTAAGTTTTCACTCTTCTTCATGTTTGATCATTTCCTACACTCATTATCTTAACTTGGCATTTAAAAAATCACATTATTATAGTTTTGCTTTCTATTTTCACATTATATATGCAAGTAATCCTTTGAAAATCATTTAATATTTGCTTTCAATTTGTCATAATTACAATGATTACTTAAGCCTCAACTTCAGATATTTATTTGGTATCATTGTATAACATTAATCCTAGTATGTATTCTTACTACACCTTCTCCAGTTTCACGTTAAAAGTTTAGGTTTAAAATTGTTCTCTGAAGTACTTGTTTGAGTCATGTTTTAAATGGACAATTCATATTTTGTTCCCTAAGACATGAGATATCTTCCTCCGTCCTTCTCATCTGAAGTACCACTTGGGCTATATAATTCTTGAGTTCAGAATATTTATTGCTTCAACAGGTGTTCTGGAACTTAACATTCTGAAGTTGGCCTGATTTTGGATGGGGAGGGCTGGGGATGAGGCAGATAATTCAATTTTTTGAAATGAAGAAGCTTTGCGAGGGTAGAAATAAAGGTGATTTATTCTCAAACTCCCCTTCCCCCATCACTGAAATCTTCTTTTGACCTGCAGACTTAGGACATAGATTTCTTCTATTATGACTTGATTAGTATTTCTGTCCTGTTTTGATTTTTTTTCTCTTTGTTGGACTTAGATTGGGTGGATCTCTATTAACTGTCCTAGGTATCTATTCTCATTTTCCTTGGTGCTTTCTTTAAAATCTCTGTGTCCTTTTCTCCTGCTCTCTTGGACAGCTTTTCGAGTATGTTGTCTACGTCGCTGGTGTGGTTTCCTGCATGTTGGTTCTGTCCTTTCCTGGTTCCAGTGGGAATTTTGTTCCCTTGCTTGCATTTTCTCTTTGATTCCTTTACATCCTTTCTTATGTAAATGAATTGTTTTTTCATTTCAGCTTCCTTCTCAACCTGTTGATTTCATTTCATCATGTATCTCTTCTTCTCTCTCTTTTAAAAACAAAGGTCATATTTTCTGTAGTATTGGAAGACACACCACAAATACTATTCAAAAATATACAGTAGTACTCTTCACTGGTGTGACTGTACTGAGAATGTTTTAGTTATGATCATGTTCTTACGTTTAAAAAATTTTTATGACCATGTTGTGTGATGATGCTGCTATTACTAATTTTGTTTGTGTGAGGTCTCTCTAAGCGTAGTGTTTTCCAGCAGAGTGGACGTGAAAATTCCTGTTGGTCTCTCTCACCACAAGGATGCCACAGAGTCCCCCAGTAAGACGCTTGCCCAAAATCTAGTTTGGTTTACGTGGCTCTGAGCCAAACTTCTTGGTCTGGCAGCCATTTCCCTTGTATAGTTTTGCTGTGCTTGAGGGGAAAATCCTCCTGTTTTTACCACCTTATTTTGTGGCTCGATTATCTGAAGCAATCTAAGTCTTCTGGACTTTGAACAGCGCACGCCAAGTTGTTCTCAGAACTTGCTCTCTTTATCCTTCTCGAGGACTTCATACCCCAAGTTGTAACCATGGGGTGCCTGTGCCTTTGTGCCCCCAAGGGAGTTGTCCCAGCATGTTGAAAGGTTGCAGAAAGAAAGGTCCTCAGGGATATGGGGTTTGAGGTACAGAGTTAGGGAATGAGCTGTTTCTGGCTGGGGATGGCCGCTCTGGTGTATGGATGGACAGAGGCTGTAGGCATGGATGTCTTCTTTCTCTGTTCTTTTTTCTTGGCCTTGCTTTTTGCTCCCAGAGACCAAGACATGTACTAGTAAACCCAAAATTTCTCAATCCAGTGCCATCTGTTGGAAAGATATCCCTTCAGCAGTCTGCAAAATCTTTGATTGTAATCCTGGGTTCCAGAGCGATTGCAATTGTATATATTGTGCTGGTTTGGTGGGAATCTGGGGTGGGGAATATGACTGGTGATGAGTCTGTTTACATTTGGACCAATGAAGAATTGAAGCAGAGGGAGAAGAGGCCCTGTGGCTGGCATGGTAGGGGCTCTAGGAGAGGCCAGTGCAGGAGGCTAATCAGAAGTAATGGAAAGATGCTTCAGGACTTCAAGGAAATTGGCAGGAATTGAGGGGAAGAGCCTGAAGCTGCAGATATGCTGCCAGCCTTGGTCAGGTTGGGCCCACTGCACAATGAGAGGTATGGGTAATGTGGTCGCCAAGAGCATGGGATTTGGAGCCAAGATGTATTGGACGGAGTCTTAGCTGTCCTGTGCTTACTGAAGTCCATAACTTCTGGGTGCCTCTTTTGTCCTCTATATAAAAAATAAGAAGATAAAATTACCTACCTTGCTGGGTTATTTTGGAGAGTTAATGTATAGGGATCAAGTACAGCAATGGCTGGCCCTTAGTCGTGCTGAATCAGTGTTAGGTGGTGGTGGTGGTATGTTATCAGCCTGCTAGTGGAAAGGCTGAGGAGGAGGGGGTGTTCTCCCTTGCTTGGAAGGCCCCTCACTGCTCCAGTCCTTCTCATCTCTACAGGCTGAGTTTGCTCTCAGTTTAAATTGTCCTTTCTTGGAGGAGCCTTCGTGATGTTCTGTTAGAAATAGCTCCATTCCCGCTGCCATTGTTTCTCACAGCACCTTCCTCTTTGCCATCAGAGTACGAGTCGTATGAGTCCTTTTTTTTTTGAGACAGAGTCTCGCTCTGTCTCCTAGGCTGGAGTGCAGTGGTGCCATCTCAGCTCACTGTAATCTCTGCCTCCTGGGTTCAAGGGATTCTCCTGTCTCAGCCTCTGGAGTAGCTGGGATTACAGGCATATGCCACCACGCCTAGCTAATTTTTGTATTATTAGTAGAGATGGGGTTTCACCATGTTGGCCAGGCTGGTCTCAAACTCCTGACCTCAGGTGATCCGCCCACCTCAGTCTCCCAAAGTGCTGGGATTACATGTGTGAGTCACCGAGCCTGGCCCAGAGTACTTTTTGTAATTTGTTACTACGTATTATGTTGTGCTCCTTCTGTGTTTCCCACTAGCCTGTGAGCCATGATGGCGGTCTGAGAGGTTTCTTGTTGCACACTGGTGCCTCATGTATCAGTGATCCTTGAAGAGTTATTGCATGCATTACTTCTGTGAAGCCATTTCCTTCCTCAGTATCCATTCCTCTTGTTGCTGTTCCAGCGGTTGATGCTTTGCTTGGCCCTGCCCTGTTGTAATAGCTTCTCACTGGCAAGATGTGACTAGGAACTGAGGCTGTTGGAGTCAGATGAACTTGGGTTCAAATCTTGGTTAACCAGCTACGGACTGTGTGATCAAGGGAAAGTTACCTGCCTTCTCTGAGCCTCAGTTTCCTCCCTGTCAAATGAGGAGAATGATATCCAGCTGGAAGGCTGGGCATAAGATGAAATCTAACACCTGAAAGTGATTTACACAGTTCCTGGAACTATACATATGCCAGTCAAGATGACTGTTATCATTATTAATCCTACTGAGACAGCCATCCAGGTGGCATCCTAGCACCGGTAATAATTGCATCAGCATTTCCCTGCCCCCCACCTGCAATAGAGCAGAGTCTCACTTTAGCAGGGATCACGGAGAGTAAATGTTAATGAATTGTTTGATTGAACTCTGAGGAATAGTTCAGCGTCTCAGATTGCTTATTTTTGAGAAAAGAAGCTGGTGGGGGTGTGTACACAGGATTTTCTAATATCATTCATTCATTCATTCATTCATTCATTCATTCATATGTGCAAATAAAGGGAAGAGAATTAATTATTGTTTCCATTTGGAAGGACTGAGCTTCAGGTGAAGCAAGTGGCCTGCCCCGGTAGAGTGGGGGTAGAGCATCAGGAGACAGAGCTGCCAGGACCAGGGGGGCGAGCTCTCTGGTTGTTTTTTTGTTTTGTTTTGTTTTTTTTGTTTGTTTGTTTGTTTTTTGGTGTGAGGAGTTATGAGACAGTGGAGGAGGTTTTGGGGGAGCTTAAGAAGAAAGGATTTCCCAGAGAGAGAATGTTGCAGTCATATGCAAGGTCAAGTCCTAAATGACTTGGGCTTTTCTTGTCAACAAAACAAATTAGAATTCAGATTCTGTTTGAGGTGCTCCTGAGAAGAGGAAAAGAGAGTCAGAAGCCTACACAGAGATGTATAGAAGATTAGGTCCCAAGAGATGCCGGAGATCAAAGTATGTGGGCTATTTGGGAGCCAGCTTTCCCCTGAGTTTTTATGGGTATTCCAGTGTTTCAGGAAAAGCAGTGTTTTCTGAACCTGCAAAAACCTTGTGTTTGTTTGCTTTTTTAAATTGGGGGTGAAACAATGTATATAAAAGCAGTTTTGTCAACTGAAGTTCATATGTATCAGAGTCATCCGTTCATCTTGTAGTGATCTTGTATCTTAATTCTTTCAGTTTTTCTTTATTATTATGTATTTTACAGATGGGATACCAAGGCCAGAGAGGTTGGGTGACATGCCCAAGGTCATACGGATAGAAAGTGACAGAGCCAAATGTCTTCCTCCACATACCAGGCTATTAGAGATGGTCCTGTTAATACTGCTCATCACTGCTATTGGGTTAAGTAGAAATTGTTGACAAGCCACCCAGTAGCTTTGTGGATGGAACCAGAGGTAGAAGAACTAGCCTTGATGTCTGCTGTAAAGCTACCTATGACTCTGTGATTGAAACCTCCAGTGATTTGGAGGGAACAAACTAAGCTCCACCTCCAATGTGGCCCCAAATAGCCATCTAGACCCTGCACTCTTGGTAACCCTCAGCTTTTCATGCAGCCCAACTATGCATAGCCACCTTCTATACATGGACGCACTTATCTAAGTAGGTCTACTCACTCTTCTTCCCAGGGAGGAGTTGACTGTTTTAAGGGGTCATATTCTGAAAGGTGGAGGAATATTCTGTCTTTAGACACCACCAAGGTTTGTGGTCACAGGAAGCTATGTAAGATTACTGTGGAATGCAAACATACATAGTTGTGTATTTCCCACAACAACCCCAAGAGATAGGCACTGTTACTTCTGCCTTGCTTTATGAGTCATCTGAGGCCCAAAGAAGTTTAGGAACTTGCCCAAGAACACATGATAAAAGGCACAGCAGGGGATTTAAAACAGATCATTTTGTTACAAAGCCCTGCTCTTAAATATTTTACTAATGCCATTTTGATAAGTGTTATCTATTCATCTACCCATCCATTTATGAACCCACCTCCGACCTCATCTTTTCATCCATCCCACATCTGTCCATCCATCCATCCATCCATTCTTTTATTTATACATCTAGTCACCCATACATCCCACCTTTCATCTATCCATTTATCCATTTATCAATCCATCCACCCACCCATCCATGTGTCCACCCACGCACTCATCCATTGTATTGACTATTTGTCTAACATGGTCCTCCACTTCATCCTGGGGAAGAAATTTCTCCATCCCGGGAAGTGAGCATATATTTTCTAGAGCTGGAGGCCTCCATGAGAATACACCACATCCCTTAGCGCCCAGGAAATATCTGGGCGCTGCTGCTGTTCCTAGGTTGGTGTCCTCACAAATGCTGCTGTTTCAGGCAGTGTCAGGTTGCTTACTCTCTTTCCTCCCTCAGTATACCTGTAGAGAGTTTCTCCCTACAGTGTTCACAAAATGAGCAAAGCTGCAGACTCTTCCAGAAATCCTTGGCATTCTGAAGCATTATTACAAAGGAATACTCGGTAACCCCATTCCTTAACCCGAAGGTTGGATATTGGATTAGTTAAGCATGATTTTACTTTTTAAAAAATGTTACAGAGTTTATATATTATATCTAAAAATTATCTACTAAATCTAAAAGACATGTTCACAGGACATTTAATAAGGAAACAAATGTTGATAGCCGATTTGGATGGAGATAAATCAATTAAGGAAGCAATTTAAATTCTCTATGAAGAGGCAGTATTATAAAGAGGCAGTATGGTCTAGTTATTTGCATATTTATTAAGTGCAAAGCAAAGAAAGTGGTTTAATTATTTTGCATAGTCTCTGTTGTACAAAAGCCATTGATGAGACGATCCCACTTTTCAAAATTTTTTTCTTTTAGGATTAAAATTCCAAACATATTAAAATTCAAACACGTAAACATAAACAGCCGTATAAATTACCCCGTGTATTCATTACCCATCTTCAACAATTATCAACTATGACTGTACTCACCTTTGCTCACCTGTTTTATTTTTCTTTTTGTAAGTTTTAGAGGCTTATTCCTCACTTGACTTAATTTTATTGGGTCAAAATTCCATTCTAGAAAAGCATATTATATTGACATTGAAGTAGAATAAATTTTTTAATATAACTGCTTACTTTTTCATTGAAATTTAGCGTTTGGGGTGTATAACATTGGGAATTTTCTACCTTCTTTTAATTGAAAAAGTTTCAAATCTACAGCAAAGTTGAAAGAATACTAAATGAACCCTCACATAACCTTCACTTAAATACAACAGTTATTAGCATCAGGACTGGCATTTTCCAAGTGTATTTTTTCATGGGATTACATAAAGACAGGGGAGGTTTTCTTGCCTTTGAAGACATGTAGACAGTAGCTCATGGCTTTGGAGCCTGACACATGATGGTTCAAATCCCACCAGTATCGCCTCTAAGCTGTGCACGGTAGGTGAGTTGCCTTATACACAATATCTTCATCTATCAAATGGAAAAATAATAGTGGTGTATACCCATGGGGACACATGAGGTGCATAGTAGGTACTCAATAAATGTTACCTATCTCTTTGCCTCCTAGCTGCGCCTCTGTGTTGCAGCTGGGGGAGCTGTGTGGGGAGAACTGGACATTTTCAATTCAAGTCCTTTTTGGTCACTATAGAAGATTTTTGCAGTTAAGAGAGTTAGTATGGCCTAGTGAGTAAGAAGTGAGAGTGGTTCAAACTCTAGTTCTGCCCTTACCATTCTGGAACTTGGTTAAGTTACTTGGTCTCCCTGAGCCCTCATTTCTCTATAAATTGAGGATGGAAAAATACCTCATTGAGTTGTTGTCTAGGAGAAAAAGAGATGGGAGAGTCTATGCCCAGCATTTAGTGTAGTGTCTGCCTCCTAAGCACCCAATGAATGTTACTGATCATCGGTATTATTATAATTGAGGATAAATTGGCATAGTACCTCCCATATAATTGCTCAATAAATGTTACCTATTATAAATAAGGATGAAGAACTCACACCAAATTGGTCTTTAATAGCCTGCGTCTACTTTGGTGCGATGAAAAAAATAAAGATCTTTTGTGAAAACTTGCAATGCAATTTCAAATAAAAGTAAGCCTGGATGGACATGTGGCTACCACCAGCTGGGCGTGGCATCTAGAGTGGTCATAGGAAATGACTGCATGTGCCTTGGGTTCCATACAGTGATGTCATAAAATAAACCAGCCTTCTTGAACCCTTCTGCCAGTGTTGGCTTCTGGCATTGAACAGCTCGTGGCTCACACTCTGGCTAGGGTAGATGCCTCTATCCCAAAGGCTTTATGCTGTTCTTGTTGCCTAGAACTGACTTTATTCCTCTCTCTCTCTCTCTGTTTTCTGACCCTCTCGTCTTGTATCGCAGGTTGAAAGGATTGTAGACAAGAGGAAGAACAAGAAAGGAAAATGGGAGTATCTTATCCGATGGAAAGGCTACGGGAGCACAGAGGACACGTGGGAGCCGGAGCACCACCTCTTGCACTGTGAGGAGTTTATTGATGAATTCAATGGGCTGCACATGTCCAAGGACAAGAGGATCAAGTCAGGGAAGCAGTCCAGCACCTCCAAGCTCCTTCGTGACGGTCGAGGCCCGTCTGTTGAGAAACTCTCCCACAGACCTTCGGATCCTGGAAAGAGCAAGGGGACCTCCCATAAACGGAAGCGAATTAACCCTCCTCTGGCCAAGCCAAAAAAGGGGTATTCAGGCAAGCCCCCTGCAGGAGGCGACAGGGCTGCCAAGACAGTGTCTTACAGGACTACCCCCAGTGGTTTGCAAATAATGCCCCTGAAAAAGGCTCAGAACGGGATGGAAAATGGGGACGCCAGCTCTGAGAAGGATGAGAGGCACTTTGGAAACGGGTCCCATCAGCCTGGCTTGGATTTGAATGATCACGTTGGAGAGCAAGATGTGGGCGATTGCGACGTGAACCACGCCACGCTGGTGGAGAACGGGCTCGGTTTGTAGCTTTTCTTTCTCTTGGGTTTGGCTCTGGCCATGGCAAAAGGGGAGCTCTGCCTGCAGCCTAGGGACATACATAAGACCCCCCACCTCCATCCCCACCTCTTAGCTCACCGGTGATTCCCCCTTCATCTATCTCACCTAGAACTTTGTAGAATCGGTCATAGGCCCGTGTTGATTACAGACCCTCATGCATGTGGGGAGGCTAAGCCTCTGATGCTCCAGCCAAGATCTGGAATGGGTCCAAAGTTCCAGACTGTACTTCAAGACACCCAAGGCCATAGTAACCCCTCTAGATCCACCTCTCTGAGGGCAGCTCAAGTCCTCACCCCCAGGACCCAAGACGTGTGTCCTTAGCGGGCCAGTGCCTCCCAGGTCACGGTGCAGAGCCCTTGCTTGCAGCCTCCTCATGCCCCCAGCAGTGTAGTCCAGAAAGGTGGGGTCTGGGTTGGGGTCCACGCCGTCTTCTCACATGCGGTGTGGACTTGGAGTTCACCACGCCAGCGCCTGTGCTGGAGTCTCTTGCCCTTCTGCTGTCTCTAGGTTGGATGATTGGCCTATGTTAGGTCCTGTCTTAGTCTGTTCAGGCTGCTGTCACAAAACACCTTAGAGTGGGTCATTTATGAAAATTAGAAATCCAGTTTCTCACAATTCTGGAGGCTAGAAGTCCATGATGAAGGCGCCAGCAGATGCTGCATCAGGCGAGGGCCTGTTCCTCTTACCTGGTACCTTCTGTGTTCTCACATGATAGAAGGGGCAAGGCAGCACCTGTCAGCCTCTTTTATAAGGGCACTAATCCCGTCCACAAGAACGGAGCTCTTATGAGTTAATTACCTCCTATAGGCCCCACCTCTTAATGTTGTGATTGCGTTTCGTGTTCGGTTTCTTCATATGAAATTTGGGGGAACATAACCTTCAGACTATAGTGGGTCCTAAATGCTGTCTTGACCTCATCCTGCACTAATTCTTTCAGTTTGCACCCTCTTACTGTAACACAGCCTGCGTGTGTTGTGTTAGGTTATGGAATTCCTCCTTTTTCCAAAGTCTCTATAGGCAAAATTAAGGAAACAGGAGGTAATGACCCATGTAGTTCATGCTCCCAAACCTGAGATTTCCTGTGTAGTCACATTGCTCCTTACCTAAGTCCTTCATGGCATCAGTCTTTCAGGTTAGCTGCCTTTGCCACTTATGTGCAATCCTTCACTTCTCAGATACCTGTGTGTCTACCTGTTGGCATTTGTCTCTTTGGCTGCCAAAGACCCAAGCCTTGGAATGTCCAGAAATCTTACAGGGGTGTGGGCAACCATTGCCCAACAGGGCAGGGCCATCAGATTCCCTGATGAAACCAGGGTGCACGTGGGGACAGGGATGCTGGGGTGCAGGGGGAATGGTTAGAAAGGCTCACGGAAGGTTGGGGTGATGAGGCCAGCGCACTTCAGTGTGACGGTGGTAGATTTAGAGTCCAGAATGTGCAGAACTGGCTCCCCTGCGAGAGTTTGCTGTCTTTAGGGACTCTTGCTGAGAAATCTGAGCAATCCACGTTGAGGCGCCTGTTTCTCCAGAGAGAGGAATTTCACCCAAACAGGATTTACTTAGCATCTTTGCCCCAGACTGACTCATGTTTCCGTCTGGGGATCCCTGATGCTGACGTGAGTGTGCCTGTGAACATATGTAAAAGCTGTTTGTTTTAGAAATCCATCTCTCGAGAAGAAGTGGGCTCGTGTAAATGGGGCTTGGCATAAACACCCGTGTTTGATGTTGCTGTGACGGCTGCTGGCGGTGGCGGAGTTCCCTGTCTCAGGAAGGGTGGCAAGGCGAGCTTTTGTGGCCCCTTGGGTGCAGGGGCAAGGCTCTGGCAGGGTTCCCTGCATTCCAGCTGTTAGCAGCCCCCTGCCCTGCTCATATGGGGCAACCCAAGAGTAAAGCATGAGGGAGGAAGATTTGCTGACTGTAGCTGACAGTCTGCAGTGTGGAGGAGAAAAGCCGGACTCGCAAAGGTCTACATGAGGGTGTGCCTCTTGTGCTGTGCAGCCTTCTGCAGTGAGGCAGATCTGCCAGCTCTGTGCTCTTCACCCTTCGGCTTTGCTGATGCCCCCTGGTCCATGATCTGGTGATAAGGCATGGTACCCCACAAGCAGGGGAAACGGGAGGGCCAACCTATTGAGATCCGTTGCTAGTCCTGTTAGCTCCAAAATGCTATTCTAGACCTTTCTTGTCTCTGATCTCTTATCTTCCTCATGTTTGCCTGATGTTGTACGTCCTCTACTCCTACTTGAACTATGCCGGCCTCTATTTTATTCTGTTTTGTCTGTTTCAAAAGGACTCTTTTGCTTAATCACATCCCATAGCGTTGGTGCCCATGAGATCCTGCTGTAAGGTTAAGGCACTGGCTCTCAGATTCTGCATGTATTAGATTACCTGGCAACTGGTGACAGATGCAGATCCCATGGAGTCTGATTTCCTTAGTCTGGGGTGGAGCCCAGGAGATGGACTTATAACAAGCTTCCTGGGTGACTCTACTGCATTTTAAGACGAGCTTTGTGGCCAAATTTGTGGGGGGTGGGTTCTTGAAGTTTCACATCAGGTGTCAATTTAATTCAACTCAATACTGATTTTTTGATTACTTCCTAAGAGTTATTCAGCATGCTGGGTGCTCGAAGTAGAGTAATGCAGAGATAGGTATGTACTTTTCCCTCTGAAAGTTACAGCTTCCCTCTGAAACTTGCCAGGAAGTTGGAATGCTGGCCTCTGGCCCCATGTTGAGAAGGTGCCTGAGGCTGGCTCCATGGAAGGAGTAACACATGTTACATACATGTGCTTGGCTTCACCATACCCACAGTGACATCTTCTGTGATCACTGGTATGATAATTGTCCCAGCCATTAGCCTTTCACATTCTAATCAGAACTAACTTGTTAGCCAGGTTTGGGGAACTGGGAAGACAAAAGACTGAGAATACTTGCCTGAGAGAGAAGGAGAATGTTGAAGAGAGTGGTTTGAGGTTCTTGAACAAGACTCAGGAGAGAGGGGATGCTGTGGTTCCACAGAACTTTTCAGCAACAGGCCAGAGGTGTAGTCCAGCAAAACTTGTTTCCATGTGTGTTTTCAGCCAGAGGGAAGCTTTACTGAAGCCAGTGTTCATGCCCACGTAGCCCTGAATGTCCTCCTTCTACCCTCTTCCCTAACCTCACCTTCCCTGATCTGGACTGAAGGATCCAGTCTCCAGGGGCTCAAGGGTGAGCCCTGGGGGTTTGCAGCACAAAGGAGGGCTCATCTTAGCCCAGCAGAAGGGGATGGGGGATCCTGGCTACAGTTGCACAGCATTTGTTTTGGGGGTGGGCTGGTGCTTTTTATATGGTTTTAACTTCTCTTTGGTGAGTTAAGGTTCTGCATACAGAACAGCAACTTATGTAACATGTTACTCATTTACTGCTGACTTCTCTGATCTGCTGTGGAACAAATGCTAAATTGGGGCTCTGGCGGGTGGCGTTTTGGTTTCAGACTGCGTTTTTTCCCCAGCAGTGTTTGTGGGGCGTGTGCAGCCGTTCTACACTGCTCTTGATTCTGATTCTTTGGCAATGAGTACTGGCTTTGTGGTCCGGGGCCCATCTGCCTCAGTATCCCTTGGGGAGCTTGTTAAAATGGGCTCTATCCCAGTTGAGTGAATCAGGATCTCAGGGGGGTTGGGGGTGGATTTTGCACATTCATGCTGAATTGTAGAAGTCACAAGTGTATACAGGAGCTCCAGCAGATGAGTTTGGTTGTAAGAGATGGTTCATAGATCCGTTTGTTGGTAAATCCATCTTTCCTCCCTGGATGTGAAGCTTGTGAGAAGAAATGTGATCTGGTCCTTCAAAGTTTTAAAACCTGACATAGCGTCTCTGCCTTGCTTGCACTTTCTACTAGGCATCTCTCTCTCTCTTTTTTTCGAAAACTACACCGGTTTCATCGGTACAGAAAAGCTGGTGGGTTTGCTAACCCTTGCTGTGGTTCTGGCGTGGTGAACTGCTTAGCGCTCTTGTCTAAACAGGCCAAAGCATCGGTGTTTTACGGATTCACATGAGCCTTTAACCTGTGAAACGTCTCTAACTAGGAGCCATCGTTTCTCTTTGAGCCCTAGAATAGCATAAAGACTTGCAGCGTTCTCCAAATTACCAGGAAGGTGCTGAGCATCACTATTGATGCCAGGCTTGTGGCCCCATGTCCACATTTCTCAAAGGATGTTTGAGATCCTTTTCCTTGTGTCTTGATGACTGTTGTCTGCTGCACAGACGTTGCATCTCACACATTGCATGATTCAGTGTTTGCAGAATTATCTCTACCATTGAACGAGTCATCCCACACAACACACGCAACATTTGCCATTTTCTCTCCATTGATCTTTTAAAATGGTCTCAGCTTTCACTTCTAGAACGTTTGTTTATCTCTTCCTACTCACTTTTTCAATATGATTATAATTTTTCCCTTTATTGAGCATAATAGAGAACCGTGTTTTAAAAGCACTTGGGAAATAAGTGCAAGCATGGGAAGTGCCCTATGGCTTTTGAGAATCTAGGGGCTCCCAAACTTGGATCCAGCATCAGAGTCCCCTGGAGGGCATGTTGAAACGCAGACTGTTCAGTCTACCTTCAGCATTCTGATTTAGTAGGTGTAGCGTGAAGCCTGAGAATCTGCACCTCCAGCAGAAGTTCCTAGACGCTGCTGTTGGTCCAGTGAGCCCAGTTTCAGAACTACTGCTCTAGACTAATAAGCCCTAAGATGGTGGGGATGAAAATGCAGATGGTGTTATATCTGCCAGGTGGTGATACTGAGGTAACTTGAAGTGCTTATGCTCTGCACCTGGAGTTGGCATTCATAAGACTTTGTAAATGGAAAGTTTGTGAAATGAAAAGCCGTAAGGTTGAAAGTTTTAGAGTGTAAGTACTTCCCTGAGATGAGGCCTTGGAGTTTCCAGAGTAATTTGTGTGATCCTCATGGCCGCCGTCCTGAGAGGTGGTTGTTCTACCTGTTTTATAGAGGTGGAGACCGAGGTTACAAGAGCCCAGGTTGGGATTAGGAGAGAAACTCAGGCAATTTGACTACAAACTTAACTATAGAACTGGCCTCTATACCATACCATGGCCCAGCTGGATTCCAGGCAGTAAAATTTTCCTAAACCCTGATTGCTGACAAAAACATATTGTGACTGGGGGAGGGTCAGGAGTGCTTGGTGGCACTGCTTGGTGGCACAGGATATACTTCTTTGATACCCTCTTTGTTTATTTAATTTTATTTATTTATTTATTTATATGAGACGGAGTCTTGGCTCTGTCACCCAGGCTGGAGTGCCAGTGTGTGATCTCGGCCTCACTGCAAGTCTGCCTCCTGGGTTCAGCCATTCTCCTGCTTCAGCCTCCTGAGTAGCTGGATTACAGCGCACCTGCCCCCATGCCCAGCTAATTTTTTGTTTTTTAGGTAGAGACAGGGTTTCACCCATGCTTGGCCAGGATGGTCTCGATCTCCTGACCTTGTGATCTGCCCGCGCCTCTTGCCTCGTGCTGGGATTACAGGCGTGAGCCACTGTGCGGCCGACACCCTCCTTATTTATTGACAGATGGGTGTGGTCCTTCTGAGGCTGAAATGCTGTGACTAACTCCATGCCACTCAATTTGAAAACCTAGATAAAATAATCACTTCCATAGAGAAGTACAACTCAACAAAACAGCCTAAAGGAGGGCTAGAAAGCCTGAAGAGAGAAATAACTATTAAAGAAATTGGGCCAGGAGCGGTGGTTCATGCCTGTAATCCCAGCACTTTGGGAGGGTGAGCAGGTGGATAGCTTGAGCCCAGGAGTTCAAGACTAGCCTGGGCAACATGACAAAACCCTGTCTCTCCAAAAAAAATACAAAAATTAGCCAGGTGTGATGGTGCATGCCTATAGTCCCAGCTACCTAGGGAGCTGAGGTGGGAGGATCACTTGTGCCCAGGAGGTCGAGGCTGCAGTGAGCTGTGATTGCGCCACTGCACTCCAGCCTGGGCGACAGAGCGAGACTCTGTATCAAAAAAAAAAAGAAAAGAAAAGAAATTGAATTGATTGTTAAAAAGTCCTCAGAAGAAGTAAGAAAGGAGGAACACAAGGCCCAGAGGGTTTTGCAGGCAAATCTAAACATTCTAGAATAGATCATCTGACCACATATTCTAGAGCAGATAACCCCTCCCTTATCCAAATGGTTACGGAGAACAGGAAAAAGAGAAAATACTCCCAGCTCCTGTGATGAGGTCAGTATGACCTGGATTTCCAAATCAGACAAAGAGAGGAGGAGAAAGGCAAATTATAAGTCAATCTCACTTCAGAATGCAGTAGCGAAAGTCCTGAATAACCTTCTGGGTTTATTACAGTTCCCTTGATAGTTCCTCAAAATTATGACTGTTTGAGAAACATCTCACTCCTTGCCCTGAACTAAAGGTAATGACCCCAGTTCATTACCTTTAGAATCACCACTGCTTCTCTAGGTGCCGAGCTTGTCTCAGAAGAGGCCCAGGGGAACTGGCTCAGGAAGGCTCTGAGTGTCATCGGCATTGGCCCCACACTATCTGGTGAATCACTGAGAGGTCAGGAAGGGTGCTCCCGGGGCAGCCTTTTGTCAGCACAGGTATCCCTGTATCCACTTCCCTGAGCCCAGCTGTTCTTCCTGACACACTTAAAGTACCCACCCCAAGGCCAGTACACTTTCACTAACCTTTGTGATTTTTACAAGCAGATGATTTTTCCCAAATCAGGAACAACAAAAACTTGAGGATTTTTTAATCTTTTGTCTTTCACAGTGTGTCAAGTAAGGAACTTGTGCTAATGAACTAACTTAAAACCCTTTGACGTGGTGGTGTTAAGACCTTGTCCAACTTGGCCACTGCCCCGTGCATGCAGAAAGTGCCAGACTGTGATGGGAAATCTGACTCTTTAACCAGGAGCAACTTGACCCATGGCAGATCCAAGGGGAGAATCGATTCTCCCCGCTTGGCTCCTGAATTCTGTATTTGATTTTGGTGCCCAGAAGAAGATGATGGAGTCTTGACCACTGTCAAGTTTTAGAAACCAACTAATTGCTTTTCCTATCTGCTCAGCTGTCGTTTTCCTCCCTTGATGTCCTTAGGAAAGTCTTAGGCAGTGTTTGCTCATGGCTCTCCATCAGGGGACTTCCAAGAAGGCTGCAGTGGGGGAGTGGAAGCAATCCCCCGCCAGGAGCAAGCAGTAAACGGGTACAGTGTCTGTAAAGGTTCCAAAACAATAATAAAAATTCACCTACTAATGTTGGCGGAAAGCCAGTCTCCCCCCATTGAGGTGGACCCCAGGGCCCTCCTCCACCCTGACTACTCACACGAAGCAGCCAGTCTTCATGAATGATGATGATAATGGTGGCAGCGGTGGTGGTGGTGGTGATGGTAGCAATGGTAGCTAACATTTCTTGAGTTCCTACTGCGGGCAAAGCCTAGCTCTTTGTATTTGATCTGCTAAATGTGATTTAATTTCCTCAGTGGTTCTCTGATATAGCAGTTTAATGACATAGCAACATAACAAGGTTACGTGGGATTAACCTTGTTTATAGATGGGGAAACTGAGGCTCAGCAAGTGTAAGACACAGCACTGAGGGAAGGAATTAGGGTGTGATGTTGGGTCTGGTGATGCTGAAGCTGTTGCAGGTCTGTGACCAGTTTTATAAATGAAGAAAGGTACTTTAAGGATTCAGGTTGAAGCCAACAGACCTTTCCCAGGTGCCAAGGGCATTGTTCTGGCCAACACCCCTGGGCCTGCCTTCAAGGCATCTTCAGTAGTATCAGAGATGCTGACTTGGCATTCCAGGGAGGTGGGGCCTCTGGTCCTGGTGATTTTCCTTAGGACCTTCGATTAAAAGACACACATGCATGCATGTACATGTACATGCACATATTCACATCACACACTCATGCACACATCGTATATACACACACACCTGCACATCTATGCATTGTAAAGGGAACTCCCTCAGTTGTCAAAGTTTATTTCAATGCTAGAAGAAATGGCAACAAAAGGACAAAGATCTTCACCAACTGATGAGTGGATAAACAAAATACAGTCTTTCCATACGATGGATGTTATTCAGTCAAAAAGAGCAATCAAGAGTGGACACACGCGGCAACGTGGATGAACCTCAAAACCACATATGATATGATTCCATTTGTATCAAATGTCCAGAATACGTGAATCTGTAGAGACAGAAAGTAGCTGAGTGGTTGCCAGGAGCTGAGGGGAGGAGGGAGTGGGGGGTGACCGCTAATGGGTACGGCATTTCATTTGGGGCAACGAAAATATTCTGGAATTAGATTATGGGGACAGTTGCACAACTCTGCAAGTCACACTAAAAGTCACTGAATTGTGCACTTTATATGGGTGAGTTTTATAGTATGTAAAATAAATCTCAGTAAAGCTGTTTTTGTTTTTTTTAAAAAAGGAGAAGAAAAGAAGCTAGCTAAGTAGGATGCAGAATAACAGCTACCATTTCCCTACTGCTTGCCATGTGCAAGGGAGCCTTCTAAATGCTCTCCAAGAAGCTGTGCGTTGAATTTCCTCGACAGCCCCCATTTCTACAGTGGAAAATTGATGCTTAAAGAAGACACGTGCATTGCTTGAGTTGGTCCAAGTGTCACAGAAGGTGGAGCTGGGATGGAACCACAGTACCCACTTGTGAGCCCAGGCTCCCATCTGGGAAATGAAAGTGCTCTTAGTGAACCAAGGGACACTGTATTAGTTCCCTATGGCTGCTGTAACAAATTCCTACCAACTTGGTGGCTTAAAGCAACACCACCTCTTCCCTTACAGTTCTGGAGTCAGAAATCTAAAGTGCATTGCCAGGACTGTGCTCCTTCTGGAGGCCCTGTGGGAGAATCCATTTCCTTGCCTTTTCCAGCTTCCAGAGGCTGCACGTACTCCTTGGCTCATGGTCCCTCATTTCTCTAACCTTTGCATCCATCCTCACATCTCCTTCTCTTGACTCCAAGCCCCCTGCCTCCCTCTTCCAAGGACCCCTGTGATTACACTGACCCAACGAAGACAATCCAGGATAATCTCCCATCTCAAAATCCGTAACTTTATCACATTCACAAAGTCCATTTTGCCATGTCAGGCACCACATTCTCAGGTCCCAGGGATTAGGATATGATATCTTTAAGAATTTGCTATTCATCCCACCACAGGCATTCAGGAGAATTTGAGGGGAAGAAAGGGTATGCAAACTGGTTTGTGTTCTTGAATGGGCAAGATACCAGCTGGTAACAAGGAAATGTTAATTTTGTCATCTAGATTATTAAAATTATTTCATTTAAGCCCACATGCACATCTATGAATTATAAAGGAAACTACCTTAGTTGTCAAAGTTTATTTCAATGCTAGAAGAAATAGCAAAAGCCACATTAAGTAGATTATTTCATTCAAGCGAAATAATTATTTTGTTTAAACAAAATAATCTACTTGGTGTGGACTTCGATATAACTGGCAAGTGTTGAAGTTGACTTAAATTCCCTTGTTGATTTTTTTAAGATTATTTATTTTTGAGACAGAGTCTTGCTCTGTCACCTAGGCTGGAGTGCAATGGCATGATCTTGGCTCAATGCAACCTCCATCTCCCGGGTCCAAACGATTCTCCTGGCTCAGCCTCCTGAATAGCTGGGATTACAGGTGCATGCCACCATGCCCAGCTAATTTTTTTTGTACTTTTAGTAGAAACGGGGTTTCACCGTGTTGGCCAGGCTGATCTTGAA
This sequence comes from Rhinopithecus bieti, assembly GCF_001698545.2. Taxonomy (NCBI): domain Eukaryota; kingdom Metazoa; phylum Chordata; class Mammalia; order Primates; family Cercopithecidae; genus Rhinopithecus; species Rhinopithecus bieti. The sequence continues at coordinate 1,404,772 of NW_016809016.1, forward strand.
CTCCTGACCTCCAAGTGATCCACCCACCTCAGCCTCCCAAAGTGCTGGGATTACAGGCGTGAGCCACCACACCCAACCTCCCTTGTTGATTTTAGAGATGGGAGGCAAGCGCTCCTACAAGACACAAAACACTTAACCTAATCCTAGGATGCATTTCTATACACTTACTTCATGACAGTGTTTTATACAAGCCAACGTGAGCCTTCCTAGTGCCCAATGAGCTGCTGTTAATAATGACAATAACAGCATTGGCACCAACAGCAGATATTTATTAAGGCTTTGCTATGAGTCAGGTGTTGGTGGGCTAAGGATGTTACATTTAGCAGCTCTGTTAATCCTGACAATTCTATGAAGTAGGTTGTCTTTTTATCCCTAGTTTACACATAAAGATATGGAGGCTTTATGAAGTTAGTTGGGCAACTGGCCTGCAGCCTCCAGATAGTAACAAGGTAGAGCCAGAATTGTGATCCTCTTTCTTCCTTTCCTTTTCCTTTTCCTTTCCTTTCCCTTTCCCTTCCTTTCCTTTCTTTTCCTTTCCTTTTCCTTATCCTTATCCTTTCCTTTTTCCTTTTTCCTTTTCCTTTTCCTTTCCTTTGCTTCTTTCCTTCTTTCCTTCTTTCTTTCCTTTCTTACTTACTTTCTTTTCCTGGGCATTTTAAAATGGCTTTCTTACATCACCTTATCCTGTGATATCTGACTTTATCATTAGATCTTAATCACACACAGGGAAAAGCCTGTTCTACTCATCTCCGTGTATGTGTGTGTCTCTCTCTGTGTGTAGAACATTTTGTATGAACTCACTTGCATTTTGATTTTTCTTCTCAATGTAACATATGTTTGTTACCATCTATTTCCATATTGGGCAACCCTTCATATTGGAATTTTAGTAGTGCCATTTATATGTTTTCAGAAGGATATACAGGTTGAATATCCCCAAGTCCAAAATCTGAAATGCTCCAAAATCCAGAACTTTCTGAATATCAAAATCATGCTTAAAGGAAATGCTCATTGGAGCATTCAGTGATCAGATTAGGAATGCTTAACTGGTAAGTATAATACAAATATTCCAAAATCTGAAAAAATCAGAAATCCAAAACACTTCTGATCCCACACGTTTTGGATAAGGGATACCTAACCTGTGCAATATTTGACTTATGTAGCCAGTCTCTTGTCGTTGGACATTTAGGTTAGGTCTAAACTTCTTTGGTTTTCTTTCATTTTTTTCTGGATTATTTTTCTAGACTAGATTCCCAGAGGCAGGATTATACTGCGAATTTTGCCATATTCGCATTGCCTAACTCCATCAAAAAAAGAATGATGATGACCAGTAAGGTATAATTTTCTAGTTTTGTCATTGCCTTGCCAGACGTGTGTGTTTAAGGGGAACAAGAGGAGACTCAATATCATTTATTTGCATTTCTTTAGTCTCCACTGAAGCTGAGCTTTTTCTCTGCATGCTCAAGTACTCTTTGTAACTTCCTCTTTGTGGTTGGTTCACTCCTGTCTTTTGAGATTGGAGAGAATTCAGATACACAGGGAAGAGGTCTGGTATGGTAAAGGAGGAGAGCCCAGAACATGTTTGCTGGTTGGTGAGGAGATGAGTTTAGGGCAGGGGCTGGTGTGCTTAGGGAAAGACTTGGTCGACAGCTGAGAGGCAGGCTGGGGCCAGGTGCAGGAGGGGCCTGAGTGCCAGGGAACCCCCTGTTGTACCTGTGGCAGCCACTCTAATGCAGGTCATCCATGGAAGAACTGGTTCTAAATTTTTGATGAACTGGCAGAAATATCAAAATCTGGTTCTGACCGCTACGTCAGCCACTCTGGCCTTCCTCTGGCTTGTCCCTAACTCTCTCCCACCCCCTTTAAACCCACTGGGCAGCTCAGCTGATAGACATTCTCCATTAAGGGCTGCCCCAGACACCTCTACTACCTGTATCCACCTGTCCGCTCCCTGGAGAGCTATTAATAAGGAGCCCAGGGTATGGGTGACTCCAGGGAAACATCAAAGAAAAGAGATTTGGTAGGGGCTGGGGCAGGGGAGAGAAGCCTCCACTGGGGTCAGGGATTCCATAGAGAAAAGTCAGAACCCTGGACTGGTTAGAAGAGGAGAACCTAGGAGACGAAACCCTGAGGCAGCCTTCTTTAGATATTCGTGTTATTCCAAGGGGTGGAATAACAGCTGGTGAGGCAAGCCCCTGTGTGTAAAGCTCCTTTTATCTTCCTCATATGCAACCTGACTATGGTGCAGTGTTCCTGGGAGCGCCAGCCTCGAGGCCTCGATTCGCACTTTTTATATTGTAACATGGCTTCTCTTTGACTTCTTTCATCCTGTCCCAGAAAGAAAATCGAGACCCTGGTACAAAATGAGCCTGGAAATAGGTTCGTGTGCCTCATGTCAGTAAGACATTGCTGTCCACGGAGCCCTGGGGTTCCCTAAAGGCCTCCTGGTGAGAAGCCGGGTGGGTGGACTCCAGCGCTCCCTTCTCCATGTCAGCCACAGTAGCTGCTTGTATTAGTCCATTCTCACACTGCTAATAAAGCCATACCCGAGACTGGGTAATTTATAAAGGAAAGAGGTTTAATTGACTCGCGGTTCCACAGGGCTGTGGAGGCCTCAGGAAACTTACAATCATGGCGGAAGGGGAAGCAAACACATCCTTCACATGGTGGCAGCAAGAAGTGCTGAGCAAACGGGGGAAAGCCCCTTCTAAAACCATCAGATCTCATGAGAACTCACTTCAGTATCACAAGAACAGCATGAGGGTAACCGCCGCCATGATCCAGTCGCTTCCTGCTGCATCCCTCCCACCACACATGGGGCTTATGGGAACTACAATTCAAGATGAGATTTGGGTGGGGACACAGGCAAACCATGTCACTCCTGTTTTATTTGTTTCACATGAAGGTTAGTCATATGCTTTTGTTGAGGGAAAAGAAGGCAGAAAATGAGAAGACTAAAAACATATTTCTGAATACTCCAGTTTAATAAATCTGCCCACCCATGGCTGGAGCTGCTTGATGAGGTTGTTTTGCTCCATGTCACGGGTTGTTTGGGTGGGCTTAGGCAGACTTAGGCAGAGGGATTCCTGCATGGAGATGGGTGAGATCAGGTGGTCTCCCAGGACCAAGTTAGCTCCTCAGAGCATGTGTCTGGCTGGGCAGGGTTGTGGCCAGTCTGCGGTCATGCCCCTCATGGTGTGCACTCACCCTCATGGCTGAGCCATGTGTCACCACAGTCCGTGTGTGCAGAAATATTCAGCTCATTTCTGGAGGCTCTTTGTCCAAGTTCGGACAGGTGCACAGGGAGCTTTTGCAGCGACCATTCAGGGAGGGAGAACACAGGCTCTGTTTTCGGCGGAAGCACCTGCCTGAGGCCACAAACCATGCCAGAGGATAAGACTTAGCTGTCTTGCCCACCGACCCTCCTGCTTGGCCTCTCCCGATGTCCTAGCTCCCAATTCTGTCATTCCCCGACTGAGTGAGACCCGGGTACTGACCTCTGATTGGCTTTGATGGCTCCACCCATGCACCTGTCTGTTCTCTGCTGCCCCAGATCTGTGCTACCACCTCCTACCATCTGCTTGACCCAGCTCCTTGTCCCCACAAGACAGCAGTGAGGTGGAGGGGGGACATCTACAGGGCCACTTCCGACTTGGTTCTGGGGACCATTGTCCTGAGTCTTACAGTGAGGGCAGAACCACTTTCCCATGGGGCCTCTGAGTCCTGGGCCCTGGGGCCCTGGGGGTCGGTATATCATCGTATCTGCTTCCTCTTCTTGGCACTTTGCTGGATGCTTCCTCTACCCAGCCAGGCCGGTCACCTTGGCCTGTCCCCTGCCCATTATCTTCCAATGTGCAGAAATGTACCCACTGTTGACTCTTCTCCTTTATTTTTGCTTGTGTTAATACTTAAAAAAAAATCTTTTACTGCCATTTTAGAGTCGTTTCCAGAAAGAGGAGACAAATTTGTCAGTGTGATATATCCAGGTCCTTAAAATGTTCTTCTTTTTTTCTTTTTCTTCTCCTTTCCTCTCTTCTCTTTATTTTCTTTTTTTTTTGAGATGGAGTCTCGCTCTGTCACCCAGGCTGGAGTGCAGTGGCCGGATCTCAGCTCACTGCAAGCTCCGCCTCCCGGGTTCAGGTGCCTGCCACCTCGCCCGGCTAGTTTTTTGTATTTTTTGGTAGAGACGGGGTTTCACCGTGTTAGCCAGGATGGTCTCGATCTCCTGACCTCGTGATCCGCCCGTCTCGGCCTCCCAAAGTGCTGGGATTACAGGCTTGAGCCACCGCGCCCGGCCTCTTTATTTTCTAAAGTTACAAATACACGAGTTGTAAAAAATTCAAACAATATGGAAAATATGAGCAATTTATTTTTATTTTTAAATTATTATTATTATTTGAGATGGCATCTCACTCTGTCGCCCAGGTTGGAGTGCAGTGGGGCGATCTCGGCTCACTGCAGCCTCTGCTTCATGGGTTCAAGTGATTCTCCTGCCTCAGCCTCCTGAGTAGCTGAGATTACAGGCACCCACCACTGTGCCTGGCTAATTTTTGTATTTTTAGTAGAGATGGGGTTTTGCCATGTTGGCCAGGCTGGTCTCAAACTCCTGACTTCAAGTAAAATGCCTGCCTTGGCCTCCCGAAGTGCTGAGGAAAATATAAGCATTTTAAAAGTTAAAGTCTCCATATTCTCCCTTCCCAAATCCTATTTAGAGGTGACTTCTGTTAATGTTTGGTTATGGGTCTTTTGGGACTATTCTCTAAGTTTGTATGTATGTATATGTATTTATATATGTTAAATCTATGTTATTTATTACATACCATGTATTATATATGTGATGTATATTACATATTTACTTAAATACTTGTTTGTTGGGTGATGAACAGGAATAATCCCATTTATTTCTCTCTCCATGTATATATGTATAGATATGTATCTATCTGTCTATCATCTGTTGTCTATTCATTTATCCATTATTTATCTGTTAGCCAAGGCCTCACCAAGCTGACATCTGAGTAAAGACTGAGGGTGGTGAGAACACCTTGTCCTGCAATTTCTTTTTCGACTTAAAACTTGTCTTGGACCTCTTTCTGAGTCAGGACATGTGGAACGGACTCCCTGTTTTTGGCTGCTTTGGATTTATGGTGTGCAGGGACTTAACTGTTCCCCTGAGATGGCCATCTGGGCTGCCTACAAAGGGACCTGCTCCTGCCAAAGCTGGCTAGGGCCAGTCTTTGTAATGCTTTTCCAGGCCCTGTTGTTTTAATTTTAGTTTCTAAATGAGGGTGAGCGTCTTCTCATGTTCCTGCCACTTGTGTCTCTCCCTGAGCATTGCCCGGGTGCTATCCTGCTGCGGAAACAGTGGTGGTGAGTCAGGGGCGTTCAGCCACGTGACCTTAAACAAATGACCCAGCCTCTCTGGGCCAGATTATTCATTTATAAGATGCAGTTATTCATACCTCATGGATTGGGGGTAAAGAATAAGTGAATTCGTTTATAGGAAGTGCTTAACGTTATTAGCTGGCTTGTGGTGGACATTTGATAAATATTAACCGTTATTTCAATTTTTCTTCCCTTTTTCCAATGGAGTCTTTATATTTCCCTATTTGTTTTTTAAATCACTTTACATACGTGCACATATATGAATCCTTTCCTGTGTCTGCTAACCAGTACTCATCAAATGGCTGCCATATACCAGGAACTGTTTAGACAAATAACTGCAGTACCTCATGCTGTGATGGAGACATGGAAAAGATATTGTGGGGCCATAGGTGAGGGCACCGAAGCCTGCTTAGGGGAAGGAATTATTGAGGGCTTCTTGGAGGAGGTGATGCATAAGCGAAATGTGATAAACTGATAAAAGCTGGAATGACTGAGGAAAAAGACAGGGATGTCAGGAGGTGGTGACAGCAGTACAAGGGCATAGAGCTGAGGGACAACCTCTGGGTGCCTGTTGACACATCACAAAGAATACAGCAGTCCAGCCAATTCTAGAGCACAGGAGGCTGAACTCCAGGGAATTCCTCGGATGGTCAGGCTTGTCTTAAGAACCAGATAGATAGATGGAAGCCTTCCCCATCTCTCTGTGTTCTACACGTGTGACTCCCTCTGCCTGAATGCCTCCCGCCGTGAACCCTCATGTGAATAGTAACCTCTGCCCATCCTGCAGGTCTAGCTGAAGCAGCAGTTCCCCCATGGAAACCTTTGCTGGCTGCCAGCGTAGCTCAGTTTCTGTTTTTATTTGCACACATGGAATGGTGTTAATGGTGTTTCTTGGTTGACAGCACTGACCTGGGTTTGTAGTGGTGACACTGATTATTCGCATAATCTCTGCCTCTTTCACTAGATCAGAAGTTCCACGAGGGAAGGGATGGTCTCCGTTTTTGCTCACAGCTGTATCTGCAACACCTAACAATGCTGGGCACTTAGGTGCTTAAGAAATGAATGAGTGAGTGAATGAATAGATGAAAGACAGGACTCAAGGAGCTGGTTCTGCTTTAAGATGGGGGTCCTGAGGCCAGGTCCACCCACTACAAACCCTTCTGACATCTGTCACAGCTGCTCATCCCCTGGCCCAGTCTCTCCTTCTCTCCTTAAGTTGTCCTGGGTGCTGGCTTCACAGCCCCTGCTCATGGTAACATGTCCTGGAGAGCTCATATTTTGTCAGGGCTCGTCACAGCAACGACAGGATTCCCTTCCCATTGGCTCGTCTGGTGATTGTTGTTGACGTCTGCCATGATGGCCCTACTTGCTGTGCTCCTCTTCCCTTCATATTCACAAAGTCACAGTGGACTCTTAATAAAGCGTCAGGCTCCCTCCCCCATCAAGGGCATTGTGAGTTCTTTTCAGCAGGGTGCATCTCATTTGGGCTGCAGCCTCTGTATTTTGCACAGTTCTTTGCTTTGCCTTGATGGTAACATAGAACATGAAGTTGGTGGACTTGTTAATAGAAGCCCCAGTTACAGAAGGATTGTAAGATTTCACCTTTAAAATTGCTCTCACTTTGCAGGTAGCATAGAGGGGAAGAAACTGGTAAGAGCAGGCACAGGCTTTGGAGATAGGGGCTCCGTGTGTTCAAATACAAACATTGCCTCTTAGCATCTCCAAGCAGGTCTTACCAGCTTTTGAGCCTCATTTTTCACCTCTGTAGTACGGGAATAGCAAGTCTGCCGGAAAGGATGAAGCAGTGGGTCCTGGCGCCTCATGAGTCTTCATTTCTCTTCTTTGTCAGACTCCGCTTCAGGTGGAGCTTCCTACTTTGCTCAAGAATATGCTTTTCTACCCCATCCTCAGCCTGCCCTGTCACTTTTTCATTGATCCTAGGATATTGTTTTATTCTGTTGCGTAAGCCTGCAAGGCGAATTCAAGAGGGACAGCCTCTGGGTGCCTGTTACATCACAAAGAATGGGTTGCAGGACAAGGGACTCTGTTACTTTTGTGACTTCTCCATGGAAGTTAGAGTCTTGAGTTTTCCACTTACCATCTTGGCGACAGTGCCACTGAGTTGGAGGTTCTGCCTTCCAGTTTGTTCTTTCTTCTTCTGTTCCACTGAAGCCAAAGCGTCTCCCACCTTCAGCTCTTTTCCTGATTCCCTCCCACGTCACCACCCTGGCAGAAAGAGGGTCTGTCCTGAGTTCCTGGAGGTTTAACAAGACATCTCCATCTCTGGCCTGGCATCCACCAGCGACTCTGCATATTATCATGTTGGTGAAAAAGTAACTGCGGTCTTTGCTTTTGTTTTTTGTTTTTTTTTTTTTGAGACGGAGTCTGGCTCTGTCGCCCAGGCTGGAGTGCGGTGGCCGGATCTCAGCTCACTGCAAGCTCCGTCTCCCAGGTTGACGCCATTCTCCTGCCTCCGCCTCCCAAGTAGCTGGGACTACAGGCACCCGTCTCGTCGCCCGGCTAGTTTTTTGTGTTCTTTAGTAGAGACAGGGTTTCACCATATTAGCCAGGATGGTCTCGATCTCCTGACCTTGTGATCCGCCCGTCTCGGCCTCCCAAAGTGCTGGGATTACAGACTTGAGCCACCGCGCCCGGCCTTTTTTTTTCTTAATGACAAAAACCTCAGTTACTTTTTCACCAACCTAATACTTGGTGGCGGTGAGTGAGAAACAACTGGCCACAAAATCTGTGGAGCCCTTGTGTGTGCCAGGCATGGCATTGGGTGCTGAGGATACAGCCCAGCTCATATTCCTGTGGGAAGAACTGAGGAAAGAGCCAAATATCCCAGTGAACTGTGAGCAGATACGGGAGTGCGCTGCATGAACGTGGATACCACTGCAACAAGGAGATTAGAGACACACCTTCCGCCTGAAGGACACATAGATGTTGGTCGGGCAAAGAGGAGAGAGGAGAGTGTTCTGGACAGTAGGAACTATATTTTAATTAAGAAGATTTGTAGAAAATACGTAACATCTATTTCGAGCATCATTAATGCCATTTATGATTTCTTCATGAAATATTTATTAAATGACTGCTGTGAGCTATCATTGTATACCTAGAAGCAGGTCTCAGCATGCCTCATTCTGGGGATATGATGAATAAGACAAGACACAGTTTAGGGAAGAAAACAAATATATGGGGAAATGACAAATACAGTGAGAATGTCCGTACCATGTCAAAATAGCCAACATTTACTGAGCCCTTGCTAAATAAGCCAAGCCCTCTTGCTAGCACTGGCAGTAGCTCAGCTAATCCTAGCAGGGAGGGTCATTACCCTTCCCATTTCACAAATGTGGAAACTGAGGTATATTCAGGTGAAATAGCTTGCCTACAGTCTATTCGTCACTAGGTGACTGTTCCAGGATTCAGATCTAGTTGTCCTGGCTTGAGACCTAGATTCCTAAATGCTGCTTTTCTGCTTCTTGAGGGACAGGGCTATCTGGGAGGCCAGAAGAGAGCTACGTCATATTTGGAAAACTGTTTAGAATTTTTAGCCTTTTGAGATCATTTTCTCCCCCTACAATTCAGTTAAAGAGGCATTTGCTTTCCACTCGCTATGTGGTGGGGACTAAGGCTGTAGAGATGACCAGAGCCATGTCTTCCAAAGAACTCAAAGCTTATTAAGCTGATTAAACGATTAGCTGGTCCCCAGTGACCTGCTGCAAAGCTGAACATGGGAACTCAGGAAGGCCCAGGACACCGGAGCCCTGGGGATGGGCTGTTCCCGGCGCTTGGGGAGGAAGAGACAGCTGTCTGGAAGAGAAGCATTTCAAGTGGCCCTGGAGGATTAGATGTGTGAAGGTGGATGGAAATGACATTCCTAGCCAAGGGAACAGCGGAAGTAATGGCTCAGAGGGTGGAAAAGTCAGTTTCAGAGAACCTCAGACCGTCCTGGAAGTTAAGGTGTTTAAGGGGAAAGAGTGGGAGTTAAGGCCAGAAAACAGGATGAGGCCAGACGGTGGAGGCATGTGAGCTTTTAAGCGGAGAGTTGTATGAAAAGGTGATAAAAATGAATTTGAAAGGAAATCACTTTATACTTTGATACCCTACAGAATATTTTGCCACATACCAGGATCCTGGCATAATAGAGCTTTTGGAGTCAGCATGGCCTTGGAGGGTTTTAATTCAGGAGACATGATTTGATCTGTAGAAAAAATTCCTTTTAATCAGGTTAGTTTTGCATTTTGAATTCATGCTTTACACTGCTGTTTAAAACATTTAGGCAGGGCGCAGTGGCTCACGCCTGTAATCCTAGCACTTTGGGAGGCTGAGGCAGGTGGATCACAGGGTCAGGAGATCGAGACCATCCTGGCTGAAACAGTGAAACCCCATCTCTACTAAAAATACAAAAAAAGTTAGCCAGGCGTGGTGGCATGCACCTGTAGTCCCAGCTGCTGGAAAGGCTGAGGCAGGAGAATGGCGTGAACCCAGGAGGCGGAGCTTGCAGTGAGCCGAGATTGCGCCACTGCACTCCAGCCTGGGCAGCAGAGTGAGACTCCGTCTAAAAAAAAAAAAAAAAAAATTAGACATTTGACAGTGAACATCATAAGATCATCTAATCACCACATTGAGCACCTCTGAGTAATCTGAGAACCTAAGCTTTCTTAAAATTCAAAGTGTATGTATTTTGTCAGGCATAATTTTAACATGCCAGATGGCAGCTAACTGTGGCTAAGTTTTTTTTTTTTTTTTTTCTTGAATGCACCTGTGAATTTGAGCTCCGCTATTGCATTCAGATCCTGAGAGCAAAGGTTCTGTACATGGGACTAGGGGCTGAGACAGTGACTGGCCATGAGATTACAATGCACCTGCAGAGTTCAGCATGCACATTGGGCCCTTTGGCCTCACATCTCTAAGCACAAGTGGGAGGAGTGATCGGAGGGATTTTCCAACTCCAGCCCTTCTCCTCCCCCTCTTTAAAGATTCTAACCTCCCTGCCCCACTGTTTTGTTTTGTTTTTCTTTTATGACATGGAGTCTTGCTCTGACACCCAGGCTGGAGTGCAGTGGCGCGATCTCGGCCCACTGCAACCTCTGCCTCCCGGGTTCAAGTGATTCTCCTGCCCCAGCCTCCCAAGTAGCCGGGATTACAGGCATGCACCACCCACCTGGCTAATTTTTGTATTTTTAGTGGAGACTGGGTTTCACCATGTTGGTCAGGCTGGTCTGGAACTCCTGACCTCAAGTGATCTGCCTGCCTCAGCCTCCCAAAGTGCTGGGATTACAGGCGTGAGCCACCACACTCGCCCCCCACCCCCGCCCCACTCTTACTGAACCTAAGTGCTGTCCCGAACTGCTGCCTCTGATGGCGATGCATTATTTCTTTCTGATGTGTTGCCACACAACCAGATCTTGACATTTTAACTTTGCATCATTGTCCTGCTCCCCTCACACCCAGGACACTCCCCAACATTTGACAGATCTTTTGCGAGTCAACCACAGCCCAGGAAACAGGGCTTATGCATAAGAACTATCACTTTCTCTTCTTAGAACTGCAGCTGGAAAACCCTCACCCTGCAGTCCGCCTTGGGTTCCATTCAACTGTGGAAGTGATGAATCTTCTCTTTTATTTAACTCTTCCCTCCACCCCACCCGCTGACACCGCTGATGATGGGAAGTGCTCAAGCTTGAACTGCCCCTGAGTTGGTCTGTTCTCTCTGTTAATTGTATCTGCTTCCCAGGATGCTAAGAGTGATTGGAACACTGGAGAGATTGGACTGGAAGGAAAGTGCTTTGCACTTGTGTCTTTTAGGGGGCCAGAAGGAGACCCAACACTGCAATTTTTTTATCCTACCTTCCAACCTCTTACTTCTTCCGCCTATGTCTTTTGATCAAGAGGTAAGAACTTCTGTAGGTCCTCCATTGTAAGTCTAATGTTTATTCATTTAGTCACTCATTCATGACTGTGTCCTTCTTTGTGCTGGGCCTCCACTGGTTCTGAAGGTATACGAATAACTAAAATAGCCCTTGCTTTTAAGAATCTATCTGGGGGTGAGGAGGGAGCCAGACATTTAAGAAAAGCCTTGTCAGGATATGGAGGGTATCCATGATGATTTTCCTACAGTGTGATTCCCTTCACTGTCTGTATGGTAGCCACCAACCACAGGTGATTAGACTTATATTTCAATTAGTTAAAATTAAACAAAAAATTAAAATTTCAAAAGCCATATGTGGATTCCACCTACTGTATTAGATAATGCAGATATTGAACCTTTTCATCATTGCAGGATCTTCTGAATCAGAGTAAGCTCCTTGAAGGCAGATCCATGTCTGGTTCTGCCCATCAGTATACCCCAGGTGCTAAGCATCTGGTGAACACTCACTAAGTATGTACTGAGTGAACATGGGAGAGGATAATAAGGAGTGCAAAAGAAAGATGTACAACCAGAAGAGAGATGCACTGCTCTGGAAGAATGTGCAGAAGAGATATCCCTGGAGCTGCATCAAAAAGTAGGAGACTTTTAGCAGGTGGGGAAGGGAGGAAGGGTGCTTGCTCCAGGAGGGAGAATGACTCTGGTCTCACTAACTTCCTTCTGTATTCTGATGTCTCAAGCCACACAAGGTGTTACTATTTTCTTTGCAATGGAAGGAAAATTCATAGCACTCACGCTGTGTTCTCTCCTTGGGCATCTTTGAGAGGTGAGATCTCACTCAGAGCACCAGATGTAATATAAATACGAGTTAGTCATCTACGTGTGAGATCAGCTGGATTGCAGAAAACAAGTGTTTTCATGCGTGAGGCCAATACAAACCTTTGTAAGCATGTTTGGCACACGGAGGCTTCAGGATCTGTGAGTGAGGTGAATGTGGAAGGCACCATTAGGAACATTATTATGAATTCGGCGTGGGGTGTGTTGTGATTGCTGGAGTGAGTTCCCCCGCCTGATTGCTCATCCAGTCATTGGATGAACACTGGGTTAAGCATGTGCTGTCTTCTAGGCACTGCACTCTGTGCTGCAGACACCAAGGTGAATACATCTCAGGCTTATCCCTCAAGAGGCCACAGTCTGGTAGGGTCTTCAGGCAGGTGTATGGATGATGATAACATAGTAGAGCATCACATGACACAGGAATCAGGTGTAGCATCCACATTTCCTTTCCTCCTTTGTTCAGCAAAGACTAGGCTCTGAAAAAGAAGAGCAGAACATCCATCAGAGCCAACACCACGAGGAGGGCCTGAGACCAGGACTAGTTTCAGTGTGTTGATGCTCAAATCCAGCATCAAGCTTGATCAAGATGCTGGAGTTTGGCCCTCATGCTGGTGCTTCCCAGTGGCATGGCCTTGGGTTTTGGTTTTCTCATCCATAAAATGGGGATGGGGATGCAAACACTGTCCTACAGGGTAGTGATGAGGATGGAATGAGACAACTTAAGTGAATCCCATAGTAGGCACTCAGCAACTTGTGAGTATTGCATGGTTGAGAGAAAGGACTCTGGGGAAGATGCCAAAGTGATACTTGGAGTCTCCATTTCAGACTGTTCTGAGGGCAGGTGTAGATCACTTCTACTCCAGCTGCCCATAATAATCAAGGAACCACCCTGTTTTATAAAGATGGCTGTGGTAAGTGAGGAACCAGAATGGATAATGCGTCCCTCAATTGGGGATAGCATCCTTTGGTGATCTGTCTAAACTTTTCCTCCCTTCCTCCCTGCCTGAAGGGAATGTGGTGCTCTTCTGTACCTGGGGTTTGAAATGTTCTTGGTGGAGAACTTGGACATGGTTCCTTTGCCCTGCCAGGAGAGGCTGTGTTTTCTGAAAGCTGATTTGCATGGTAGAAGTGCCCTGCAGGTTGTCCCTGTCTGTCTCATGCTCTGTGACCTTATCTCAACCCCAACCCTCCACTTCCTGCCCTCTCAGACAAGCTTACCCCTAGCCCAGGGGCAGCTGCCCCTGTATCTGTCGATGACAAGTTTCTATCTTTCCTTCTGTACTTTGCAAACTGCAGTGAATTCCCTGACACCTTTTATTGCTGCATGTAGACCACTGTGCACCATTTCTTGATGCCCCGGGATCCTTCTGGCGTTTCTCTATTGATTGGGCAGTTTTTCTTCCCCTCTTAGCTGAGTTGAGATCCCTCTTTCTGTCTCAGAGTTTCTCCTCAGGAAATCTTACATACACCTTCATTATTTTATCCAGTGTGATTATCTCTGGCTTTTAATATGAGTTTACTGTGTTCACAGAATAATGTAATTATTGAGGTATTTAGATTATTTCTCCTATTTTCGGTAGCATTTGCTTTTTATCCATTCTTTTTTTTTTTGGAGACGGAGTCTCGCTCTGACGCCCAGGCTGGAGTGCAGTGGCCGGATCTCAGCTCACTGCAAGCTCCGCCTCCCGGGTTCACGCCATTCTCCTGCCTCAGCCTCCCGCGTAGCTGGGACTACAGGCGCCCGCCACCTCGCCCGGCCAGTTTTTTTTTTTTTTTTTTGTATTTTTTAGTAGAGACGGGGTGTCACCGTGTTAGCCAGGATGGTCTCGATCTCCTGACCTCGTGATCCGCCCGTCTCAGCCTCCCAAAGTGCTGGGATTACAGGCTTGAGCCACCGCGCCCGGCACCTTTATCCATTCTTTTTCTCCGTTCCCTCTCTCATTCCTGTTTTCTAACCTTTTAATGCTTTTCACTGGATTAATACATTTCATACATTCCTTCTCCTTGGGCTGACTCAGAAGCTAGCTGTAGATTGTATTTTCAAACTGTAGCATACATACTAAAGTATGATCTTTTTCTAACAAATATGATGTCCTCTTACTGAATATAGCAAGATGCCTCCCCCTGCTCGGCTTTCAGTTGTCAATGAATGTGTCTTTTCCACATCTTACTATTATTTTATAATTGATTGTTATTTTCACAGGCAGTAATTACATTTACTAAAATTTTAAAAATCTACCTTTTTTTTTTTTTTTTTTTTTTTACCATGTCTTCCTCTGAATTACATTTTTGATTTGCTAAGTTTCTCTTAATTCTTTTTTAGAGCCTGTGGTAGATAAATTTTCTTAGAGTACCTGAAAATGCCTATTTATGTGGTCGTTTAAATGCTGCTTTAGCTGGGTATAAAATTGGTTGACATTTATTTTCCCTCAGCATTTTGATGAGTAGTAGCTCATTTTTTTCAAGCCTCTGTTATTGCTGTTTTGAGTCTGCCATTCCTTTTTGACAATATGATTTTTCTGTGTATGCTGTGTTTTAAGAACTCTTTACCCATGGAATTCTACAGTTTATCATTAATATTATTTGCCTGTGTATCCTGCTTGGTACTTAGAGCACTCTTTCAAACTGAGAACTTTTTCTTTTTGAATTCTAAAAAATGTTCAGCTATTCAGCTATTATATCTTTGAGCCTTCTTTTCTTAGAGTTATCCCTTATATAGAACTTTGATTCTTATTTGCAGGATATTTATGTTTAAAATATATTAACTTTTTATTTTGAAATAATTTCAAACTTACAGAAAACTATGAAGGACCCATTTTCTGATGAACCAGTTTTTTTAACTTTTTTCTCTCTTTTATTCTGTGTGTGTCTGTATATGTACATGTATATGTATATAGACACACATATTTATAATGTAGACACATTATTATATAAACTGTATACAAATTATTCTTTTTCTGAACCATCTGAGTGTAGACTATACATTATGCCTCCTTACCCCTTAATATCTAGTGTGGATATTTTATAAAGGGATTTTCTTTAAAGTAAACACAATGTAGTTAAGAAATTCAAGAAATTTTGCTTTGATGCAATACTTTTATCTAATTTTAGTCCATATTCAGGGTTTTTTTGCTATTAGTGCAATAATGTCTTTTAGATATTTATTTCTTCCAACATAGAATCCAGTCCAGAATCCCATGATGCCTTTGGTGGCCATGTCTCTGTAGTCTCCTTTAATCTGGAACAATTATTCAGTCTGCCATTGTTTTTAATGATGCTGGCATTTTGAAGAATACAAGCCGTTATTTTACTGAGTTTGTCTAATGTTTCTTCAAGATGAGATTTAGGTTATACACTGAACTACTTGATGTGATGCTCTTCCTTCTTTCTTACCCATCTCATCCCTCTGTTTATCTATCCATCATTCTCTCTGTCCATCCATCCATCCATCCATCCATCCATCCATCCACCCATCCACCCACCCA
>NW_016809016.1:1420771-1439791 GCF_001698545.2 Rhinopithecus bieti
CCACCCACCCACCCATCCATCCATCCACCTACCCACCCACCCATCCATCCATCCATCCATCCATCCATCCATCCATCCATCCATCCATTCATTCATCACCTCTATCATGAGTACAAATTCAAGGATTCTTATTTTATATGACAGTTTAGAATCCATTACTGCCATTATTTATTTTACTATTGAAAACATCCAAGATTTGGCCAGTGGGAGCCCCTTCAAGCTGCCTTATATGCCCTTTTGCAATGCCTGGCTGTTCTTTTGATCACTCCTACTTCTAGGTACAGTAAGATTTTCTAGCCCGACCTACACCTTACCTGCCCAAGCCCTAGAAGCAGCGATTTCTCTGGGAGTCCTGGTTTATTTTAGTGGGATTGTTACTGAGAAACCAACATGTGGGATCTATGTAACTCATTGCTATTTGGGTTTCATTTGTTCTAAGCCTTTTCAGCTGACAGAGCTAGGAAATATATATAATTTTTAAAATCATGAATTCTTACCAATACCTGTGATCCATTTTAACCTCACTGGATTCTTCCTTGCCTCTCTGCATCCCATATTTGTATGTCTTCTTCCATAGAGAGAATCCTTTTTCTCCACAATGTCATATATTTACTCATTTTCTAAATCCTGCAGTACTCATAAAATAACCGTAGAATTGCTCCGTTCTTACCACAGTGAAAAGCAAACCCACTAAGAAGAGTTCAAGATTTATCTGTTATATATTCATAATATTATATCCAAAATTTATTTGTATTTGTTCTTCCCCTCTCCCCTTTTCATGTGGTTATGTTATTCCTTTAAAAGATGATTAGGTTTATTTCTTTCTCTTTTCATTTAGTTTATTTCCATCCCCCATCTTTGTTGATTTTATTTTATATCTTAACATGTTTTAACATGCTCCGAAAAATTAAAACAAAAAGATATCCTCAAAGAAGGGTCACCTCTTCCCCATCCCTTTTACCCAGTTTTCCCTGCCAGCCACTTGTGATAATCAATTTCATTGTTTTCTGGTTTATTCTTCTTGTGATTTTTTGTTTGTTTGTTTTTTCTTTTTTGGAAAAACAAACAAATTTATGTTATTTTCCCATAACATAAATTATAAAAAATAACATAATGTTATTTTTTGCATTAAAGGTAAAGTACTTTTGTACCTTTCTTCTCTTTATTTGAATGTATATTGTGGAAATCACTCCATATTCGTAGAGATAGCTCTTTCTTTTTTAGAGCAGCATAGTATTCTATTGTGTGGGTGCATTGTAGTTTATTTCACCGGTCTATGCCTGCACATTTAGGTAGTTTCCAATATTTTGCAGTTATAAATAAGGCTACAGTAATCTTATGCATATATATTTTTGTACCAATGGAGGTACAGTTTTCCTATTAAATTTCTAGAAGTGGGATTGCTGGGTTTTGTGAGAGTAAGTGCATAAACAGCGTTGTCCGATACTGCCAAATTCCTTTTCGTCACAGTTGTACCTTTCTGTATCTCACCCACAATGAAGAGAATGCCTGACTCCCCGCATTCTCTGTGGCAGAGTATATTGTCGAGGTCTTGAGTTTTTGCCGAGCATAAGATGCATAAGAAATGGTATTTCAGTGTAGTTTTAATTTTCTTTGTTATGATTTTAATGTGCACTATTCTTTTGGGTGGATTTGGAGCCATTTCTTCTATGTAAGGTCCATTTTTATGTAATGCTTGTAGATTGTTTGTTCTGTCTTCTGTTCGTTTTTTTCTTGAAGGAATTTTTGGTCTTCTCATCTTCTGTGTTTAAAAGTTCTTTACAATTGGGGATATTAATCTTTTATCTGTGATACACAACTGTTTTTCCCAGTTTGTCATTTGCTGTTTAATTGGTTCTTTATCCTATTCACTGTCCTTGTTTCCTTTCTGTCTGCTTTTGTTTCAACATTTCTTGTTTATTTTAAATGAATGTTTTTCTGGCATCTGAGCATTTGAAATATTCTATTTTAAAGTCCTTGTCAGATTGTTTCATGGTATTTATTTAATTTTATTTGGAGTAATTCATGTTTTGAGTATTGATTTTGCTGGCTTGTTTTCTAAGCGTGAGCTCTCTGTAAGTTTTGGAATTTTGGTGTGCAGGCTCATTTCAAGAGGGAAGTTTCTGTTTTGTTTTGTTTTCCTTTCTCGCTCCTCTCTCTATAATAGTTTTGTGTTCGCCTCCACCTGGTCCTGAGATCCTAATAAAGCCTTAGCCGTGGATATCACATCCCTTGGTTACTGTTTTACTGCCTTCATGGGGGGACAGCTCACTCCATCCCCTGGCTTCCAGCTCAGAGCCTGGGCTCCTGCTCCCATCTTGCAGGGAAGACTTAGTTCTTGTTGCCTTTGAAGAGCCCACATCTTCCCTCCCATCGCCTGCCCCGCTGACTGCTTTGTGTCAATGTTCTGCGTCTCATACACAGAGATGATTATCTTGTTTGTGAGCCCAGCTTCATCTTATTGACTTTCTCCTTTCGTATTTTATATGTCGCTTCTGTGTGTTTGGAACAGGGGCACGGTGTCAGCGTGTGAGTTTATGGAGCTTCTTAATGGGAAATACTCCTTTGTACCCTAAAGGAGGGAATGTTGGAAGTCTTGAGGGGAACAGAAGGAAGGAAACTAGCATGATGGGGGTTTTCCTATTTTCCAGAAATGTAGCATGTACCATTTCCTTTCCTTCTCAGCTACCCTCCCATTTCACATGCAGGACAGTGGGGGCACAGAACAGGTGAGCAAGTTGCCCAGCCCTGCAGCATGTGAAGGGGATATGGGGTCTGAATGCAGGCAGTGCCCCCAACTGGGCGTCACCCTGGCTTTTGGGCTCAGGAGCGCAGTTATTCCCTTCTGTGCCTGGAATGCCTGATCTTTGGCCTAGGCCTGGGTGTGGGGTTGGGAGTAGGAGAGGCATGCTTAGGAACACTCACCGATTAGTTCCTCCTTTTTGAATGCCTTGGTGTCCTCCAGCTGACATTGGAGAAGTGCCTGGAGTATGCTGGGCACTTTGTTGACCCCAGGTCAGTTTTTTAATTGATTGAGTTCAAAACAGCCCTGAAAAGTAGGTACTTTTAGCTCCTACCTTTTAAAATACTAAGTAAGATGGAATCTCGTTTCTCATGTTTTGTGGGAAGAAGGAGACCAGTACTCAAGAGCTCCTGTGACTTCCTTGCTTCTCTCGTTAGCAGATGTAGGGGTTTGTATGTCCTCTGACTGCAGAGCCGTAAGCTTCCACAGTTCCGGCATGTTCTGTTTCTCACAGTGTCTTGCCTGCCAGCTTGTTGCAGTCACTCGGGAGGCATGATGCCCCTGAAGAAGAGGGGTCTCGAGGACTGCTTGGTGAGAGGGCAGAGTCTGAGAGGCTCTAGAGGCACCATTCCCTTGCATCCCCTGCAGGGAGGGGCTGTTTCAGCCACCCACATCCAGAACTGCACACAGTATGAATCCAGTACTCAGGGAGGCTCTCATCCCTGCTTGGCTTGGAGGTGTTGCATCTTTCTCAGTTTATCGGAGAGGTGAGCCCAGTGTCCTGGCAGAGGGTAGGAGGGTCTCTTTGCCTCTGATAGTTTCATGGCTTATTTGGTGAGATGGTCCCAGGACCCTTGCCACTTCGGGTGCTGCTCCACCCTGTGCGCTGATGGAAAGGCCATGAGATGTGAATTCATGAACACCTCCCCTCCCTGCATCACTCTTGATCACATCACCCTATTGTTTTCTAATCTGTAATTTTTTTAGGTATTAGTACTTGTTAACTTTTCATCTCCCCCACCCAAAGCAAGCTCCATGAGGGCATAGACCGTATTTCTCTACTTTCTTTTGGATCCCCATCACCTGGTAGATACCTAGCCCATAGGAGGTGGCACGTAACTAGATTCTGAATGAATGAATAAAATGAGGAGATGGCTGGCTCCAATCCTGGCTCTTCCATTTAAAATCTCTGTGACTTCCAGCAAGGTATTCACTTTTCCTTATCTGTAAAATGGACTAACTGGAATGGCAAATTTATAAGACTGTTCAATAAATGACACCCAGCCTTAGAGCTGCTCGGAAAAGGTAACCCTTGAATCCTTCTTATCGTGACAGTTGTTCATAAGGACTTTGACTCGGTTAGGAGGCAGGAGGGTTTTATTCCACCCTGGCCTGGCCCCGGAAGGGATGGATGTCCCCAGGCTCTGGGCATCTGGTGACAGCCTGCGCCCACCGAGAGCCTCCACCAGCGGGACCGTGGCCTGGATCTGCCTGGGCCACTGCAGAAACCGCAGCCAGCTCTGTCTGATTAGGAAGGCCTTTTGAGTTGCTGAGGGTTTGAGATTAACCCTGAAGAAACAACTCCCTCTACACAAGCCTTTTAATTAGACACTCGTGTTTACTTTCCGAAGTTCACTGAATCATTTTACCTGGTGTCAGGAGCTGCATCTTGATGTCTGACAAAGCCTGATTACTTTGGGTAAGGGAATAATACAAAACTGGGGCTTCACAGAAGCTGTGAGTGGCACAGGCCCACCTCCGTGCAGGGCAGCTCTGATGTCTGGAACATTGCCTTGCATGTAGGAGGGTTTGGTGGAGCATTTTCTGGCCCCTGCCTTAGGCCTGGTCCTTGAGATTCCAAGACTCCCAATGCCAGTTATGAGCCTGAGCCCACCCAGAGGTGGACCCAGGGCCCTGTATGCGGAGGGGCAATTCCTGTGGGCTTCTAGGTGCCACGGGTGTTATGCAGCGCCGGGCTATGAGTATGCCAGTGACCTTGCCTTCAGACACTATGTTATTAGAGAGACAGGACACACACAGCAAATATTACCAGAATGATGTCGTGCTAAGCTGGGCATGATGATTATAAAGCAAATAAGAGCCACCATTTATTCCTAGTTTACTGTGTGCTGGTTCTTTAAATGTTGTCTTACTTGATCCTCATATCCTGCTCACCGAGGATCAGAACACGGAGCCTGTCCAGGCTGTGTACACACAGTAATCTTCCTTAGGAGGGGCATGGGGCAGGTTGGCCTCCGGGTCCTGGCTTCTGGTTGGGTTCTGGAGTTTCAATCTCTGCAGTGACTTTTTCCCATTCCAGCCCAGCAGAGCACTGAGCACATAGGTGCCTGTCTGTGTCTCCTTGCACCCTTCTTACCCAAATCACCGCAGCTGAGCAGAGTCATTGTGAGATGCGGCTCCATCCTGCACAGGGTGGTCACTCACCCCATTGGCAGAAATGGTGAGAGTCCAGGAGATTTTCCGACTTCCATTGGCATGCAAGCGTGGGGCAGCCCCGTGCATGAGGAAGACAGCTTACACTCAACACCACAGTGGTTCCTGGGGATTGAGGAATTCCTGGGTTGTCTGGATCCTGTCTCTCAAAGCCTGGATGCTGGAGCAGGCTGATTTTTCACAGTCCTCCTGTGATCCCGATGTACACGCAGGTGTAAGAACCATGGGTCGAAGTTCTCAAGACTGCCTGCATGTCTGTATCCCCTGGGAAGTGTTATCGTTGTTTTTAATGAACTCAATTTCTAAAACATATTCTTTAAAATAATAGCTTAAAGAGTGTAATTGGATTGTTTGTAACTCAAAGAATACATGCTTGAGGATTTGTAGACCCCACTCTCCTTGATGTGCTTATTTCACATTGCATGCCTGTTATCAGGATGTCTCAGGTACCCCATAAACATATACACCTACTGTGTACTCACAAAAATTAAAAAAATAAAAGGAAGTCAAATAAGAAATTATAATACTCTTTAAAATAAATTTCACTTTTTTTTTTGTTTGCTTTTTGAGACGGAGTTTCGCTCTTGTTGCCCAGGCTGGAGTGCAATGGCACAATCTCAGCTCGCTGCAACCTCCGCCTCCTGGGTTCAAGCCATTCTCCTGCCTCAGACTTCCAAGTTTCTGGGATTGCAGGCATACACCACCACGCCTGGCTAATTTTGTATTTTTAGTAGAGACGGAATTTCTCCATATTGGTCAGGCTGGTCTCAAACTCCGGACCTCAGGTGATCCACCCACCTTGGCCTCCCAAAATGCCGGGATTACAGGTGTGAGCCACCACACCCAGCCAGATTTCACGTTTTGAACAGTTTTAGGTTCACAGAAAAATTGGAACACGAATATATAGCAAGTTTCTATATAGCCCACACCTAGTTTCTCCTATTAATATTAACATCTTACATTCGTATGTTTTTTTTTTGTTGTTGTTAAAACTGGTGAACCGGTATTCAAGTATTATTATGAACTAAAGTTCATACTTTATTTAGGTTTTCCTAGTTTTTACCTAGTGTCTGTTCCAGAGTCCCATTCAGGGAATATTCAGGGAATGTTACGTTTAATCATCACATCTCCTTAGCCCCTCTGGGCTGACCGTTTCTCAGGATTTTCTTTTTTTTGATGGTCATAAAAATAGTTTTGAGGAGAGCTGCTCAGTATTTTGTAGACTGTCCCTCAGTTGGGATTTGTTTGATGTTTTTGTCATGATTAGAGTGGGGTCGTGAGTTTTTGGGAAGAGGGACCCCAGAAGGTAAGTGCCATTCTCATCACATCCTATCAGGTCCATAGTTCATAAAGACTATGAACGTGACCTATCACTCTTGATGTTGACTCTGATCACCTGGCTGAGGTATGCGTGTCAGGTTTCTCCACTGTACTTCGCCTCCCCCTCTACACACTATGCTCTTGGGATGGAAGTCACTGTGCATGGCCCTCACTCAGGAATGGGAAGTTATACTCCATTGCTTTGAGGTTGGAATATTTACACAAATTGTTAGGAATTCTTCTGCATGGAAGATTTGTCTCTTCTGCATTTATTTATTCAATCATTTATTTAAAGAAGTATGGACTCATGGATAGTGATTTTATTTATATTTTCAGATATAATCCAGTACTACTATATTTTGTTGCTCAAATTTTCCATCTTTGACCATTAACAGCTCTTTTAGGTGGCTCATGTGTCCTTTGACATACTCCCATCACTGTGGCGGATTTTTTGTTGTTGTTGCTTTGCTTTGTTTGAGCACTTTCTTCTGTTCTGGCACTTAAACTTATAGAGTCAGCCATTGCTCCAGAGTTTCCTAGGTCCTTTCATTGAGAATCGTATTAGAAACTAGTATCTGTGCCCCAGGTATGTTCTTTGCTATTGGGATGCCATTGATTCTGGGCCCTCTCAGCTGAGAGAGCATGGGAATACACATGGGTGTACTAACCTGTGTGTATACCCTTATCTATAGATATTTCTGTATGCAACCATCTTTATCTGCATCAAACTAAAAATGAGTTCATACTGGTGTTTGCAACTCTAACCAGTGGTCACATGGATTGTTCTAGCCTTCTCCCTTTGGTTATCTGTAAACTCCAACTCCCACAGTAAAAACCTAAGTCCCACCATCTGCAATCCATTTACTTAATCATTCAATTCCAGTATACAAGTATAACAGTATCAGAATTGTTAGCCCCCACCGCCATGGGAATCAACTTTATCAACTGGAGTACAGTGCTGTGTAGAGTTTATTTTGCCTTTAGTTTCACAAACTCCCCTCATTTCTAAAGTTATTTCTGTGAGCACCGTGTTCCCCTAACCCCTTCAGTAAGGTTGCTTTATACATATGTAATTCAGATGGATTCTTCTGTCACATTCTGCATTCTACCTTGGGATCCCCTGCTCTCCTAAATGATGTTTTAAAAATGGCATGCTTTAAAATTCGCTCTGTGCTGTAATTTCTTTGTTTTTTGACAAGTGTTTAATGTCTAGTATTCTCCATTGTAGTATCATACAGAGCAGTTTTAACTGCCCTAAAAAATCTCCTATGCTTCACCTATTTGACCCTCTCCTTGTTCTACTGGAAGCTCTAGCAACCACTGATCTTTTTACCTTTTCATACTTTTGCTTTTACTAGACTGTTTTATAGTTGGAATCATATATAGATTTTTCAGACTGGCTTCCTTAACTTAGTAATACGCGTTTACTATTCATTCTTTCTTTGTGACGTGATAGCTAACTTTTAAAAAAAATTTTAATTTTTGTGGCTACATAGTAGGTATGTAAGTATATGGGGTACATGGGATGTTTTGATACAGGGATGCAATGCATAATAATCACATCATGGAAAATGGGGTATCCACCCTCTCAACCATTTATTCTTTGAGTTACAAAGAATCCAGTTACACTCTTTTAGTTATTTTAAAGTGTAGGTTAATTATTGACCAGAGTCACCCCGTTGTGCTATCGTATACTAGGTCTTATTCATTCTTTCTATTTTTTTGTCTCCTTAACCACTTCACCTCCCACACCTCCCACTCTAACTGTCCTATTCTGTATGAGCTCAATTGTTTTGGTTTTTAGATCCCACAAATAAGTGAGAACAGGTAATGTCTGTCTTTTTGTGCCTGGCTTCTTTCAGTTAGCATAATGACCTCCAGTTCCATCCATGTTGTTGCAGGTGACAGGATCTCTGTTTTTTATGGCTGAATAGTACTCCATTGTGTATAAGTACCACATTTGCTTTATCCACTTGTCTGTCGATGGATGCTTAGGTTGCTTTCAGATCTTGGCCATTATGAACAGTGCTACAACAAACATGAGAGTGCAGATATCTCTTTGGTAATACTGATTTCCTTTCTTTTGGGTATATACCCAGCAGTGGGATTGCTGGATCACATGGTTATTCTATTTTTAGTTTTTGGGGAACCATCTAATTGTTCTGCATAGTGGTTGTCCTAATTTCCATTCCCACCAACAGTGCGTGAGACTTCCCTTTTTTCCACATCCTCTCCTGCATTTGTTACTGCCTGTCTTGTGGGTATAAACCATGTTACGTAAAATGTGGTGAGATGATATCTCATTGTAGTTTTGATTTGCATTTCTCTGATGATCGGTGATGTTGAGCACCTTTTCGTATCCCTGTTTGCCATTTGTATGTCCTCTCTTGAGAAATGTCTAAATCTTTTGCCCATTTTTTAATTGGATTAGATTTTTTTTTCCTATAGAATTGTTTGAGCTCCTTATATATTATGGTTATTAATCCCTTGTCAGATGGATAGTTTGTACATGTTTTCTCCCATTCTGTGGGTTATCTCTTCCTTTGTTGATTGTTTCCTTTGCTGTGTGGAAGCTTTTTAACTTACTGTGATCCCATTTGTCCATTTTTGCTTTGGTTACCTGTGCTTGTAGGGAGGGTATTGCCTAGGAAATTTTTGCCCAGACCAATGTCCTGGGGATTTTCCCCAATGTTTTCTTGTAGTAAATTCATAATTTGAGGTCTTAGATTTAAATCTTTTCAATTTTGATTTGATATTTGTGTATGGCAGGAGATAGGATAGGGGCCTAGTTTCATTCTTCTGAATATGGATATTCAGTTTTCCTAGCACCATTTATTGAAGAAACTGTCTTTTCCCCAGTGTATGTTCTTGACACCTTTGTCTAAAATTGGTTCACTGTAGGTGTGTGGATTTATTTCTGGGTTTTCTATTCTGTTCCGTTGATTTCCATGACTGTTTTTATGCTAGTACCATGCTGTTTTGGTTACTGTAGCTCTGTAGTATAATTTGAAGTCAGGTAATGTGACTCCTGCAGTTTTATTCTTTTTGCTTAGGATAGCTTTGGCTATTCTGGGTCTTTCACAATTCCATATAAATTTTGTTTTTTTCTGTTTCTGTGAAGAATATTGTTGGTATTTTGAGAGGGATCACATTGAATCTGTAGATTACTTTCAGTAGTATGACCATTTTAGTGATATTGATTCTTTAAATCCATGAACATGGAATATCTTTCCAGTTTTTGGTGTCCTCTTCAATTTCTTCCGTCGGTGTTTTATAGTTTTTATTGTAGAGATCTTTGACTTCTTTGGTTAACTTAATTCCTATTTAATTTTATTTGTGGCTATTGTAAATGGGATAACTTTTTTTTTTTTTGAGATGGAGTTTTGCTCTTGTTGCCCGGGCTAGAGTGCAATGGCACCATCTCTGCTCACTGCAACCTCCACCTCCAGGCTCAAGCAATTCTCCTGCCTCAGCCTCCCAAGTAGCTGGGATTACAGGCGTGCACCACCATGTCTGGCTAATTTTTTGTATTTTTAGTAGAGATGGGGTTTCACCATGGCCAGGCTGGTCTTGAACTCCTGACCTCAGGTGATCCACCCACCTCGGACTCCCAGAGTGCTGGGATTACAGGTGTGAGCCGCTGTGCCTGGCCTGGGATAACTTTTTTTATTTCTTTTTCAGATTGTTTACTGTTGGCATATAGAAATGCTGTTGATTTTTGTATGTTGGTCTTGCATCCTGCAACTTTATTGAATTTATTGGTTCTAATAGTTTTTTGGTGTGGAGTCCTTAGTTTTCCCAATATAAGATTATATCATCTGCAACCAAGAATAATTTGCCTTCTTCCTTTCCACTTTGGAAGTCCTTTGTTTCTTTCACTTGTCTAATTACTCCAGCTAGAACTTTCAGTACTATGTTGAATAATGGTGGTAAAAGTGGATATCCTTGTGCTCTGGATCTTAGATGAAAGGCTTTCAGTTTTTCCCCATTCAGCAGGATACTAGCTGTGGGTCTGTCATATGTAGCTTTTGTTATGTTGAGGAATATTCCTTTTATGCCAGTTTTTGAGTGTTTTATCATGAAGGGGTGTTGAATTATATCAAATGTATTCTCAGCATCAATTGAAATAATCATATGGTTTTTGTCCATCATTCTGTTTATATGATGTATCACATTGATTGATTTGTGTATGTTGAACCATGCTTGTATCCCAGGGATAAATCCCACTTGGTCATGATCTTTTTGACGTAATGTTGAATTCAGTTTGCTAGTATTTTGTTGAGGATTTTTGCATCAATATTCATAAGAGATACTGGCCAGTAGTTTTCTTTATTTGATTATTTTTTCTTTCTGATTTTGGTATCAGAGTAATACTGGCCTTGTAGAATGAGTTTGGAAGTATTTCCTCCTTCTCTACTTTTAAGAATAGTTTGGTAAAAGTTCGTTAAATGTTTGGTAGAATTCAGCAGTGAAGACATTGGGCCCCGGACTTTTCTTTAATGGGAGACTTTTTATCATGGCCGTGATATCACTACTTGTTTATTCATCTGTTCAGGTTTTGGATTTCTTCATGGTTCAGTCTTAGTAGGTTGTATGTATCTAGGAATTTGTCTCCATCCTGTATGTAGATTTTCCACTTTATTGCATGTAATTGCTCATGGTAGCCACTGATGATCCTTTGAATTTCTGCAGTCTCAGTTAAAAGGTCTCCATTTTCATCTCTGATTTTATTAATTTGAATCTTCTCTCTTTTTTTCTTAGTCTTGCTAAATGTGTGTCAATTTTGTTTAGCTTATAGAAAAAACAACTTTTTGATTCATTCGTCTTTTGTATTGTTTTCTTCTTTTCAATTTTATTAATTTCTGCTCTGATCTTTTTTTTTTTTTCGTCTAATTTTGGTTTGATTTGCTCTTGCTTTTCTAGTTCTTTAAGATGCATTGTTAGGTTGTTTATTTGAAGTTTTTCTTCTTTTTTGATGTAAGTACTTAAAGCAATAAAATTCTCTCTTAGTACTGCTTTAGCTGTATCCCATAGGTTTTGGTGTGTTTTGTTTCCACTATCATTTGTTTCAAGAAATTTTTCGATTTCCTTCTTAATTCGTTCATTTAGGAGCAGAAGAGAATTCTGCAGCCATTGGATGAAATATTTTATAAATATTAGGGCCATTTGGCCTATAGTGCAGATGAAGTCCAATATTTCTTTGTTTATTTTTTTGTCTGGAAGATCTGTCCAATACTGAAAGTGGAGTCTTCAAGTCTTCAGCTCTTACTGTATTGGGGTCTGTTTCTTTAACTTCAATAATATTTACTTTACATATCTGGGTGATCCAGTGTTGGGTACACATATATATGTATATTTAAAATTGTTGTATCTTCTTGCTGAATTGACACCTTTATCAATATATAAGACCCTCTTTATCTTTTCTTATAGTTTTTGTCATGAAGTATATTTTGTCTGACATCAGTATAGCTACTGGTGCTCTTTTTTGGTATATCCATTGGCAAGGAATATCTGTTTCCATCCTTTTTTTTTTTTTTAAGTCTATTTGCCTTTAAAGGTGAAGTGTGTTTCTTGTAGGCAGCAGATCATTGGGTCTTTTTTGTGCGGGAGGGGGGTGTTTTGTTTTGTTTCTTTGTTTGTTTTGAGACAGAGTCTTGCACTGTCACCAGGCTGGAGTGCCGTGGCACAATCTCGGCTCACTGCAACCTCTGACTCCCTGTTTCAAGCAATTCTCCTGCCTCAGCCTCCCAAGTAGCTGGGATTACAGGCACACGTCACTGTGCCCAGCTAATTTTTGTATTTTTAGTAGAGACAGGGTTTCACCATGTTGGCCAAGATGGTCTTGATCGCCTGACCTCATGATCCGCCTGCCTTGGCCTCCCAAAGTGCTGGGATTACAGGTGTGAGCCACCACACCCAGCCTGGGTCTTGTTTTTTAATTCAGCCACTCTGTCTTTTGATTGAAGAGTTATTATTGATAAGTAAATACTTACTCCTGCCATTTTGTTTTTTGTTTTCTGGGTATTTTGTGCCCTTCTTTTCCTTCTTTCTTTCGTTCCTCTCTTCCTTATAATGAAGGTGATTTTTGTCTGGTTATGTGATTTAGTTTGTTGTTATTTTTTGTGTACTTATTATCTGTTTTTTGGCTTGAGTGATATAGTTTGGCTCTGTGTCCCTACCCAAATCTCATCTTGAATTGCACTCCCATAATTCCCATGTATTGTGGGAGGGACCTGGTGGAAGATAATTTGAATCATGGGGGTGGTTTCCCCCATGCTGCTCTCATGGTAGTGAATAAGTATCATGAGATTTGATGGTTTTATCAGGGGTTTCTGCCTTTTCATCTTCCTCATCTTCTCTTGCTACTGCCACGTAAGACGTGCCTTTCACCTCCCACCATGATTCTGAGGCCTCCTCAGTCACGTGGAACTGTTAAGTCTAATTAAACCTCTTTTGTTCCCCAGTCTACCCAGTGTCTTTATCAGCAGCATGAAATTGGTACAAGTAGAGTGGGACATTGCTGAAAAGATACCTGAAAATGTGGAAGTGATTTCGGAACTGAGTAACAGGCAGAAGTTGGAACAGTTTGGAGGGCTCAGAAGAAGACAGGAAAATGTGGGAAAGTTTGGAACTTCCTGGAGAGTTGTTGAATGTCTTTGACCAAAAGCCTAATAGTGATATGGACAATAAGGTCCAGGCTTAGGTAGTCTCAGATGGAGATGAGGAACTTGTTGGGAACTGGAGCAAAGATGACATCTGTTATTTTTTTTTTTTTTTTTTTGAGACGGAGTCTCGCTCTGTGGCCCAGGCTGGAGTGCAGTGGCCGGATCTCAGCTCACTGCAAGCTCCGCCTCCCGGGTTTACGCCATTCTCCTGCCTCAGCCTCCCGAGTAGCTGGGACTACAGGCGCCCGCCATCTCGCCCGGCTAATGTTTTGTATTTTTTAGTAGAGACGGGGTTTCACCGTGTTAGCCAGGATGGTCTCGATCTCCTGACCTCGTGATCCGCCCGTCTCAGCCTCCCAAAGTGCTGGGATTACAGGCTTGAGCCACCGCACCCGGCCGACATTTGTTATGTTTTAACAAAGCGACTGGTGGCAGTTTGCCCCTGCCTTCAAGATTTGTGGAACTTTGAACTTGAGAGAGATGATTTAGGGTGTCTGGTGGAAGAAATTTCTAAGCAGCAAAGCCTTCTAGAGGTGACGTGGGTGCTGCTAAAAGCATTCAGTTTTAAAAGGGAAACAGAGCATGAAACTTTGGAAAATTTGTGACCTGACAATGTGATAGACAAGAAAACCCATTTTTTTTTTTTAGGAGAAAGTCAAGCCAAGTGCAGAAATTTGCATAAGTAATGAGGAGCTGAATGTTAATCCCCAAGACAGTGGGGAAGATGTCTCCAGGGTATGCCAGAGGTCTTCACAGCAGCCCCTCCCATCACAGGCTGGAGGCCTAGGGGAAAATGGTTTTGTGGGCTGGGCCCAGGGTCTTATTGCTGTGTGCAGTCTTGGGACTGACTTGGTGCCCTGTGTCCCAGCTGCTCCAGCCATGGCTGAAAGGGGACAACATACAGCTTGGGCCATGGCTTCAGAGGGTGCAAGCCCCAAGCCTTGGCAGCTTCCATGTGGTGTTGAGCCTGTAAGTGCACAGAAGTCAAGAACTGGAATTTGGGAACCTCCACCTAGATTTCAGAAGATGTATGGAAATGTGTGGATGCCCACACAGAAGTTTGCTGCAGAGGCAGGGCTCTCATGGAGAACCTCCGCTAGGGTGTGTGGAAGGGAAATATGGGCTCAGCCCCCACACAGAGTCCCTGCGCGGGCACCGCCTAATGGAGCTGTGAGAAAAGGGCCACCGTCCTTCAGACCCCAGAATGGTAGATCCACTTACAGCTTGTGCTGGGCACCTGGAAAAGTTGCAGACACTCAGTGCCAACGCAGAAAGTAGCCAGGAGGGAGGCTGAACCCTGCAAAGCCACAGGGATGGAGCTGCCCAAGACCATGGGAACCCACCTTTTGAATCAGCATGACCTGGATGTGAGACCTGGGGTCAAAGGAGATCATTTTGGAGCTTTAAAATTTGACTGCCCCGCTGGATTTTGGACTTGTATGAGCCCTGTAAACCTTTTGTTTTGACCAATTTCCCCCATTTGGAATAGCTGTATTTACCCAGTACCTGTACTCCCATTGTATCTAGGAAGTAACTAGCTTGCTTTTGATTTTACAGGCTCATAGGTAGAAGGGACTTGCCTTGTCTCAGATGAGATTTTGCACTGTGGACTTTTGGGTTAATGCTGAAATGAGTGAAGACTTTGGGGGTCTGTTTGGAAGGCATGATTGGTTTTGAAATATGAGGACATGAGATTTGGAGGGGCCGGGGGTGGAATAATTTGGTTTGACTCTGTGTCCTGACTTAAATCTCATCTTGAATTGTACTTCCATAATTCCCATAACTGTGGGAGGAACCCGGTGGGAGATAATTGAATCATGGGGGTGGTTCCCCCATACTGTTCTTGTGGTAGTGAATAAGTCTCATGAGATCTGATGGTTTTATCAGGGGTTTCCACTTTTGCATCTTCCTCATTTTTCTCTTGCCACTGCCGTGTAAGACGTGCCTTTCACCTCCCGCCATGATTCTGAGGCTTCCCCAGCCATGTGGAACTGTAAGGTCAATTAA
The DNA here is from genome assembly GCF_001698545.2 of Rhinopithecus bieti. Classification (NCBI taxonomy): domain Eukaryota; kingdom Metazoa; phylum Chordata; class Mammalia; order Primates; family Cercopithecidae; genus Rhinopithecus; species Rhinopithecus bieti. The sequence continues at coordinate 1,435,961 of NW_016809016.1, forward strand.
ACCTCTTTTTCTTCCCAGTCTACCCAATGTCTTTATCAGCAGCGTGAAAGTGGAGTAATACAATGAGGTTTGCAAATAATACCTTATATCTCGTTATTTTAAGCTTATAACAACACTATTTGCATAAAGAAACAAACAAACAATAAGAAACTAATAAATATATGAGTTTTTTTAGATAGGGTCTCGCTCTGTTGCCCAGGCTAGAATGCAGTGGTGAGATCTTGGCTCACTGCAACTTCCGCCTCCTGGTTCAAGCCATTTTCCCACCTCAGCCTCCCAAGTAGCTGGGATTACAGGGGCATGCCACCACGCCCAGCAAATTTTGGCATTTTCAGTAGAGACCGGGTTTCACCATGTTGGCCAGTCTGGTCATGAACTCCTGACCTCAAGTGATCCACCTGCCTCGGCCTCCCAAAGTGCTGGGATTATAGGCGTGAGCCACTGGACCCAGCCAGTAATAAATATTTTATACCTTAACTTCATCCCCCTGCTTTTTAACTTGCATTTCTATTTATATCTTATTGTACTGTCTTGAAAAGTTGTCGTAGTTATTATTTTTGACTGGTTCATTGTTTAGTCTTTCTATTTGATAAGAATAGTTTACATCCCACAGTCACAGTGTTACAGTATTCTGTTTTTTCTGTGAACTTACTATTGCCAGTGGGTTTTATACCTTCAGATGATTTCTTATTGCTCATTAACATCCTTTTCTTTCTGATTGAAGTGCTTCCTTTAGGCATTTCTTTTTTTTTTTTTTTGAGACGGAGTCTCGCTCTGTCGCCCAGGCTGGAGTGCAGTGGTCGGATCTCAGCTCACTGCAAGCTCCGCCTCCCGGGTTCCCGCCATTCTCCTGCCTCAGCCTCCCGAGTAGCTGGGATTACAGGCGCCCGCCACCTCGCCCGGCTACCTTTAGGCATTTCTTGTAGGAGAGATCTGGTGTTGATACAATTTCTCAGCTTTTGTTTGTCTGGGAAAGTCTTTATTCCCTCTTCATGTTTGAAGGATATTTTTCCCAGGTATACTATCCTAGGGTAAAAGGTTTTTATTTGTTTGTTTGTTGTTTTCTTTTAGCACTTTAAATATGTCATGTCACTCTCTCCTGGCCTGTAAGGTTTCCACTGAAAAGTTTGCTGCCAGATGTATTAAAGCTCCATTGTATTTATTTGTTTCTTTTTTTTCTTGCTGCTTTTAGAATCTTTTCTTTATCCTCGAGCTTTTGGAGTTTGATTATTAAATGCCTTGAGATAGCCTTATTTGGGTTCAACCTGCTTGGCCTTGTACTTGAATATTGATATCTTTCTCTAGGCTTGGGAAGTTCTCTGTTATTACCCTTTTGAATAAACTTTCCACCCCCATCTTTTCCCTACCTCCTCTCTAAGGCCAGTAACTCTTTAGATTTGCCCCTTTGAGGCCATTTTCTAGAACCTGTAGGCATGCTTCACTGTTTTTTATTCGTTTTTCTTTTGTCTCCTCTGACTTTATACTTTCAAATAGCCTGTCTTCAAGCTCACTAATTCTTTCTTAGGCTTGTTCAATTCTGCTATTCAGAGTCTGATGCATTTTTCAGTACGCCAGTTACATTTTTTAGCTACACAATTTCTGCCTGATTCTTTTTAATTATTTCAATCTCTTTGTTAAATTTATCTGATAGAAGTCTGAATTGCTTCTCTGTGTTATTGTGAATTTCTTTGAGTTACCTCAAAACAGCTACTTTGAATACTCTGCCTCAAAGGTCACATATCTCCTTTGCTCCAGGATCAGTCCCTGGTGCCTTATTTAGTTCATTTGGTGAGGTTGTGTTTTCCTGGATGGTCTTGATTCTTGTAGATGTTTGTGTCTGGGAATTGAAGAGTTAGGTATTTATGTCTCCCCATAGCTGCCACAGATGGGAATGTGCTGAGTCTCACCTGAAGCCACTAAGTCTCAGAGTCTTACCCAAGGCCCTGTACGTGGTACCTGTGTACTGCTGCTGGTTATTCAGGGCTCTGCAGTTAGCAGGTGATGAATCCTTCCAAGATGGGGTCCTTTCCCTTGAAGGCAGCAGGTTCCCTCTGGCCCAGACTGTGTTCAGAAATATCTGGGAACTAGGCCTAGAAAGGGGGCCTCATGACTCTGACCAGTGCCCTATCCTGCTGTGACTGAGCTGTTAACCAAAATGCAAGACGAAGTCCTCCCCACTGCTCTCTCTCCTCTCGTCAAGTGGAAAGGAAGCATCTCTTTTGGAGACTTGAAGTGTGCAGTCTGGTGTTAGGAGAGCGGTGATACCGGCAGTCCCTTAGCCACCCCAGCTGGTATCTCAGTGGGTTGTGTGCCCCCTGAGTCTCCTGGCTCTGGGCCCAGTTCAGGACTAGGATTGGCCTTGCAGTTCTAGCCCCTGTGGCCTAGACTGCCTTTCAAGTTTATTTAGAGCCCCAGAGCACTTTGTCCCATGGTGGCAAGGCTTGCAGGAACTCAAGTTCTGACCACTGGGATATCAGTGATTCTCCTCTGGCTAGGACTGGTCTAAGTGCTCCCTCCGTGGGTAGACATCAGCTGAGTTTGGTATGGTTTTGCTTTCTGCTATAACAGGACAACAGTGAGTTCAATGCCTCACAATTGCTACACTCTCCTTTTCCACAGTGCACAAACATGCTTTCCATACCACACTACTGCTGCAAGAGAAAGGGAGAGCGGTAGCATTTGTGATTCAAGACTGCTTTTCTTGCCTCTTCGGTGCTTCTTTCAGCAATATAAAGTTAAAACCAGGTACTGTCTGTGAGTGCTCACCTGATTTTTTGTTCTTATGAAGGTCGTTTTTGTTGTGTAGATAGTTGTTAACTTGATGTCCTTGCAGAGGAAAGGGGACGATCCATGGAGCCTTGTATTCTGCCATCTTGCTCCATTCCCTCATAACTCATTTTTTATTGCTGAACAATATTCCATATTATGGATGTACCACAGTTTATTTATCCCTTCACTTATTATTATTTTTTTCTTTTTTATCAGGAGTTTAGTTTTGCACAGCTAACCATTGATAATTTGTGTGGTTTAATGAATAAGAGTGCCAACATCAATCATTCAGCCTAATGAAGCCTTCTAGAAGTACACGTGGCAGGAGTGGGGAGACCTGGACCACAGTATACATTTAAGTTTCAGTTATAGAACTTTGCAAATGGGCTCTTCCTCCTGCACTTTCAGAAATACCCTTAAGAAGTCTTTATTGACACTTTCTCTTATGATTCTCTGAGCACTGTGTATGGGGGGAGGCATGGGATGGTAGTTGTCGAGAGTTCAGTTTTTTTTTTTTTCCAACAGAATTAAAAGAGTTTATTTTGAGACTTTGTTGTTGTTGTTGCTGGCTTTCTCTTGATTTGGATAGTATTTTGAACAATTAATTTTTTTCAGTATTCTGAAATATATTCTCCATTATTTTTGATATTCTCATTTTTGGCCATTGAAAGCTACTTCTTTTTGACATGGTACATTGGGTTTCTTTTGTTTGCTTTTGTAATTTTTTTTTTTTTTATTATACTTTAAGTTCTAGGGTACATGTGCATAACGTGCAGGTTTGTTACATATGTATACTTGTGCCATGTTGGTGTGCTGCACCCATCAACTCGTCAGCACCCATCAATTCATTATTTATATCATGTATAACTCCCCAATGCAATCCCTCCCCCCTCCCCCCTCCCCATGATAGGCCCCAGTGTGTGATGTTCCCCTTCCCGAGTCCAAGTGATCTCATTGTTCAGTTCCCACCTATGAGTGAGAACATGCGGTGTTTGGTTTTCTCTTCTTGTGATAGTTTGCTAAGAATGATGGTTTCCAGCTGCATCCATGTCCCTACAAAGA
>NW_016809016.1:1441831-1488524 GCF_001698545.2 Rhinopithecus bieti
TCTTGATTTGGATAGTATTTTGAACAATTAATTCTTTTCAGTATTCTGAAACATATTCTCCATTATTTTTGATATTCTCATTTTTGGCCATTGAAAGCTACTTCTTTTTGACATGGTACATTGGGTTTCTTTTGTTTGCTTTTGTAATTTTTTTTTTTTTTTTTATACTTTAAGTTCTAGGGTACATGTGCATAACGTGCAGGTTTGTTACATATGTATACTTGTGCCATGTTGGTGTGCTGCACCCATCAACTCGTCAGCACCCATCAATTCATTATTTATATCATGTATAACTCCCCAATGCAATCCCTCCCCCCTCCCCCCTCCCCATGATAGGCCCCGGTGTGTGATGTTCCCCTTCCCGAGTCCAAGTGATCTCATTGTTCATTTCCCACCTATGAGTGAGAACATGCGGTGTTTGGTTTTCTGTATCCCTTCACTTATTAAAAGACGTAATGGTTGCTTCCAGCTTTCGGTGCTTTGAATAAAGCTGCAGTTTTTTGTGTTTTGCTTTTGTTTTGTGACTGTAAGATTTCAAATCATTAGGGTGAATACCTAGGAATGGTGGTTGCTGGTTGATATGGTAAGACTATGTTTAGCTTTTTAAGAAAAAACAAAACTGTCTTACAAAGTAGCTGTGCCGTTTTATATGCCCACCAGCAGTGAATGAGCGTTCCTGTCACTCAGCATCCTCTCCAGCTATTGGTGGTGTCGGGTTTTTGGATGTTAGCTAATCTAATGTGTGTGTAGTGGTACCTCCTGGCTTTAATTTCCTTGCTCTAGTTCCCTAATGAAAAATGATGGTGAATATCATTTCATAATGCTTATTTGTCATCTGTATAACTTCTTTGTTGAGGTGTCTCTTCAGATCTTTTGCCCATTTTAAAATTATTGAAATTACTTTGTTTAAATTATGTTCTTTGTAATGTCCAATTTAACAATTTTTTATTTCATGGATCATGTTTTTAGTGTCGTATCTAAAAACTCATTGCAAACCCAAGTTCCCTAGGGTTTCTCCTATATTATCCTCTAGGAGCTTTATAATTTTGCGTTTTACATTTAGGTCTATGATTCATATTGAGTTAATTTTTTTTTTTTTGAAAAGTACAAGGTTTGTGTCTAGGTTCTTTTTTTCCTTTTTTCAAATGGATATCCATTTGTTCCAGTACCATTTGTTGAGAAAGACTATCCTCTCTCCATTGAATTGTCTTTATTTCTTTGCCAAAGATCACCTCAGTATATTGCTGTGCATCTATTTCTGGGTCGTCTGTTATATACCACTGATGCATATATCTATTCTTTCATCAACACCATGCTGTCTTGGTTACTTTAGCTTTGTAGTAAGTTTTGGAATTGGGTAGTGTGAGTCCTCCAACTGGATTCTTACTCATCAGTATTACCTAGGTCTTTTGCCTTCCCAAATAAAGTTTAGAATCAGTTTGCCAGTATCTACAAAATAGCTTGCTGGGATTTGAATTGGGATTACATTGAGTCTATAGATCAAGTTGGGAAGAATTGACATATTAAAAATGTTGAGTCTTGGCCAAGTGTGGTAGCACACACCTGTGATCCCAGCACTTTGGGAGCCTGAGGCGGGAGGATTTCTGGGGGTTGGGAATTTGAGACCAGCCTAGGCAACATAGTGAGACCCTGTCTCTGCGAAAAATAATAAAATAGCCAGGTGTGTTACCACATGCCTGTAGTCCCAGCTACTTGGGAGGCTGAGGAGGGAATATAGTTTGAGCCTGGGAGGTTGAGGCTACAGTGAACTCTGGTAGCACCACTGCACTCCAGCCTGGGTGACAGAGTGAGACCTTGTCTCAAGAAAAAAAAAAAAATTGAGTCTTTCAATTCGTGAACACAGACTATTTCTCCATTTACTTAGATTTTTTTGTTTCATCACAGTTTTACAATTTTTCACTTATGGATCCTGTACATATTTTATTAGATTTATATCTAAGTATTTCATGTTTTGGATGCTGTCATAAACAATATTTTTTAAAGTTTTAAAATTTACATATAATAGTTTTACATGTTTTTGGAATACATGTGATACTTAGATACCTGCATATGATGTGTAATGATCAAATCAGGGTAATTGAGACATCCATCACTTCAAACATTTGTCTTGTCTTTGTTTTGGGAACATTCCAGTTCCTCTAGCTACTTTGAAATATACAATAAATTATTGTTAAGTATAATCTCTCTATTTTACTAAATACTAAAACTCAATATATTTTTTAAAAAACATCAAGTTCCGGTTGCTCATTGCTGGTATATGAAAAAGTAACTGTCTTTTGTCTGTTAACTTTGTATTCTGTGACCTTACTGTATTTGCTTATTAGTTCAGGAGTAATTGTTTTTCTTTTTATCTTTTTTCCTTAATCCAGTTCTTTTGTAGTTTCTATGTAGACAGTCTTGTCATCTGTGGACAAAAATCATTTTATTTATTTCTTCCCAAACTCTATACACTTGTATTTCCCTTAAAATTTTTTTCTGCAATAGCTGGGACTCTCAGTATGATATTGAAGAAGAGAGAGAACATCTTTTTCTTATTTCAGATCTTAAGGGCAAAGCATCCAGGTTTTCACCACTAAGTATGACATTATCTGTAGGTATTTTGTAGATGTTCTTTGCCAAATGGAAGAAGTCCGTTTCTTTTCTTTTCTTTTCTTTTTTTTTTTAAGTTTGTGCTTTTAGTAATTAAAGGATTTTAAAATATACTTTAGGTTCTGGGATACATGTGCAGAATGTGCAGGTTTGTTACATAAGTATACCTGTGCCATGGTGGTTTGCTGCACCCATCAGCCCGTCATCGACATTAGGTATTTATTCTAATGCTATTCTTCCCCTAGCCCTCTGCCCCCAGACAGGCCCCGGTGTGTGATGTTCCTCTCCCTGTGTCCATGTGTTCTCACTGTTCACCTCCCTCTTGTGAGTGACAATATGCAGTGTTTGGTTTTTCTGTTCATGTTTTAATTTGCTGAGATTGATGATTTCCAGGTTCATCCATGTCTCTGCAAAGGACATGAACTCCATCCTTTTTTATGACTGCATAGATTCCATTGGTGTAATTGGCCACATTTCTTAACCCAGTCTGCATTGATGGCGTTGCGTTGTTCCAAGTTTTTGCTGGTGGAACACTGCTGTACTAAACATATGTGTGTGCATGCATATATCTTTATAGAGAATGATTTATAATCTTTGGTATATACTCAGTAATGGGATGCGGGTAAAATGTATTTCTGATTCTAGATCGCTTGAGGAATCACACACGCTTCGCAAATGGTTAAAGTAATTACACTCCCACCAAAATGTAAAAGCTTCCCTATTTCTCCACATCCTGGTCCAGCCGCCTTACTAATGATCAGCCATTCTAACTGGCATGAGATGGTATCTCATTGTGGTTTTTGATTTTGCTTTTCTGTAATGACACAGTGATCGATGAGCTTTTTCATACATTTGTTGGTCGCATAATTTCTCACTTTGAGAAATGTCGTGTTCATATACTTGTGCCCACTTTTTTATGGGGTTTGTTTGGGTTTTCTTGTAAATTGTTGAAGTTCCTTGCTAGATTCTGGATATTACCCTTTGCAGATGAATAGATTGCAAAAATTTTCTCCCATGTCCGTAGGTTGCCTTTCACTCTGATGAAGTTTCTTTGCTGTACAAACACTCTTAGTTTAATTAGATCCCATTTGCAAATTTGGCTTTTCTTCCATTGCTTTAGTGTTTTTAATCATGAAAGCTTGCACATGTCATGTTCTGAATGTATTGCTTAGTTTTCCTTCTAGCGTTTTATGGCTTTAGTCTTACGTTAAGTCTAATCCACTTGAGTTAATTTTTGAATAAAGGCATAAAGAAGAGGTCCAGTTTCATTTCAGCAATGGGTAGCCAGTTTTCCCAACACCGGTTTATTAAATAGGGAAACCTTTCCCCATTGCTGGTTTTTCGTCAGATTTGCAAAGGATCAGATGTTGTAGATGTGTGGTGTATTTCTGACAGCCTCTGTTCTGGTGCATTGGTCTATAAGCTGTTTTGGTACCAGTACCATGCGACTTGGTTACTGTAGCTTTTGTACTATAGTTGAGAGTCAGTGAGCATGATGCCTCCAGCTTTTCCTTTTGGCTTCGGGTTGATCTTCTGCTATACAGGCTTCTTTGGGCTCCATATGAAATTTAAAGTAGTTTTTCGAAATTCCTGTAAAGAAAGTCAGTGGTAAGCTGATAAGGATAGCATGAACTTAAATTACTTTGGCAGTATGGCCATTTTCACAACCTATTGATTCCTCCCTATCCATTGAGCATAGAATGTTTTCCATTTGTGTCCTCTCTTACTTCCTTGGGGCAGTGGTGTGTGGTTCTCCTTGAAGAGGTCCTTCACATCCCTTTTAAGTTGTATTCCTAGGTATTTTATTCTCTTCGTACTAATTGTGAATGGGAGTTCACTCATGATTTGGCTCTCTATTATTGGTGGATAGGAATGTTTGTGATTTTTGCACATTGATTTTGTATTCTGAGACTTTGCTGAAGTTGTTTATCAGCTTAAGGAGATTTGGGACTGAGATGATAGGGTTTTCTAAGTATACAATCATGTCATCTGCTAACAGAGACAATTGGACGAGGAAGTCCCTTTCTGTTGGATTTTGTGAGATGCTTTCTCTACATCAATTGATATGATCATATGGTTTTTCTTCTTTTAGCCTGTTGATATGGTGGATCACATTGATTGGTTTCCAAATATTGAACCAGCTTCTTATACCTGATTGTGGCATATACCTCTCTTTATACATTGATGTGCTAATACTTTGCTGAAGATTATTTTTCCATCTGTATTCATGAGAGATATCAGTCTACTATTTTGTGTTCTTGTAATGTCTTTATCTGGCTTTGGTATTAGGGCAACGCAAGCTTCATGGAGTGAATTAATTAGGAAGTGTTCCTCTGAACCTGTTTTCTGGAACAGCTTGTGGAGAATTGGTATTATTTCCTCCAGAAATGTTTGGTATAATTCTTTGTGCTTGATGCTGTCTTTGTTAGATTATTAATTATTGATTCAATTTCTGTAGTATAAATTCCTTCAATTTCTTTTTTTATAGGCCTATTCAGATGAGATGATGTATTTCTCCTTGTGTATATTTTGGAAGTTTGTGTCTTTAAAGAAATTTCATCTAAGTTATCAAATACATGGGCAGAGCAGTTTTTCTTAGTATTCCTTTATTATCCTTTTATTTTTATTTACTTTTTTATTATTTTTATTATACTTTAAGTCCTAGGGTACATGTGCACAACGTGCAGGTTTTTTACGTATGTATACATGTGCCATTTTGGTTTGCTGCACCCATTAACTTGTCATTTACATTAGGTAGTTCTCCTAATGCTATGCTTCCCCCTTCCCCCCACCCCACGACAGGCCCCGGTGTGTGATGTTCCCTGCCCTGTGTCCAAGTGATCTCATTGTTCAGTTCCCACCTATGAGTGAGAACATGCGGTGTTTGATTTTCTGTCCTTGCAATAGTTTGCTCAGAATGATGGTTTCCAGCTTCATCCATGTCACTACAAAGGACATGAACTCATACTTTTTTATGGCTGCATAGTATTCCATGGTGTATATGTGCCACATTTTCTTAATCCAGTCTATCATTGATGGACATTTGGGTTGGTTCCAAGTCTTTTCTTCTGTGAATAGTGCCACAGTAAACATATGTGTGTGTGTGTCTTTATAGTAGCATGGTTTATAACATCAATAGTGATGCCCCCTCTTTCATTTCTGATATTGGTAATTTGTATCTTCCTTCTCTCTCTCTCTCTGTCTCTGTCTCTCTCTCTCTCCTTTTGGATGGTGGTATTTGGGAAATGTTTTCAAAATACACATTTAAGCCTCTTTCTGTACCTGCTTCCAATGGAGGTTTGGAGGTGTTGGCTTGGCCTTGCTTTCTTTAGAACACTCCAGAGCTCCTGATGTATCCTGTGTGAGGCCAAAGACTGGGAACCATTATACATCTGGATCATTCTGTTTTTAGTTTTCAGACCTTTTCAGCAGGGTGCTTTCAGGCCATTTGTGAATGTTAATATGTGAAAGAGAAAAATGCAAAACCGTTGTAATTGATTTGCGAGAGGAGGAGAGAGACCTAAGGACACTGCCTGCTTGGTACTCATCCGTCTTATCTCAAGGCAGCCCCCAAGGAAGTACTGGGGGGTCCCAGAGCCCCATCTTTGGTTCTCATATTAAATAAGATCATGCCCGTGATGTGTTTGAGGATGGTGCTTGGCACATAATACAGGTTGGATAAAGGTTAGCTGCTGGTCTTGCTCTTATTGATAATTTCCTATCATTCATAGGCATCCACCAGTGGAGAGGGCTGCCTCTCATGGTGGTCAGTGGATTCCCTGTGGCCAAGGAATCTGAGCAGAAGCTGATGTATGGGAGAAGAGAATAGAGGACCACACAGGGTCTTCACAAAGAGCCCTCTAGGTCCTCTTTTGAATTTGGAGATGCAGGAATTCAGCCTGTCTCTTCATCTTCCCTCTTCCTAGAACAGAGGGTGGCACAGGGGAGGAGGTGGTGTGTCCCAGCCACATTCAAGCCTTTCCATTGGAAATCCCAACATCCTGTGATCACGTCCTTCAAGGATTGTGGCCCATTTCAGTTTCTTACATTGTTTATCTGGTTTTGGAAGGCTCTGCTCTGACCAACGGGGGATTGAACCTGCATAGTCCAGTGAAGAGGAAGCTGGAAGCAGAGAAAGACTACGTCTTTGACAAGAGGCTCAGGTACAGTGTCCGCCAGAATGAAAGCAACTGTCGGTTTCGAGACATCGTCGTGCGGAAGGAAGAAGGGTTCACGCATATCCTGCTGTCCAGTCAGACCTCGGATAACAATGCCCTGACACCTGAGGTAAGGGGTGGCAGCCAGAGGGAAGGGCAGGCTGGGCTGTGGCTCCTTCTACTCAGAATGGGACCTTGGCTTTCTGCTTCCTCCCATCAGGATGCTGAGGACGGTAACCAGCATGCATAAACATTTGACTGCAGGGCACAATTTGCTGATCATTTTCCATACATTATCCCATTTGATCTTTATGACCATGTAATAATACCATCTCATCTTATAGATGAAGTCCATGGGGAGAGGGACTCACGGAACTGATGGTGGACACAGACTTAGCCAAGGGGCAGACTCAGAATCCAAATGTCACATCTTGGGCTTTTGCAGCTAAACTTTGTTGTCATCAGCATGTCATATTTGTTTGCTGCAGGCATCATTCACTCAGTTAATGTATCTCACTCAGCTTATAATACGTATTATATATGTTGCTACGTATTATATATATAGTTGAGACAGATCGGTTTCACATACCATAAATTTCACCCTTTTAAAATGTATGATTCAGCGATTTTTAGTGTTTTCACAAGGTTGTGCCAGCATCACCACTATTGAATTCCACAATATCTTCATCACCCCAAGGAGAAACCTTGCCCACATGAAATAGTAACTTCCATCCATTCTCCTTTCCCCACACCCTGGAAACCACGCATCTACTTTCCGTCTCTATAGATTTGCCTGTTCCGGACAGTTTGTATCAATGGAAACGTGCAGTATGTAGCCTTTTGTGTCTGGCTTCTTTCACTTAGCATGTTTCACCCGTGTTGTAGTTTCACCCGTTTCACCTGTGTTGTAGTGTGTATCCACACTTCATTCCTTTCTATGGCTAAATAATATTCCATTGTATGAATAGACTATATTTTATCTATCAACTTTTCTATCTGTGGGACATTTGTGTTGTTTCTACTTTTGTCTTTTATGGATGATATTTCCACAAATGTTATATACAGGTTTTTATGTGAACTTATATATTTTCAGGTTTCTTGGATATATTTCCAATTTCTAATAGAATTTTCTTGGATCTTTTCCAGTTGTTGGAATTGCTGGATCATATTGCTTACTGTATTTTTCGAGGACCTGCAAAAATTGTTTTCTACAGTGGCTCCCCCATTTTACAGTCTGACCAGTAGTATGTGAGGGTTCTGGTTTCTCTGTATCCTCGCTAACACTTGTTATATCTGCCTTTTTTATTATAGCAACGCTAGTGCATGTGAGATGGTGTCTCAGTGTGGCTTTGGTTTGCATTTCACTGATGGCTAGTCATGTTGAGCATCTTTTCATGGGTGCATAGGCCATTTATCTCTCTCGCCCCTTTCTCTTCACATCCTTTGCCTATTTTTAAAATGAGGTCACTTTTCTTTCTATTGTTGACTTTTAAGCATTCTTCATATACTCTAGATAGTAAGCCCTTATCAGATATATGACTTGAAAATATGTTCTCCCATTCTGATAGTTGATTTTTTACTCTTTTGATAGTGCCCTATGACAAACAAATTTTTAAATCTTGATGAAGTCTATTTTACCGCTTTTTTACATTACTTTTTAAATATTAATCATGCTTATGTCTTAGGTGAATAAAATAGGGAACCAATGAATACTTAATGCAGTGAGGTTGACAACATCGTTGTCATGGCGGCACAAGGGAAGAGATTCTTGACAGCACAAAGGTGGGAAGATGCTCCACTGAGCAGCCTTTTCCTACAAGATGCCTGGGGTAGGGCAGTAGAGTGGCAAATGGCGATAACAGTGACGACGGCCAGTGGGCAGGGGCTCTTCGTTCCTTGTATTTGCTGTTTATCTTGTGTCATCTCATCACCTCCCTTCTGATGTAGGATTGTTATGATCCACATTGTACAGATGAGGAAATTTAGGCTTAAACAACCCAGTTGAGCTAGGGTCTCACAACTTAACTAAGTAGGTGCCAGGAGGGCAGGGGTTCTGTTCTTGCCCACCTTTTGTCCCTTTGTTCATCCCAGTGCCAGGCCCACTGAAGACCCCTTTTCTGTCCTTGAAATATCCTGGACTCTGTTTTTCATAATAGCAATGGGAGGTTAATGAGAAGGGTATGTTTTGGGGGATGCAGTCAAGGGATGACCACTCACTCACACTGGGATACTAGAATGGCCTGGCACTGCCCAGTGTACCCCGTACCTTCAGGGAGGCACAGGAAGTGGGGTGGGTGGGAGGGAGGTGCTGTGATCTTCAACTTCTGATTGCATTATTGTTATGGTTGAAATAGACCCTAGTTCTTTTACAGGGTTGTGTGCATGGCCGTCTGGAATGATTGACACATGGTGAGGGAAGCACTGTGGCTAAAGCCTTGGGGTTGTGGGGTGGTAGTTGTGTGCTGCGCCTTCTCTGAGCATGGTGTTTTGGGGGCTTCTTCCTCCTCCACCTGTAACAGAAACATCCCTGGGGTTCTCTGCTGTGTAGACCTCTGTGTAGAACTCAAAGAAGCCTAGAGCGTGCAGTCCACCCCGAAAGCAGCTCTTCATATGTTTATATACCTGGAAACCTCCTTATTTTAAGCTCATCATGACATCTGCACAGACCAGTTTTTCCCAGATTCTTTCTACTTCACTACTTTCTAAAAGCGTGTTCGAAAAAGGCACAGCATTTTCTTTCAACAAACTGCATACATGTGAAGTCTCCAGCTCGTTCCCTCTGTGGAGCAGCCCTGGGTGGTAACTGTTGCTCACTCATCGTGGAAAACGTGTTGTGCTCGACTGATTTGAGGTGCACAGGTTCTCACCTCCTGAGCTGCGGGCTTGGTTAATTGAGGTTCCTTTCCTAATCAGCGTCGGTCGGTTACAGAACAGGAGGAAAACAGTCAAAGTTAATGATCTGGTATTTTCAGCTGTCTCAGCAACGGAAGGGGATTGAGTATGTGGGTGAGCCAGCTGACTGGGTAAAGCAGCCCCTAATGAAGGTCCTACTGAAATGAAGAGGCTGTGCGAGAGGAGGAATACAGGTTTTAGTCTAGCAGACCTGGGTTCCAATCCTGCCTTCAACTTACCATGCTGTGACCTTGAGAATTTACTTTACTGCTCTGAGCTTCCTCGTTTATAGAAATTTTACAGTATTTTGCTGGCGAGATTAGAGATAATGTATGCACAGGGGCCCACAAAGTACCTGGCATACAGGAGGTATCTAATAAATGGTCCTATCATTGATAACGTGAAGCAGAGACCATTTAAAGTCCACCAGCAGACCTTGCCTTGCTTGTGAATGGAGGAACCAGAAGGCGACCACTTTCATGGTTATAATTAAACTACTTTTTCTAATTGTATAGGTGACATTGCTTGGAGTGGCCTCAAGGCCAGAAATTCATACATTACTGTGTACATTAAGTAGATTCTGAAACCAGTGGGTTTACTGTAATATTTTTCCTGTCTGGGATACAGCAGAGAACCAGGAGATGAACAGAAATGCCCCTTAAGGAAAGAGTCAGTGAAACAGATTACACAAAGTTCTCCTTGATTGAAAGCTTATCCACTTCCCCACTGGGAGAAGACTCCAGGTCTTCCTTCAGTGCCCTCGGCCTCAGCCCACAATCCTACCACCACTCCCAGGAACACGGCAGACATGCAGGAGTCCCCTTTTACACCCCTCTTATCATGACCCCATGTCCAAACCTGTCTCAAGGCCGGTTCACCTTTATTCTTGAATAGCTCTTTCATATGTTTACTTCTATTTCCACCATGACCATTACAGTCCACTACTAGGCTATTTTGTCTGGACTACTGTAATTAGCCTTCTCATAAGTCTGCCTGCTTTCATGCTTCCTGCCGTTTAATACATTCTGCATAAGGCAGGCAGAATGATCTTCCAGAAATGTAGCTGTGGCCAAGTCAACCCTTTATACGCACACCCCTCCCCAACCAAATATATCGATGGCTTCTGATTACCCTGGCTGACAGGCAGAACCCTCAGTGTGGCGCAGTCCCACCTCATCGTGCAGCCCGCCTCACGTACTTCTTCTCCTGTACCCCAGTCACCTGGCTTGCTTTCATGCCCACACCTGCCCCAGGGCCTTTATATTGTGTCCCTCTGACTGGAACGGGCCTTTCTTCCTCCTTGCTTCCCTCACTCTTGCTGTTCCTTCAGGTCTCAGCTCGGCCATCACTTCGGCAAGTCTTATCACAGTTGTTAGTCTACATATATTTATGGGGTAACTTGTTAAATGTCTGATATCCTCCCCCTCCTCCACTAGACTGTAAACTTCTTGGAAGGTAAAGACTGGCATTCTCTTAATTCAATAAACATTTGTTAAGTTCTTTTATGTGAAAGGGTCTGGACTAGGTGCTACAAGGGATATAAAGAGAGTAAGTATACTATTTTAGCTCTTAAAGGATTGTATTAGTTATCTATAACTGTGTAGCAGATTGTTCTGAACTTAGCATTTTAAAACAGCATACACTTATTGTCTCATAATTGCTGTGGGTCAGGAATCTGGGCATGGCTCAGCTGGATGCTTCCAGCTCAAGGCCTCTTACAAGGCTGCTGTCAAGTGGAGGCTGGGGCTGCAGTCTCACACGAAGGCTCGACTGGAGGAGAATTCACTTCCAAGCTCACCCATGTGGTTGTTGGGTGCATCTGTTTCCTGCCATGTGGGCCTCTTGTGAGGGCTATTCATGACAAAGCAGCTTTCTTCCCTCAGAGCAAGAACTCCCAGAAAGATAGCAAGAGAGGATGGTCCTTTTGTCACCTAATCTCCTCCTGAAGGTGACATGCCATCATTTTGGCATCTTCTGTTGAAGCCGGTCACTAGGTCCAATCTTCTCTTGAGGGTGGGGGTTACAGAAGGTTGTGGATACCAGGGGTTTAAATCACATAGAAGGTAAGATACAGTAAGGAGGTGCACATTCTACAAGGGAGTTTGTTGGAAGAATCACAACAGGCATTTAAAGTATTCAGGGTTTTGGGAGAAAGGAGAGTGTGCATCTAGTCTGGGATATGGGGAAATGTCCTTTGAAGGTGGTTGCATTTAAGATGGGCCTGGTGTGACTGGATTTCAGCAGGTCCAGATGAAGTATACAGAGAGGGACCCTGGTTGATTCCTCTTTTACATCCCATTCTAATGAATTTGGTTGTCTGGCTGTAAACACATGCCAGATCCAAAGCTAGAAGTCATAGAGGGGGAGTCTGTTCTCTCTAGCAGACAACTAATAGCAGGTGCAAGTGGCAGCTAGGAAGTGCATAATGAGAGCAATGAATTTACAGGACATATTTAGGACTTCAAAATGCATAGCAGTCTAGGACTATTTGTTATAGAATCACATCCCAGAAGCCTCTAAGAGGAATATTCTGTTATAGGCCAGCAGGTGACCATTGAGAAGTAGTTATATGCATACAGTATATTCTGTTTAAGAAGGCAAGAGAATGTGGACTAACTTTAGAACATTTTACTTTAAATAAACCA
Organism: Rhinopithecus bieti; assembly: GCF_001698545.2. Classification (NCBI taxonomy): domain Eukaryota; kingdom Metazoa; phylum Chordata; class Mammalia; order Primates; family Cercopithecidae; genus Rhinopithecus; species Rhinopithecus bieti. Next base: position 1,454,136 of record NW_016809016.1, read on the forward strand.
GTTACATTATAAAATTTGGGGTCTTTCAAGAAGGTAGAATCTTAGCCATCTGTCCAAATTGAATTACCAACACCAAAAAGGAAAGAAAATAGATATACACTAGATATAACTTTTTTAAAACGAAAACAGTATAGTATGTACTTCTTTTGTGTCAATAAAATGCAAATTTATTTTCAATTTAATTAATTCATAAATGAGATGGCTGCTTTGTTTGGTCTTCTATTTTTTTCTTAACAAATTGACAAGTAGGTAAGTATGGCCTTAGCCAGAGAGGCTACTCTCTGAGTCATCTATAGAATTTCAGTTCACCTCTTTACAGCAGGGTTTCTTTTTTTTACTTGCCTCTCAGAGAAATAGAGTTCATGTATAGGTGAGAGTGTATCTATTTCTAGAGGCAGATGGATGAAAGGACCCACAAGATAGTGGCCTGTGAGCTTTTTTGATGTTCAAAATGAATATCTGTTGCTTATACCCAAATAGGCTGGAATGTGCTTATTCTATCCTTCCAGCAGGGCACAGGCCTGGAGATTCTCAATTCAGATTGACATCTAGTCCTGTTTTTTTCTACTAAAATCCTATCCATTTAAAAAATCACGCAGCAGTATGAAGTAGGAGAAAGTAAAGAGTTGTTAGCATGAGATTTAAATCATGGTCCTGCCTCTTACTGCTGGTGTGACCTTGGACATCTTACTGTACCTCTCTGAGTCTTCATGGTGTCACTTGCAAGGTTGAGATACCATCTCCTACCTTACCAGATTTTTATTTGGAATAAAATATTACGTGGAAATTACCTGGTACAATTCCTGGCACTACTAGGTGCTTAAGAAATGGGAGTTCTTTTAAAAATTTAACCTTAAAAAACAATATTTTTCCAGTATTCCCCCTAACTTTCATATGCTGTGGTGATGCCTGTGGAGTGTTTAATAATGATCCTTTGGAAGTTTGCTCACTTACTGTCCTCTCTGTTAGACTCTACGCTTCAGCCAGGCACATGCCATGCCTTGTTTTCTATCACTGTATACTTTCTGCTCTTGTTTCAACGATCCAGTGATTGGGTGTTCTTTATTTTATCCTCCCCCCCATTCATTGTAATTCATGTATTTTTAAGAAGTTATCCCTAAATTATATACACATAACAAAGGCTAAGTGTAATTACCTCCACCACTTCTGAATATAACCTTGACATGCTCTAACTCTACTCATTCCTCCTCTTATCCTCTACAATATTATTGCCTGCTACTACAGTTCTACGCCATACCAACCTCTGCCCTCAAATTAATATCAGTATTATGATTTTTATAGTCAGTTCTTATATTAACAACACATTCACCAATTTCTTTCCTTTTTTTTTTTTTTTTGAGACGGGATTTCATTCTGTCACCGAAGTTGGAGTACAGTGGCACAATCTCGGTTCACTGCAACCTCTGCCTCCCATCCTCCTACTGAATAGCTGGGACCACTGGCATGCACCACCATGCCTGGCTAATTTTTTCTTTCTTTCTTTCTTTTTTTTTTTTTTTGTATTTTTAGGAGAGTTGGGGTTTCATCATGTTGCCCAGGCTGGCCTCGAACTTCTGAGCTCAGGGAATCTGCCTGCCTCAGCCTCCCAAAGTGCCAGAATTACAGGCTTGAGCCACCAGTTTCTTTGCTGGTTATTATTCCTTGCATGTCAATTTTTCTTTCTGAATATAGTTTCTTTTTCTTGCAGTACATTCCTTTTAGTTCTTTTAGTGAAGGTCTAAAAATGGTAAACACTCTTTTACTGAAAATGCCTAATTTTTACCCTTCCTTTTAAGTGAATTTAGCTGAGTGAAGAATTTGTTGACAGTTTTTTTCCTCAGCACCTTGACAATTGTATTCTGCTACCTTCTGGAATTTATTTCTGCTATGTAGAATTTGCCTCCAGTCAAATATTTGCCCTCTGTAGCTAAGCTTTCTTTTTCCTCTGGATGTATTTAAGATTTTGCTTTGTCTTTGATGTTCTGAAGTTTAAATATGATACATCTGTGCTTGCACATATTGTTATTTCTATTGCTTAGCTTTTTGTTTCAGTTCTTAAATTTTAGGATTCAAGTCGGTGGTAGATAGAAGCCCTCTCCCCAAGATATTCATGTCCAAATCCCCAGAATCTATGACTATGCTAGGTTCCATGGCTGGGGGGAATTAAGGTTTCAGATATGCATTTAAGGCTGCCAGTTAACTGACCTTAAAAATCAAGAGTATTCTAGACTACCTGGATGGGCTTAATGTAATCAGAAGGGTCTTTAAATGTAGTTGAGAGAAGCAGAAGAATCTGTCAGAGTGACACAAACTGAGAAAGTGAGGAAGACCCAGCTGGGCCTTATTGCCTTTGATGATGGAGGAAGGGGCCATGAACCAAGGAATGTGGGTGGTCTCTATAAGCTGGAAAAGGCAAGAAAATGATTCTCCCTTAGAGCCTCCACAAAGGAATGCAGCCTTGCTGACAACTTGATTTCAGCCCAGTAAACCTGCATCAGACATCTGACCTACAGGACTATGAGATAATAAGTTTATGTTATTTTAAGCTACCAAATTTATAGTAATTTTTTATAGCAGCCTTAGGAAACTAGTGGATCTTTCATCAATTCTGTTAAATTCTCATCCTTTATCTCTTTCGATATTGACTTTCTCCTCTTCTCTGTGATCTCCTGATAGAATCCGTACAGCACCTATTTTAAATCTTAGCATTCTTGTCTTTAATCTCTCCATTATATTTTCCACCTCTGTTTTTCTGTGCTACATTTTGGTCAATTACTTCAGGTCTTTCAGTTAATTTACGCTCCCTTTAGCACCACCTAATCTGCTGTTGATCTCAGCAGACGTCCATGACTTGTTTTTCATTTCCAGACGTTTCTTTCTCCTCAAATCTATTTTTTCCTCATATTCTCCTGTTCTTTTCTTAGGTCATGTCTCTTTTCCTCTCTGTGATTATTTTAAACACCCCTATTTTACAGTCTCTTTTGGATCCTTCTGTTACTTGAAGTCATGTTAGGTAATCCTCTCATTTGCTGAGTGTGCCAACTTGTATTTTCTCAAGTGTTTTGTGATTTTTGATTGTGAGCTCATCTTCAGCTAGGATTTTTTTTTCCTGTATAATTCCCATGCAGTCTGGGTTGCAGTTTCTCCCCAGAGTACTTTTACATTCATTTCCATCAGACACCTCAGGGATATTACTAGCCTGTGTCCAATTTCTGTGTTAAATTCTATCTGTGGATTCTTCCCCATGTGGATGTGGTAACTCAGAACTTCAAATCCACATGCAAGGCAGGCTTGGAGTTTTAGCTTCTCATGGGAGAATTTTCCTACAGCAAAAATAAATTATTTGCTGGAGTGGCTTGTCCTGACTGTGGTATGGCAAACAGGTAGCAGAAGGACTAGAAGGGCTGAGCCTGTTTGTGGTAAAGCTGATTCCATCGTAGGCTTCTTGTCTCCAAAGCCTGCACCTGTTCAGCCTGGCCACATTGCCATGAGTCCTTTTGAATACCAGGCACCCAAGAGACATTGTATAGTCAAGGTGTGTAGTGTTGCTGCAAGGTTATGATTGGAAGGAGTTGGGGAGTGTGCAGGGCTGTGAGAGGGTTGGTTCAGCTAGTACACAGACTTGGAGGGTCTGGATGATGCTTGGGCCTCAGAACGCAGCATGTGGCAGGAGATCAGCTTCAGACCCTGGCTCCATCCTAAAATCCACAGTCTGGGAGGGGAGAAGGGTCTACTTTCCCCTGAGCACCACAGAGCTCATTCCCTGCTGCTCCCATAGCCAGACTGCTGTCATGTGGAGGTCTTCAGATGAAAAGCCCTGGTACTTTGAGAGGCAGCCTACCCTGCAGTGAAGGACATGGGCCCCAAAGCCTACTTCCCAAATCCTAGTCTAGCTCCACCCCATACTTGTCAACTTCTCAGAGTCACTTACTTTGGTTTTGTCATTCATAAAATGGGGCTTGAACAAGTGACTCCCTCATAAGGCTAAGTGAGTTCACATCATAAAGCAGCGCTTCTCAAATAATAACATGCATATGAATTCCCTGCAGGTCCCATGAACATGCAGAGACTCATCCTGTTGGTCTGGGCTGGGGCCCAAGACTCTGCATTTCTGGCCAGCTCTTGGGAATGTGAAGCTGCTGATCTAAGGACCATACTTTGAGTAGTGAGGTTTGAAAACACTTGGGGCAGAGCCCAACCTGTTCTGTAGGGTCAGTATATAAAAGAGGACATCTTGCAGGATATGTGCCATGCACTGCACTAAGCAGCCTATTTGCGTCTTGTTTGTTGGTAAATCTGAGGTAGCTCTAAATTTTACAGACAGAGAGACCAGGAGAGGCTAATGATTTCACTCCAGATTACCCAAGATGTTGTGGGGTAGAAGTGGAGCTTGTGCCCAGCCATAGCCCCAGAGGCCCATGTTGACCTTCTGGAACCCCTTGTAAGTCTAGGCTGGGCCCTTAGACTCTGCATTTCTGGCCGCCTCCTGAGGGGTGTGATTCTTCTGTCCTAAGGACCACACTTTGAGCAGTGAAGCTGGAAAGTGCTTGGGGCAGAAAGAGCCTGAACCATCTCAGCAGGAAACTTGGAGCCAGCCAGTCAGTTAGCGCGGGCTCTGCCACTTGCTGACATGTTGCCTTGAGAAAGTCACGTTTCTCTCTGAGCCTCAGTTTCCCTTTCTGTAAAATGGAGCTAATAATAATGCCCACCTCACAAGGGGTTGGGAGTGTAAGTACTCATGGGCAAGTGCTCTGTAACCTTCAGGCGCATCCAAAACAGTTCCTCGTGTGATGAGGAGCTGAACAGCCTGGCTGCATGCCTTTGAAGAGCGGAAACACAGTTAGCCTTCATGGGTTGCAAAGTTTATGGTGGTAAACTCTTCAGTCTTTTAAATGATTTTCACAGGTCTTGAGTTGGCCTTGTAAAAGCTTCTAGGTGGGTGAGCAAGCAGCCTACTTAATTTTCTTCTGAAGTTGAGGAAAAGGGCTAATGAGGGTGATTAAACAAGCAGATATTGAGTGTCCACCCTACCCCAGGCAGTGTGCTAGGCTCTGAGTATACAGTGGGGAATAAGAGAGATGCCATTCCTTTCTTTATTAAAATAACAGTTGAGCAAGGGTGGACAAATAAAAGGCAGGAAACAAATAAGTAGTAGGTAAGACAGGTAAATGTATGATAAAGGAAGGAAACAAATGGGGGTGCTGGACAAGGGAGAATGGGGGAGGAGAATAGGGTGGGTCATAGAAGGACTTTCAGAATCAAGGAGCCTGGGCAGTCCCACAAGGGGTAGGGAGATTGGCACATGCAAAGGTGATTAGGTGAATATGCGCTTGGCCCGGGGAAGAAGTTCAAAGAAGGCTGCAGGGTGGTAACTGGGAGCTCTGGGCTCTCCTAGCTGCCCCACCCCTGCCTGTCCCTCCCTGGGCTGGCTGCTTGCTCTGGGGCTGACTGCCCTCCTTCTCCATGAATGAAAGGCCATGGCCAGACAGTGGGAATCTGCAGTGTCAAAGTGCATAGACTAGGCGTTGTGTGAGCCAGGCCAGGGCTCAAATCCACCTCTAACACTTACCAACTGTGTGGCCGTGGACTAGTGTCATGACCTCTCTAGGCATCTGTTCCCTGGTCTGGAAGTAAGAAGAGTGGCTACTCACTGGTGCTGGGGAGGCTGGAGCCCACGTAGCAGGGTACCTGGCCTGCAGTACATGTTCACTGCTAAGGTAGCACTTGTTGGTCTGACCACTTACCAAGGGCACCTGTGTCTGTCTCCCAAATTCTGTCCTGCCCTCCACCTGCCCAAGACAAGGTCATAGAGTCCTAAAAATCCTAGGGCATACATGCAGGAGACACATACAGGAGATAAGGGGAACTTGTCCCATGATGGCAGGGTGGCCAGCACAGTTCTTCCATGTCAGATGGCAGACTTAACTGGCATGCAGAAGAGGAACAAAATGCCTTTTATCCAGAATTCATCATTACCTCCCAGGAATGTGAACCTGCAGGTGGCCATAGCATAACCGTTCCTTTCACTTATTCTTCACTGGAGACCTTGAGAGTGGGTCCACCCACTTACCGATGGGGACAATGAGGATGAATAACTAGCATGACTCAGGTCCCACGGCTAGTAAGTTGCAGAGCCAGAATTTGGACCAGGGGCTTGGAACTCCTGTGGGACATTAAACCCAGGTCTGGATCTGATGCCAAAGCCCAGTTGCCATGTGGCACCTGCAAACCATGCGGGGTATTAGCTGGATGAAAGATGAGCAAGGGTGTATAATAATCAAATTGAGTCATCTAGAGATGGCTTACATCCCTTACTTGGGCTGTGCACGGATTTTTTCCACATCTTGTAAAGGGCTAAATAAGCAAATGCCAGAACAAGATTTGCAGAGATTTACCAGGGATTGAGCGACTCCAGGCCAGGCTTCCAGATCTGCAGCCAGTGACCACACTGCCTCCTTATTAGCACTCTTCTGCCTGCTCTGGGGATGGTGCTGGAGGGCTTTGGCTGTGATAAGTGTTTTTCTCCTTGCTCTGGATTCATGCTTGTACTCAGGGGAGGCTCCCTGCACAGGCAGAAGCAGATTCCCTGGCCTCTACCCTCAGGGGATCAGGCCTCTGGCTGTCTTGCTGTCTGAAAGCCCCAGGCTTACAGGATAGTCACTTAACATCCCTGCAAATTCATCTCTGCCGGCAGATCATGAAAGAAGTCCGGCGAGCACTCTGCAATGCAGCCACAGACGACAGCAAACTGCTGCTCCTCAGCGCAGTGGGCAGCGTGTTCTGCAGCGGCCTGGATTATTCCTACCTAATTGGCCGGTTGTCCAGCGACCGGCGAAAGGAGAGCACTCGGATTGCAGAAGCCATCAGGTGAGCTGTGCTCCTGTTCCCACACCTTGGGATCCTGCCTAGGATTACCAAGTGAAAATACAGGCTGCTCAGTTACATTTGAATTTCAAACAACCGGGAATTTTAATTTTAGCATAAGTACATGCTGTGCAATATTTGAGACCTGCTTACATTTTAGAAATGTTGGTTGTTTATCTGAAATTCAAATTTTAATTGGGCATCTTATATTTTCATCTATAACCATAGTCCTGCCAAAATTAGGACTGCTTTGCCCTCTAGGTTAGATCCCACTTTCATTCTTTTGATCGGAAAGATTTTTTATTTGCTATCAAGGCCTGAGTGTGGTCGTGGCCATGTGTTATCCACACTACTCCCGCCCCTTGCCTGATGGGGAGAGTGGTTGTCTGTTTGTTTGTGTGTCCCAGCACTGTCGTAACTCAGCAGTGGGGAGGTTGATGGAGGGGTTCCCTGGGCAGCTGTGTGTTTGCAGACCCAACGGGATACAGGGTATGTCCCCCTTTCTAATTGCCCCTGGGCAAAAGTTGGGGTCCTGGGGGTGACTCAACAATGAGTACCTTTTTGGGACACTGAAGGGTAGTTATTTCCCCATTCTTTATTAGTATATCAAAAGCAAGTGAGTGTCATTTCTAGACACTACAGCTGTTTAGCTGGTTTACAGCTGTCAACCAGTGTTCACCTGAGAGGGACTGCTGTATCTTGCTTAGGAATCAGACAAGTCACATTTCAGGAATGCCCCTGGTCACATGAGAAGGAACATTTATTCCACATGGTATCACAGAGCCTCAGGCCATAAGTCAGGGATTTTCTGGGGCCTCCAGTCTCCATAGTTCTGTGGAAGTGCCACACACAGGGAGGCGGATTCCCACGTGGCTGTAGGGGGCTTTGAGGGTTTGCGTTGTCTCCAAGAGGTGATGCTGGGATGCACTTGTGTGTGGAATTCTGAGTCCCTCTTCAGGGTGAAGCAGCCATTGGAGCCCCTACTCCAAAATACCCATGTCTGCTGTTGCAGAATTCTTGCCGGAAGAGACATGATGAGCCTGGGCACTGTTACGTGAAAGGCGTTGTGGTTATGGAGGCACAGGCTTCCTGGCTGTGCCCAAACGGTTTGCGCTTTGCCTGGTCCCAGCTATGCCCTCTCGCTACTGCCTTTCCATGTGTCGAAGGGGGACTGTAGGATTTCCAGCGTGCTTCTCTCATGCATGAGGCCACCACAGCGCACCCAGAGAACTGAGTGCCCGTTTTTGTGACCTGTGGAGCCTCAGTCATGGTCTTTATCTGGTTTACAAATTTCAGTGGAGGCGTTAGCTGGATTTCCAGAAGCCCAGGGAAACCTGGCTGACACAGCCCCTGGTTTTCACTCCATGTGTGCGCAGCTCATTAGCGTCCAGACCCCTTGTAGTGAGTTGAAGTGTGGCCCCCAAAAGATATGTCCAGGTACCAATCCCTGGAACCTGTGGAGGTGACCATATTTGGAAAAAGGCTCTTTGCAGATGTAATTAAGTTCAGAGTCCTGAAATGAGATCATCCTGGGTTAGAGTGGGCGCCAGACGCAGAGAGAACTTACTTCGTAAGAGGGGACACAGACAGAGGAGAAGGTGATATGACAGAAAAGGGAGAGCTTAGAGTCATGCAGCCTGAAGCCAAGGAATTCCAAGGATGGCCAGCAGCCACCGGAAACTGGGAGCGAGGCCTGACACAGCTTCTCCCTTAGAACTTCCAGAAGGAACCAGCCCTGCCAACGCCTTGAGTTTGGAGTTCTGGTCTCCAGAACTATGAGAGAATACCTTTTGATTGTTTTAGGCCCCAAGTTTGTGGTGACTATTCCCTGGGAAACTAATATAGCCTGGAAGGAAATCATTAGCAGCTCAAAGAGCCTCATCTTTTCAGGCTCTCCTCTTAGGTAAGGGCCCATCCTGACCTCTGCCCAGCATCCTCAATGGCTGCTCCTTCTGGTGGGCAGCTGTTCACCTTTGCTGATGGGGTCTATTAACAGATTATCCTGGGCAGCTGCAGGCAAGGTGGGACTGGTAGGCCAGCCCTGAGTTGACAGTGATGAGGCTTGTCCCAGCGTGGAGTGGGCGAGGGGGTCATTCCTGCATGCAGGGATAAGGTGTTGCAGCTGGGTCACTGAAGGGATGGAAGCTGAACAGAAACAGGGTATCCAGGGGGTCAGGTCTCAGATGGATTTCCCCAGAGCCCCCACCGAATGGTTCCTTCCTCTGGCTTTGCACGCCCAGTCTCTCTGGTGAGGGTGGCATCTCCCTGGCCTGGCCCTGCATTTGTGTCTTGGATGTATCAAATCTGAGGGGCAAAACCTTCCCTCCTGTTCCCATAGCCTCTACCCACTGGGGTGTGCAGCGTGATATCTATGCGTCTCTGGACTCTTGAGAACCAAATTCCTGGAGAAAGAATGTCAGAGGCAGATGGGGTTGAAAACATCAACTGTAGGAGAATGTGGCTAAGGCCGGGGCCCAAACTGGCTCCTGACTTTCCCAGCTGAGTAGTTCTGGGGAAACACGGCCAGTGGAATTCAGACATTTGCCATCTCAGCAGGCAGGTGAGCTCCCCTTAGGCAGAGCACAGGGCAAGATGGCGGAGGCAGGAGGAATTCTTCTTGATACTTCAAAGGGAGCAGAAGTTGGTAGTTCGTGAGCTAGCAAGGATGAGGGCATGGGAAAGGAGATGTCCCCTGGACCACTGGTCCCCGGCCCTGACAGCACAGGGAGGCCCAAGGGAGCATTCCCAAGACCTAGATGCTTGGCAACACCCCCACGGGACTCTGGGTTATTTAGGCTGAGGTGGGGCCAGCACATCTTTTGATGGGAATCGTCCTTGGTGGTTCTCAGTTGCAGCCAGGGTTGAGAACACCTGCCCTGTGCTAACCAGATTTCTGCACCACTGATTGAGAGCACTAAGAGAAACCTAAGATTCTTATTTTTATGCAAGAGAGAAAAGGTGGTTATTAAGGGGATGAGGGTGAAGAAGGAGGTGATACAGGCGTGAGAATGGTGAGAACTATAAGCAAAGATGGTTGGAGGTGCAGAAGATGTGGCCGTGTAGAGACAGATGCTCCTGGGGTTAGAAAGAGACTGTGGCTGGCCCATCAGCACCAAACTCTTTCAAGGCATCTCTAGCTCTCCCAGCTTGGAAGTGCTGCCTTGGAGGCCACACTCTGGAGTTGGAGACACAAGGTGGCAGCGAAGCATTCTGCAGATAACGTTTTGTGGATTTCCAGAGGGGTGTCCTGAAGGAAGTGCACTGTCTTTGAAAGGAGCTTGATTCATGCTGCAAGTTCTGCGCCCGCTCCTGTCAGTTTTCTAGGTGTGTTAGCGTACTTACAAGAAATCTCGTGTGAAAAAACTTCCTTCAAAATCTAGCAGGGCCAAAATGTTTTTTTGGACATCGAACTGACCCCATCTCTTCTCTTGGGACACGCTCCTAATAGGGCTGACCAGGCGTGCTGCATGGCCTTGGCACCCCGTGAGTGGTACTCTCACCCCCTCCTCATCCTTGCCTAAAGAAAACTTGCATACGCGTGACCAGGCCTGGTGACTGGGACTCATCACTCTGCAAATGTTTGATGAATGAACTAGCAGATTTGGGGAGAGCACAGGTGGTTTGTTCAGAAGCCTCTCTCCTGGATCCATCCCAAAAAGAGGCTGCCTCCTCTGAACTTGTGGGGGAAGACTCTGGGGTCCTGCAGAGGAAAGCTCTGGTGACAAGGCAGCTTGTTCAAACGAGGTATTCAGGAAAGCAGTGTTGGCTAGCAGCTGCCCATGTGGCACCTGGAAGCAGGCTGCCTGAGCTCAAAGCTACCTCTGCACTTGCTGGTGGTGGAGCCTTGGGTGTGTCACAGATCTCTCTGAGCCTATTAGCTCATTCAGAAAATGAGAACAATCAAAATGATGGTACTGGCCTCACCAGTGGGTTGCTACGATGGAGAATAAAAAGATACTCCATGTGAAACACTTGGGCTATTCCTGGCACTAATATGTACTTGGACTTACTATTACAGTTGTCACTACTGCTGGTACTTCCAGCCATGACTTCTAGCTAAGCTGAGTCTAAGACTAGGGAGTGGGCCCCTGGACTAAGGGGTGGGTTGTAGACTTAAGGAGTGGCCTGCTGGGGACCTCTCTGGGGGCCCCAGGATGGTAGTCACTGTTTGGTCCTGTACTGGCTGGGGGAGGGTTCTCCTCCATGGCTCTGGTTAAAGGGAGTGTGTAACTGGGTCACAAGAGAAATGCCGATTGCTCCAGGGGAAATTGAGACATTCCAGTGAGCAGAATTTTGCTTCTGGGTCACCTGTAGCCTAGGAGAATGGATCACAGACCAATTTGAGAATTGAATGAGGACTCTGTCCACCCTCCCCAGCAGATGCATTCCCCCTAATAATAGCAGCAGGGATGGCGTGCTCCCCGCATGTCCGCACTGGGCTAGCACCCTGCATGGAACGTCTCCTTTGATTCTTATTCAACTCCCAATCTGGGGCAACATCGTTGATTTTCCCATTTTACAGAGGGAGAAAATGAGGCTCCAGAGACCAGGCACCCTGTCCAAGGTCTCACCATTAGTTAGGGGCAGAACTGAGACTTCACTCTGAGTCTTTCAGATTCTGAAGTTCTTGCTCCTTCTGCCACATCAGTGCAGCCCAGCAGCTTTGTCAGGCAGAAGCCACAGGGCTCGGGTAGAGCAAAGGGGTCAGGTCAGCCTGATGGCCTTGGATGTGGGGGAAGGCGGGGTGCAATCTTCCCCACGCAGCCCCGCCATCACAGCAGGATCAGATATCTGAGCTGCAGGGCCCGTAATGCAATATCCTGTTTGCTGCTTGGCTCCCAGTGATAGAGATCTACTGCCCGAGGTGAGAGAAAGAGGATGGGGGGTGGCCTTCATTAAACGTCAGGTGACATTTTCATATCAAGGAAATGAAGTGTGAGGCAGGTTGGATGACACAGGAGGGGCTGGGGTAGAGGGTCAGAGCTCTGCACACCTGGTCCCCTTTCCCTTGCTTCCCTGATTCCCTTGCACGGATCTCAGGTTGGAAACCACAGAGTGAAAGGCTCTGGGGTCCTGCATAAGAAAGCTCTGGACGGGCGCGGTGGCTCAAGCCTGTAATCCCAGCACTTTGGGAGGCCGAGACGGGCGGATCACGAGGTCAGGAGATCGAGACCATCCTGGCTAACACGGTGACACCCCGTCTCTACTAAAATACAAAAAACTAGCCGGGCGAGGTGGCGGACGCCTGTAGTCCCAGCTACTCGGGAGGCTGAGGCAGGAGAATGGCGTGAACCCGGGAGGCGGAGCTTGCAGTGAGCTGAGATCCGGCCATTGCACTCCAGCCTGGGCGACAGAGCGAGACTCCGTCTCAAAAAAAAAAAAAAAAAAAAAAAAAGAAAGCTCTGGAAAGTCACAAGGGCTGCAGTCCATACCTGAAGGATGTCATGTGGTTGATGGAGCTAAGGTGGCAACAGTATCAGAGAGACCCACGGCAGGGAGGCTGTCTTGACAGGCATGGACCCTCTTTTATTAGAAACATTCAACAGAGGCAGAATGATGCATCCTTGGAATGGTATGGAATTGTGCACCGAGTGGAAGATATGGCTCCATGAGTCCTAAAGTCCTTCCCACCTCTGAGATCTAAGACTCTGGAATTGTATGAGGTCACTCAGGAATGGGATGTTTGATAAAAATCATCCAAACCCACAAGGATTCTACAAAAAAGTCCATATCTCCTGCAGACCCCAAATTGCTTTCAGTGAAAAGCACTTGCAAAAACCAGTGACCTAACCTAAAACCTCACCATAGGTTAGGAAGTAAATGATGTCAGGAATTGGGCCACTGGAACACCAAGCATCAGAAGTCATGGAGCCAGGACTCCCTCTCTGAAGTAGTACCTTTTGGGAACCAGCAGGTACTGAGAGCCAACTCCACTATCGCAGGCGGTGTGATGCCTCAAGCCTGAGTCAGAGGTGCATACTTTCATGACGACTTACATAGATCGTAAGATACCTCCTACCCCGGCAGAACATTAAGTAGGCTTTCTCGCAGTTGAATCTGATCCCAGTATATCACTGTGATATCCACAACTTTCGATAAGAGTTGGGGAAAGGAACAGTATTGATTGAGAAGAGATAAATCAGCTCGACTTTTTTTTTTTTTTTTTTTTTTTTTGAGACAGAGTGTCACTTTATTTCCCAGGCTGGAGTGCAATGGCCCGATCTTGACTCACTACAACCTCCGCCTTCTGGGTTCAAGCGATTCTCCTGCCTCAGCCTCCCAAGTAGCTGGGACTACAGGCGTCCGCCACCATGCCCGGCTAATTTTTTTTATTTTTAGTAGAGATGGGATTTCACCATATTGGCCAGGCTGGTCTTGAACTCCTGACCTTGTGATCCTCCCACCTCGGCCTCCCAAAATGATGGGTTTACAGGCATGAGCCACCGTGCCCGGCCTCGACTTTTGTATTAGTTAAGTATTAGCTGATGTAACAAGTAAACCTCATATATAGAAATGTACTTTTCAGATGCGTAAGCCTAAAATAGATGTCACCATCAGCCTGTGACTCGGGAACCTAGACTTCTTCCATCCTGTGCCTCAGCAAATGTCTTCCAGGACTGTTGTGCTAACCAAGATGAGTGGGCTTGGAGGATGCTATGGTGGGAGGTTTGGTGTGTACCTGGAAGTGGTACGGGTGGAGTTTTGCTCACATCCTGTTTGGCCAGCACTTGGTGACTTGGTCACAGCCACATGCAGTCGGAGATGGGAAATGTGGCCGGCCAGTAGCCCCGGGAAGAAGAGGGAAAACAGGTTTGGTGAAGAGCTGGTTCACCATTGCCACATCTCTGCAGTCTTTGCTCTTGTTCTGGGAGACTCATGTATTTGCTCAACAGCTATTTACTGAGTGCTAATTCCAATATTGATGGAAGCGGAGCAGTGCCCCAGGCAGACGTCTGGGTGTCCTTAAGGAGCTAAAGGGGAGGAAGAATCCAAAAACAAGCAAATAATTAGTTAGGGTGATTGCAAATTTTGATAATGGTGTTTTCTAAGAACTCTCAGAGGCCTGTGTGGCTCAGGCACAGTGAGTGGGGGCAAGAGTGATGTGAGGGAAACCTGGAGAGGTAAGCTGAGGCAGGCCAAGGTCAGATCAAGGTCATGGGCCTTTGGATTTTATTCTTGTGAATTCTTATAGTTTCTCATATCTCTAAGAGTAATGAAGGATGCAGACTTTACTACACATCTTGTGTCTTTCCTCCATGTCCAGATGAATATTAAAATTTTATAGATCATACATAGCAACTAGGAAAAAGCAAAAAGCCTTCTGAGGCAAAGGAAATAGAGATCACTGCTGATGGCTCTGTGTGATTGGTAAAGGTGCATGCATTGCTCAGGGCAGAACGGCAGGGAGAAAAAGTATTGCCCAGTCTTGTAGCTGGGATTCTAGCTCCTGCCTACAGATTTTAGTCAGAGCCATCCTAACACATAGACTATATTCAGCATTTTAGAATCACCCTTGATGAGTCTGGCATCCCCGCAGGTAATTCAGAATCTGACCATCCTACGTCTGATTTTTGAAAATCTTAAATGTCATCATTCCCAACATGTACCCACCATCTGAAGCTTGAAGTCCCCCTACAACATCACCCAGCATAATCATTGAGCTAAAATGCAAATACCTCCAGGAATGAGGAATTCATACCCCACAAAGCCACTCCATTCGCCTTTGGCCAGAGATGTTAGAACATTCTTTCTCTCTTTGAGTTGAAATATGCCTCCCTCTTACACCTTCCCTTTGGTTCTGGTTCTGCACCTTAAAAATCGGGTTGACTTCCTTAGCATATATACAAATTCTGTCAGTATCTAGGGTGCCCATTTAACTTACTGTCTAAGCCATGGCTTTTGAGAATGGAAGGAGATGGTAACTGGGTTCTGTGCTAGGACACAGGGCATGAACCGGGGCAATCTGACCAAACCAGGACATGCAGCGACCCCATCAGTGTACCTCAGAAAATCTGACAGCTGGTGGTTCCATGTCCAGGCAATGAGGCCCTTGCCTGGTACCTCTCACCTCTGACGACATGAGGGTGCGTCACAGCACCTGGGAGAGTCAGGGGTTCCAGTGGGGCTTGGCAAGCTGTAGTCACCTGTTCAAGAGGGTCTTCTCTCTCTCCCAGGGACTTTGTGAAGGCCTTTATCCAGTTTAAGAAGCCTATTGTGGTGGCCATCAATGGGCCAGCCCTGGGCCTGGGCGCCTCCATCCTGCCCCTCTGTGACATCGTGTGGGCCAGTGAGAAGGCCTGGTTCCAGACGCCCTACGCCACCATCCGCCTCACGCCTGCTGGCTGCTCCTCCTACACCTTCCCCCAGATCCTGGGCGTCGCGCTGGTAAGCCTCCTGTGATACCTGGATTCAGATCCCAGCAGGATCCTTCCTCTCCCTTGGGTTTAGGGGCTCTTCATGGGGCTAGAAACCTGAGGGTATTGTCAGCCTGAGGATTGGCTGGGCTGGCTCGGATCCTGCATGCCATTAGTGCTGGATGGAGTAGCCCGGCCTGAGAAGATGGCGATGATGTCAGTGTATGGCCCATGCACTCCGCATGGTGTCTCAGTTACTCCTCCCTCCAGCCCCCTGAGGGCGTGTCTTTGGATTGGCTGGGTGCTATAACAAGCAGCCCACGGTCTCAGTGGCTTGAACAACAAAACTTTCCTTCTTACTCTTGTGTGGTCCAGCATAGGTATAGGAGTCACCCATACTATCTGGGGACCCAGGTGTCTCCCATCCAGTAGATGTGCCCTCACTTCCAGCCAGTGGGAGAGAAGAGAGAGCCAGAAGCATCACCGTGTAAGGCTTCATGGGCCAGGCCTGCAGGGGCATCTTCACCTCCACTCATGTGCCATCGACCATGACTCAGCCTCTGGCCACATGTGCCTGCAAGGGAGGCTGGGAGATGTAGCCCAGTGCATGTCCAGCAAGAAGAGGGAAAGGATTCAGTGAACACAAAGCGGTCTGCACCCTGTGTGGAAACGGTTGCGATTTCCATCTTACAGATGGAACGTTAAGCTCAGAGAAGTTAGCCGTGTCACCAGGTGGTGCATACAGAGCCACTGTCCAATGGAGGCGGCAGAGTCCGCTGTAAGCTGTGGTCAGATTCTGCACCAACATCCAGAAGCAAGTCTGGACAGGAGAGAGCAGTGATGACAGCTGGCACGTAGGAAGCACTTGCTGTGTGCTGGGCTGGGCTGTCAATGCAGTCCACACCCCTGGCAGGACAGCTGTGATCCCCATTTTGCAGATGTGGAGTCTGAGGCTAGAGAGGTTTAGTGCATTGTCTAAAGGCATGCAGTGGTAATACCAGTTGTGGGATTTGAGCACGGACTGGCTGGTTCCACTGTATGTGCTCCAAACCCAGCCTGTTATTAAATAGGTCCCACACCTGAGGGGTGAATCTGCGATTGGCTGTCAGGACCAGGGAGGGGTTCAGAACGTGGAGCTGGTCCGAGTAAGCGTTGGAGGTGCCATGCTCCTGCATCTGGGCTTCCTTTGACGGCTCCTCCCCTGTGGACTCTCAGGCAGCCCCTGCTGTTCAGAGTAGCCATGAACTCTGAACTCAGCTCTGATGGGCTAATACTTATTTCATAAGCATGGGTCCCAGCTGGATCTCACAAGGTTCTCAGGGAGTCCCTTCCTTCCAGCCCCCTCTAGCCAGTCAGCTCCCTTTTTCTCTCCCTTCCTTCAAATGCTGCAAATCCACTAAGTGCCCAGCTCGCCATACCCACCAGGAGTCCAGGAATGAAGAAAAACCCTGTTCTTCAGACCTTCTATTCCCCAGCTCAGTGTCTTGAAAGGAGGTCCCACCTTGTTCAGAGAGGACCCCTTTGAGTAGGTGACATTTGAACAGAGGCAAGAATTCCAGGCAGAGGATGCATGAAGGGAAGGAAGGAGAAGGGAGTGGGCCTCGCGGGCCCTGGGTTGAGAGTGGTCAGGTCAGTATGGCTGGGTCCTGATGAGGATGGTGGGGAGAAGGGAGGGATGAGGTCATGGCAGTGGCGTGGGGTGGCCCCTGCAAGCCCGGCACGCCAGGGAGGGTGCTGGGCCTTCTGTGTTGTGCCTGCCTCAGCAAGGTCTGCCCAGGGTCCACTGGGGGCATCTGCCAGCAGATGCCATAGGTCACAGGAGACCCCACAAAACTGCCAGAGAAGCACCCCTTAGGTGACAGGGCCAAGCCCTGAAACCCCAGAGAAAAGGCCGAGTGTTGCCTCCCCAGTCCTGCAAAGTGTGCTGGGAGCTTGGTGCTGTCATGATGCCTTTGGACAGCAGAGAAGATTGTGGCTTCGTGACATTAAATGACTTGCCCAGAGTCACGAGTCAGTGACTAAACTCTGTTTTCTGTTCTTGTTTTCTTATCTCTAGAGTGGGTTGTTTGTTAATGTTATGGGTCTTCACCAGGGACACCCTACCTCCACCGAGAATCCCCTTTCTGAGTCCTTAGGCTTCTGCATAATACCCTTAAGTTCTCTCTTCAAAAGAGAATAGTCCATTGTGGCCCCACAGCTATTGTGAATTGTTCCTTTTTAGGAACAGACTCCAGGACGTTTCTTTTGACGTCTTGATTTTATTGGAAGGTAAACACCCACCTTTGACATCACGCTCATGCTCTTGAGGCAGCTCGGCACGTTCTCAGGACTGTGACTGTTGCACTTGGGCAAGCACCTGTGGAAGGGCAGGGGCTTTTACACTGGATTTCTTCCTTGTCTTCCTTTGCAGTTCCATCCCCCGTTGTTTCCATCTGAGGGCCTGCAAGCTCATTCTTCTCATCTCTCAAGTCCTGCTTTTGTTGCAATAGTGAGGCTGATAGCAGTGTCCCTTGTCCTTCCTTCATGTTCCTCCTTGTTCCATTTTGAAAATGACATCACCAACCATAACAAAAATAGCAAATTTCTGCTACCCCTTCTGCACATAGCAGGCCCTGTTCTAAGCACCTCTCAGTTAACCTTGCCTCTGCACTGGGAGCTTGGTGCTGTCATGATGCCTCTTGGACAGCAGAGAAGATTGTGGCTTTGTGACGTTGTGACTTGCCCAGAGTCACACGTCAGTGACTAAACTGTTTATGTTCTTGTTTTCTTAGCTCTAGAGTGGATTGTTTGTAAATGTTATGGGTCTTCACCAGGGACACCCTACTTCCACTCAAGAATCCCCTTTCTCTCTGAATCCTTAGGCTTGTGGATGATACCCTTAAGTTCTCTCTTCGGAGAGGGCACTGCAGGGTGTGGTGTCTGAGGAGTGGCCAGGAGCCTTTCCGTATGAATGGAGGCCTCGCCTTGTACCTCGCACCTGCCAGGGAGTAGCTTCCAGTGGATCTGAATCTGGGTTCATGGGAGCAGATATGGCCATTTGCCACTTCTCCCAGCGAACTTCTACTGAGTTCATTGGACTGAGGTGTTCTTCAGAAAGCATCAAGGCCTCCATTTGTGTTCACATCTTGAACCAGGCAAGCATATGCTAAGACTTATTATCAACATAAAAGATTGCCCTCTACTCTGGCATGAAAGGTTGTCCTCTGGGTCATCGTGAACCATCGGTGACAACCAGAACCAAATGGGGGAACTTACGCTTAGCTCTGGAGGCCTGAGAGTGCCTGACATTTTAACACCAGCCCAAGGGGAGCTAGCACATAGAGGCAGGAGAGAAGAGCAGGAGGGGAAGGCGTTGCCAGTCGTGTGGACTCTATCACATGGATTTGACCATTACGCCCTAATTATCAGTCACTGTCTGTAAGTTGCAGCTTATTACTATCACGTTCTCTGTCTGTGCCTGGGACCTTATCTATGTAACTCCTCCCAGATCTTGTATGACAGCTGCAAATTTCAAAGCAAAAGGAAATTCTCTGGGGAGTGTGGTACAGAGATATCCCAGGTCGCCAGAGCCCAGGGAAGGTTGCTCTCTGCCCTTCATGACTGGGCAGTGCCCTTGCCCAGCCCTGAGCCCCTGGGAGAGATGCATATCTCTGCCTTGGTATTGTGGTGTTATTCAGGACCTTTTTGGCGGCCAGTGATGGAAGCGCTTTAACCAGTTCAATTTTTTAAAAAGGAGCTTAATGGTTCTCCCAGCTGGAAAGTCCAGAAGTGGCAGTTCCCTTGGGGAGACAGGGCTTGGGAATTCAAGTATCATCAAGTCTCTCTCTCTTTCCCTTAATCTTTCTCTCTCTCACTCTCTTCTCCTATTTCTCCTTTCCTTTTGGCCCCAACTCTCCACAGGCAGGGACACAGCCATGGATGGTCCTTGGGGCTCACTGATGTTAGCCTGCAGTCAGAGAGGAAGAAAGACTCTTCCACCACACCTGCAGCTGCGAACTCTACTTGAGCTTTATTATCTAGAAGGGAGCATGTCTTTATCCCTGGGCTGTTGTGAGCTGAGTACATTTCAGTGCCAATGACGTCATCAGGGCTGGGTCATCGGCTCTGAAATGTACCCAACCCACAACCCATGCCCATGTGTGTGCCACCAGAAATGGGGATGGGCATGGGGCATACAGAGACACAGTAAATACACAGCTCCTTTGGGGAATTTAATGAAAACTGTGAACCTTCTGCTCATGGACACAAACATTTCCATGCAATTCCCAAAGCTTATCTGACCCCAAAGTAAGATAAGGATCTGGAAGGTGAGATGCCTTCCAGAACTGGGATGGTTGCAGGTGGCAAGCCCTGGACCAGCTGAGGGAGATGGGTGGACCTCCAGGCCCTCAGACTTCGCCTGCTTTTGCTTTTTCAGGCCAATGAGATGCTGTTCTGTGGGAGGAAGCTCACCGCCCAGGAGGCCTGCAGCAGGGGGCTGGTGTCACAGGTCTTCTGGCCCACCACGTTCAGCCAGGAGGTCATGCTGCGGGTCAAGGAGATGGCATCCTGCAGTGCCGTGGTGAGTTCCTGTGCCTCCTGCATGCTTGTCCTTATGACAGACCCATTTTACAGATGAGAACAGCAAGGCTCAGAGGGCTTTGTTGACTTGCCAGAGGTCACACAGGGAATAAGCAAAAGACCCTTTACAATTTAGCAAATGCCTTTTCTCAGTATTGACAACTTCAGTCAGAGGGAGACAGTCAGCATTATTACAAATTCTCCATCATCTCCAGGCAGAGAAACCTCACAGGAGAAATGGATACTCTAGGGTAGCATCACTGCTTTCAAAGAAAGTCCTAAACATATGCAAAAGCACAAAACATCTATAGCTTTCAAAGAAACGAGAAGCAAAGGCAAATAAAGACAAAAAGTATTGAACCCGTCCAGAGATGACTAGAGAAAGCCGTACACACCGTGCCTCTGTTTCATTTCTTTTCTCCACCGACTGCTCGGCGCATTTAAATGTCACTGTTTGAAGATGCACTGAAAAATACATAAACAAATAACACCTCCGCAGAGGCAGTGGTTTTTAATTAAGTGTTGATTTTATCTCATCGCAGTCACTCAGAGCACAGCAGGAGAATATCCTGTGGGAAGGTGGATACAAGGCCACTCCTGCAGCCCCAGGGCCGGATCTGGAGCTGAGAGAGGCATTTTGGGAGATTGACGCTCTAGGACTCGCTGTGTGCTTGAGAAACGGGGAGCTGCTGGGTGCATTTTTGGGGCCAGACCCTTGCCCCTCCCTTCTTTGCCTCCCTCTGCCTGTGTTCACACCCGGCTGTCATGCTTCTCCTGCTGGGCCTCTTCCCTGTCTATTGGCACCTACTGTGTTTAAGCCCTGCCCCCCTGCAGGCTGAACACATAGTGCCCTCAGGGTGAGGGTGTTGGTGGGGCGTGGCAAGGTCTCCACGTTGTTAGCGAACACTCACGTGGGCCACAGGCATTGCTGATCTCTTCACTCTCTTCACGTGGATTCTCTTTTAATCTTACTAATGACTAGGGTGACCAGTTTGCCCCACCTTGTCTGGGACTGTCCTGGTTTGAGGACTGAAAATCGTGCATCCCAGGAAACCCCATTGTTCTCACACTGCTGATAAAGACATACCTGAGACTGGGTAATTTAACCTCCAATTATAATAGGTATAACTATAAAGAAGATTATGACAAATGCATGGGCTGTAACGATAACATTATAAATGTGATCATTGCCTAATAGGTTGCCGGGTTGGCCTAACTCAGCTCGAATAAGGAGACTTATAGCCATACCTATGGTTCCGGCCCATGCGCCAAATAATAAATACAAAGTTCCAATATCTTTATGATTTGTAGAGAATAGCCAGCGGTTAATGAGCATAGGTAGGAAAAAAAAGGTAAAATGGCTGAGTAGGCATTAGGCTGTAAACCTAAGAACAGAGGTTAAGTCCTTTTTAAGCCGCCCAGTTTTAAAAGCACTGCGGCAAGAACTATTGATCCGGCAATGGGAGCTTCAACGTGGGCTTTAGGAAGCCATAAGTGTAAACCATATAAGGGTGTTTTTACTATAAAGGCTATGATGCATGCTAGTCAAGTTCCACGTGGCTGGGGAGGCCTCACAATCATGGCAAAGGCCAAAGGCACGTCTTATATGGTGGCAGACAAGACAGAAGTGACAGCCAAGTGAAAGGGGAGCCCGTTATAAAGTCATCAGCTGTCTTGAGACTTATTCACTACCAGGAGAACAGTGTGGGGAAACTGCCCCATCATTCAGTTATCTCCCACCGGGTGCCTCCTACAGCATGTGGGAATCATGGGAGCTACAGTTCAAGATGAGATTTGGGTGGGGACACAGCCAAACCATATGCTCCTTAGTCCTGGGCAAACAGGGGTGATTGATCACCCTGGGGTCAGCTTCATGGAGAAACAGGTAGAAATTCTAAGCAGAGGAAGCGGCGAGAGTGAGGCCACTCAAAACAGGAAATCACAGGGAGTGTAGGCAGCGGCGTGCGGTCGGGTGGCAGGGGAACGCCAGGAAACATGCGACTGAAAAGGAGGGTGGGAGACTGGCCTGGAAGCTGCAGAGAGGGGTTTGACCTGTTCTGTGGCAGGGAAGAGACCCTCAGGTGAATCCAACTGTTGAAGGACACCTGAGGGGGCACGCTTTTAGAACAAGGAATGCTGCAAGGAGGTCTCTGCTGCCAACAGCTGTGAATTCAGGAGTGCTAGGGGTGTTTCCCGAGAAAGGAACTACTCCAGCAGAGTGAGGCCCATGGCCTCGGGGAGATGGTGCTCTTTGAGGTCATTCCAGGGGGAAAGAGCCAGCTGGGTCTGGCAGCTCATCCCACCATCTTCAGCCTCCAGCCCAGGCAGGGGAGTGAGACTGCAGCCTCTTCCAGCCTGCTGGAGCTCGGGAGCTGCCATCTTGCTTTCTGTTTGAAGGCATTTCAGGAGAGGCTGGTGGAGGCCAGCAAAGTGTGCACAAAGGCCTCACTTCTGGCTGTACCTCTGCCAGAGGGCAGCAGCTGCGTGGCTGCTGGAATCAGCCAGACCTGGTTTTCCTACTCCTTCACCCCTGAGTAGTCAGGCAACCCTGGGCCACTTTACATCATGGAGCTTTGGGTTCTGCATCTGTAACATGGGAATCAAAAGACTACTTACTTGCAGGGTTATCATGAGAAATAAATGAAAGAATTCAGGAAAAGTACTTCTTTTAGATCCTGTTTGTTAATGGTGATCATAGTGGCATTATTATAGTTATTACATATATTACTACAATCATTACTCATTGCAATGATTAGTATTACTATTACTGCTATGATTTTTTTACTCACTACTATGATTGTTACTATTGTTACTGTGATTATTGCTCATTATTGCTCGTTGCTCACTATGACTATTATGATTAGTACTCATTACTGATTTTTACTACTGTTACTATGATTATTACTCATTACTATGATTATTACTATTGTTACTATGATTATTGCTTTTTGCTGTGACTTATTACTATGATTGTTGCTCATTACTATGATTATTACTCATTACTATGATGATGGATTACATCATGGTAGTGCTAGGGGTGTTTCCCGAGAAAGGAACTACTCCAGCAGAGTGAGGCCCATGGCCTCAGGGAGATGGTGCTCTTCGAGGTCATTCCAGGGGGAAAGAGCCAGCTGGGTCTGGCTCTTTACATCATGGTAGTAATCCATCATCATAGTAATGAGTAATAATCATAGTATGGTAGTAGTAATCATAGTAATAACACTGTAGGAATAATGCTATATATACATAATATGTATATATTATATATGATATATAATACATATACATAATTATATATTATAATATACATAATATATATATATTATAGTGTATATGTGTGTTTACATATGTACATAGGTGTTTACATGTATATATAATGTATATAATACATGATATGTGTATGTATGTAATAGTTTAGTAATGAATAATCATAGATCATTTATGATCATTTATCATAGCTGTTGGCATCAGCTACTACCTTTATAACCATAATTACCATGATTATTATTACTCCTTACTACAGTTATTACTATAGATGTGATGATTGTTATTCATTCCTATGATTTTTACTCCTTACTATAATTATTATGAAGGTGATAGCTTTGAGTGTTATTGCTTGTTACTACCATAATTACTAATTGTAGCCTGAACATGGAGCATTGCTCTTGGGTTGGGTTGTATGGATACTGTGACAACCATTTGTTCATGTCATCGTCTTACTCTGTGTTCTCAGTGATCCTTGAGTTACTGCCAACAGATCATGAAAATGAATCACGGTAGCAGTGTCTCCCACACTTTTTCATTACACCTATAGAAAAGGACTCTGTGTTTGTGTCACCCTTGGGTAACAGGGACGCCTCTAATGATCTGGGGTGACATGGGCCCCGCTGAGCCATCGCAGGGCCTCAGGGCTCCATGTCTTGACACATCTGGGATCCGTTCATGACCATGCTGGATACATGGGACTAGGAAGGCCCAGGCTGGAGGAGGCAGCCTTCTATGGCTGTGAGTATGGGAGGGTGGCCAGTGCCCCATGGGCCAGGTACCTAGTTCTGGAGCAGAGTCCCCGGTGCCCAGCTAATCAGGCCTGTCTGTTTCCCTCCAGGTGTTAGAGGAGTCCAAATGCCTCGTACGGAGCTTCCTGAAATCGGTGCTGGAAGACGTGAATGAGAAGGAATGCCTCATGCTCAAGCAGCTCTGGAGCTCCTCCAAAGGCCTGGACTCCCTCTTCAGCTACCTGCAGGACAAAATTTATGAAGTCTGAGGGGCCCCAGCTCACGGGCCCCCAACTTCCAGCTCTGCCCTGTGTTTTGGAAACCAGAGCACAGTGTCTGCCCCGGCCAAGGAGTTTGTCAAGGTGTCTCTTTATACCTAGGGTTGTGTCCATTTCCTCGTGTCCTTTGGTTGCTCCTCATTGGTTTGATTTTGTGTAATGGATGGAAAATGCAGCATACTTGGCCTCCCCCACCTCCCTGCCCTACCTGGCCAGAGAGCTCTCTGGGGCTGTATCTTCCCAGGGCTCCGCCAAGCGCCGCTGTCCTTTCCCCACTTGCTGAAATGCACCATCACGGTCCAGGAAGGGGAAGACCACTTTCCCATTCTTCTGACTCAGGCTGTGTCTACACAGTGCCTCTGACTTGGAGACTTGGCCATCATGGCTCTCTCCGGTTGTATTTAGATCAGGTGTCAGAGGACGACCAATCTTAGGGAATTTCCAGACCAATGAGCAAAATGATTGTGCACACCTGGCTTCAGTCTCCTCTCCGATGAAAATCTGTGTGACTATTAGGGCTTGGTCTTAAAACCCAATTGAGTGATTTACAAACCCAGATATTGTACATTTAGAAATGTTTTGTTAAATATATATTTTTAAAACAATGTAAGTGGAAATTCTGATAATTTATGTGTATTATATGTAAAGCTAGTTTTGCAAAAACAAACTACTAGGGAAATGTTTTTTCTTTCCTTGGACTTATTTTATTTATTTATTTTTGTTTATATATTGCGATGTCTGTTGTTCACACAGATACTATTTTCATACTGCCCTGGACCAAATCCCACACAGGGTTCATGCCGTTTGGTGCATTCTAGCAATGAACCATGTAGAAATAAAGTTTAGAGAGATGAAAACAGAAGGATTTCTCTGGACAAAAGGAATAGCGCTGCACCTCTGTGTGAAACGGTTCTCAGCTGTAATAATAGAATCCTAGTTCCTTAGGTTTGTCCGTAGAAGACATCTTGGGAGAGTTTTCTCTTCCCTGTGCTGTCTTTAAGGAGATAAAGGGCCCTCTCAGCCTGAGCGATCCTGAAACAGACCCAGTCCCAAATTGTGTGATGTTGGGCAGGGGTGGGCATAGGCCCTACCTGGGAATAGCATATTGTCTAGAGTAAGACTTTTTCTCTGGAGCAAATGACTGAACTTTCTCTTGCTTCCATGTGATCAGTGATTTCTGGTATTGGCCTTCCAGGGGGTTGGGGAGGAGTTCCCACTCTGCTAAGCTGTCTGGAGGTCTGAATCTTTTCCCCCCAGAAGCTGAAATGACCCACCTTTTTACTAGTTTTTTAATGCACATAGGGAGCAATGACTAGGGATGAGATCTCCTTGCCCCAGTGCCCCTGGGCTGCAAGGGGGCTCCAACAGGTGTGTTAGACTGTCAGACTTAAGTCCCTGGATTAACTACAGAGAAGGAGGTGTTGGGGGTTGTGGTTTTGAGTGGTGAGGAGAAAGGTATAAACCTCAAGTTGAGAGCAGACAAATGGAAGGGGTGTGTTCTGCATGAGGTTTAAACCATGGGTCAAGCACCCAGAGAAAGCTAGATGCTCAGATTCTCAGGATGGAGGGATTTTTTTCCATTTCCATCACAGCCCATGAGTATTGCTGAAGGCCCTTGGCCCTCCCCTTCTTCCCCTTTCCTGTTGGGCACCAGCCTTTCTTGGCCCTTCTTTGAAGAGAGTGGAATAAGGCAGCAAGAGGTGGGCACAGCTGGTGGAGGTGAGGCAGGCTCAGAAGAGAGTCCTGGTGACAGTTCTCTAACTCTGTGTGGTCCTTTGTCTTCTCCAGGCAATCAGGTGCACTGGGCAGGGCAGGTGGAATGTGTTTGTGGTCCTGAGCTTTGAGTTTCAAAGAACAGGTTGATTGTCTAGATCAGATCTAGAGACATGGTCCTTTAAGCAATGACCCTCAAGTTTTATCTGGACTACTGGTCCTTCTGATGACTTTGGTTCCCTCCCTGGAAAGCTTGTCTCCTTTAAGAGTTCATGAGGGTCAGGAAGGAGGGGAAACCTCTCCTTCAGCCAGAGGAGGATGGAATTGAAGTCCTTACACCCTCCCCTTTATCCATGTAGAATCCTGTAAGGACAGTAGACCTGTCCTACAGGGAGTTACTGTAAGGAGACACCTGCTTTTGTCCAAATGCCTGTCGTCACAACTCTACCTGGATCTTATCGCCTCCTTTGAGAAAACAAATGTGAACTTTCAAAATCCTTAAATGACCCTGGTTCTTATATATTGTGGCAGACAGTGTCTTCACTACTGCTAAATTCTCGTTAAAAAGAGCCCTCTTTTTTCTGTTGAGCTTCTGATTGGGCATGGTTATATTCAGCATCTGTCGAAGTGGGGTCAGGATTCTCCTTGGACAAGAAAGGGGATGTTTAGAAATTCTTTTAGATCGGAGTCCACCTTTGTTCTCTGCTTGAAGGAAGTAGAAATGCTTCAGCTTTGGATGTACTATCAAATCCAAACTTCTAAACATTTCAAGGATCTCTGATGATTAAGGTAGGAATGTGAAACCATTTCTAAGGTGGAATTCTTGCTGTTAATTCGCAGGTCCTAGGTGTAACGGGAGTGGTGAAAGTCTGTATTTTGGTTGTTTGCATACAGTCAGTTCCACCAATTGGGTGAAATCAGGTGAAATCTGTTTGCTGCAGGGTGGACTGAATTTTTCACTTTCTGGGTAGTTGTTTTGATAATGTGTGGGTGAATTCCAGGTAACTTACAGCAAATCGATCTGAGATGGAAAATACGAGACCTCTGGTTGTGTCAGGGTTTATCATAATAGCTTTCCTGAGATAGGGCTCAGACTTTCATTTTTGATCTTCCACCCCAGGGCCACCTCTCTATCTGTGGGATCCTTTCTCCCCTCTCTCCACCATTTTCCCCTACCTTCCCCCGTAAGTCACTCCCAAGAGCCTGGGCAGGTCTTCGAGGAATTGTGGCTCGTTTTGGCAGCCCTGTCCTGCAGTTACCTTTGGGTTTGGAAGAATCACTGTGGGTGGGCAATTGAGGGCACCTCTTTAGTCAGGGACCTTTCTGGCAATCCACTCCCTCCCATCCTGTTAGCCATGCAGTGGAACTCTCCTTCCCTCTCTGCCCCAAGCCCGATGATGGCTCACTCTCAGCATCTTATGGGACCATCTGAGTTCACAACCCTATTCTGAGAGGACTTTGTGCAGAACTTTTGTTAAGGTGGTCAGACCTCCTCACCGTTTGGAAGACACAGCCTAATGTTGATGTACTTACGTGCCCCTTCCAGCATAGAAATAATGTCTGTGAGTAACAGCCTTCAAAATCAGTAAGAATGACATGGGGATAGCTATGAGAAAGTAGTAGAGAATTGATTTAAAATATCATTCTTGTTTGGTATAGATTAAACTAGGAAATGTTCTCTCTGAAGCATGAAAATGTTTTTCCCATGTGAAGTTTAGTATATGGATGGAAAAATAATAATCACAATAGACTTTGAACAATGCAACTGTATCTCTGAATATCCACATTTAAAAATAGCCTTCACTGAATGCTGAATTGCATTTCCCATTAACTGTTGGTTTTAAAAATTTTGTAAACTTTTTTTTTAATTTGGAATTTAGTCACATCCATGAAATTTTCCAATCTAGTTTCTGTGGAAATTTTTTAACAGAGAGAAACAAATATAAACATCTTCAAATCTTCCTAGGTGAATATTTAAAATGCAGAATTGCTTATCTTCTGTTTTTCTGTATTCAGATACTTAGATCTGTTGTATATATTAGTCTAGACACTCTCACTAATATACACAGTATTTAAGACTCTAAATGAGATTTCTTAAGTATTTTATTTTATTCTCTGTAAATGGTTTTGTATAATCTTTAAAATCTACACTTTGCCTTTGTAGATATTTAAGGGAAACCATTGGGGTTGTCTTGCATGTATATTTTGTTGTAGATAAGTGTTGCTTAGTTATTTCTGCAAATTTTGGTTGAAATGCTTACAGACTTTAATACAGTATATATTTTCAAAATATAAACTTTTATATTTCTGTGATAAGTTAGGATATGCGTTTTAGGCAATATTTTTCATTAATATCACTTGTTCTTTCGGAAAATAGCATACTGGTTTGGTGCCAATTTTTTTCATTAGAATATAATGCTCTTATATTGTTGGAGAGCAGGTTAATCTTTTTTTGAAGTAATTGCGTTTGAAGTATAATTTCAAAATGTATTGAATTTGTGAATAAGCCTTACCATTAGGATCAGTAAATTTTTCAACTTTGCAACTACATAAGTAGTTTAAGATCTCCCCATAAATTCTCACTGTGTGGCAGTTGATGGAGTTTATGAACAGAGCCTTAAGCTTGTTGCAAAAAAAATTAAAAAGGGTAATACGGGTTGTTTTCTCCATGCAATGTAAGCCGTGCTGATGGGCTGAATACAGTCTGTTAATTCATGGCTAATCTGAAGAGTTTGATTGAGTTGATGGCGGCAGGGACCAGATAGACACCTTGGTGATTGTCTTTGGCCATAAGAATGGACCAAGGACAGGTTTTCCAGAGTCACCTTCATACTGTAAACATGGTTTAGACACGGTCATAGGGAAGGCTGCTGGTCCATCATTTGTTCTGGACAAATGGCATTTCCTGCTCCTGACCCTGGCAGTTGACCCCAGATTTCCTTGTAGATGACTTGGAAACGTCCATTCTGGGTAAGCTCAGCACTGCTTGAGAGATGTTAACAAAGTTTACCTATGAGTCTTACTGTGTAGACAATCTGAAGTCAATTTTAGTTACACAATCAGCATTCCCATGTGTCCTCAGTGTCTTATCAATGAACTATATGTATCAAGCCATACTAAACTGGAGTTTAGCAGGACAAAGGCAAACTAGATGTAGAACATAACGTATCAGCTGAATATGTCTATCCAGGACTGTTTTTCTAGAGCATAAATCATGGAGCTCCTTGGCAGTGCATCCACGGTGTTTGGGGTTTAATAAAACCAACTAGAATTTGGACTTAGAAAGAAATTATTATTCCTTTTGGTTGTCCGCACTAAGGTAATCCAGGGCTTTCATATGGCTAAAATCAAGTTATTTGGTTCATCTCTGGTACATATTTATGAAGTCAACTTGTTGGCCATTAAGATGGAGATTTGCTTTAAATTTTTGCAGTGTGTGTGGCAGTCAGAAAAACCCATATCTAGTTTTCAACTTCAACTCTGGCCTTTTTTATGGCTTAACCTTTTCTCATTGATCCAACATCTAGCCTGATCTGGATCTCTTATATCTAGCCTGATGCTGGAGCTCTTGAAGCTGACTCTTAGAAGTTTGGAATGTGTAGAGTTTCCCATCTAGTATTTAATTTGTCCCTGTGCCATTAGTCCCAGCTTGAAGTCATTTGCCAATGTCGATGTTGACAGGATTGTGACAATATTGCCTTTCATAAAACCGAGGACCAAAGAATTCCATTATTCTAACAAAGCCTGAGTTTCATAGATTATGGGCACATCTAGACAGATATGTGCATGCTTGATGGTGCAGAGAAACTGCTCACTTCCACCAACCTCATGCTCCCCTTGGCTGGCCATACAGAGGGATTCGTTGTCATATTGAAAAGGCTCTGAAAGATGAGTTTCTAACTGAAGCTCACTATCTCAGGTTGGTGTTTCTGCTGTGTAGTCCCAAGCCTGTATCCATAGCATAAAAGTGGAGGCCTGGTATTCCTCCAGGTTATCTGGCCAGTGTAGACTCCTCCATCTGAATATGAACCTCCAGGGTAAGAATTTTTCAGACATGTCTATACTGAACAGTAGGATCCTGCACTTGCCAAATGTCTGCCTCCTTTTGTTCTTCATTGACCCATTCTAATTCCTGTTAGGTGTGAGAAGAATTGTCTTCAGTTCTCTCTCCATTCTCATTTGTGATGAAATCATTGATCCATTGACCAGTTGAGAAATGATTGATGCTGAAGAAGTGGTATTCTATTGGTAAGGCTTATTACCAAACTTCTGATAATGAAGCAGGCTACCAAAAACTTATCCAGCCCACCCTAGGAGTGTTTGGATTTGATCATGGATGTAGCATACACCAAAATCCACCAAGACCTTTGCAAAATTAGGCTACTTGTTTTATTTTGCCAGATTATCATGGGAGAGTCTTTAACTAGTTCTGAATATTTGTAAGTCTGAGTACTTAATAGAATTATAAAGCAGGTACAGCTGACCCCTTCTCACCATGTTGTAAATATTTACTGAGACTGGGTGCAGTTCTGAGGGATAATAATCTTCTGATTTATCAAATGCTGACTGTCTAGAGCAAATTGTACACTCTCTTTGTGAATGGTCCTGTAACGTGTATGAACACATTTCTGGGTGCCTTAGAAGTTGTATTTTTCATGTGTGCTAATATGCAGTATTTATACATTGTGAGAAGCTGCTTTGAATAAAACGGTTGAAACTTCGTCTGCATTTGCTTGTGTTCCCCCTTTTGCAGGCTGCACATAAAGTTCGTGAGTAGATTCTGTGGTTTCTGAGCAGGGAGGTTTTGGGGGCCTTCTAGGGGCACCTGAATTTGGTGCCTCTGCTCCCTAGAAACTACCCAAATTTGGCCAGGAGGCCTCAGTTATTCAGGAAGGCAGTAACTAGGTGGGAGCAGCAACTTGATGCCAGAGGACCCCAAAACTGGGGGCTACAGGAGTGATTTTTCAGGGGGTTAATATCAGCATTTACCCCTTCCCTGATATTTCCCGAATGTTTCCTTGTACCAGGGACTCCCTCCTCAACTAGAGATAAACCTCTCTGGAGCTCGAGCTTGGACAATCCCAGCTGCCACACATGACTAACAGTGATATTTGTCACTATGGACTTAGACAAAGTTCTTTCACATACATACCGTCATTGCTTTGATCATCACAATATGGCTCTTAGGAGTGGCACCCTGGTAAGGACCCCTGGTTTCTAGGGCCTGGCCTCAGAAACATTGTGAGGGTTGCCGAAAAGACTGTTAGGAAGTCTTTCAGGGATCTGTGGTGGTAGGGGATTCTTGGAAAAGGATTTACACAAGGTCATCCATCCTTCCCTCCATCCGTTCTATCAGTCTTTCAGTCCAGCATCCAGCCATTCATTCATCCATCCGTCTGCTCATCCATTAATCCGTCTATCCTGTTTGTCCATCATCCAACCATCCATGCATCTGCCATTCTTCCATCCATCCATCCTATCCATCTATCTGTCCATTATCCATCCGTCCATCACCCTTCTGTTCATCTCACCTGCCTGTCCATCCAACCGTCTGTCCATCTGCCGTACTTCCATCCACCCATCCTATCCATGTCCGTCATTCTTATGTTTGTTCATTTGTCCACCCATTCATTCATCCATCCATCCATCCATCCATCCAGCCAGCCATCCAGCCATCCTATCTATTCATCTGGCTGTCCATTATCCAACCATCCATCCTATCTGTTCATCTGTCTGTCGTCCAGCCATCTGTCTGCCATCCTTTTATTCATTTTATGACCCATATCCATCCGTCCGTCTACCCATCCGTCCATCCACCCATCCATTCATCCATCTATCCTGTCCATTTGTCCATCAACCATTCATGCGTCTGCCATTCTTCCATCTATCCATCCATCCGTTTCTAGGTATCCATCTATCAATTATTCATCCATCATCCTTCTGTTCCTCCATCTGTCCACCCATTCTTCCATCCATCATGTCTATTCACCTGTCTATCATCCAACCACCTGTCCATCTGCCATCCTTCCATCCTTCCATCCTATCCATCCGTCTGTCCATCATCCAACCATCCATTCACCTGTGATTCTTCTATTCATCTATTTTTCCACCCATTTATCCTATCTGTTCATCTGATAGTCCATAATCCAACTATCCACCTATCTGTCATTCTTCCATCCATCCTATTTGCCCATCTGCCCATTGTCCATCTGTCATCCTTTTACTCGTCCATTGATCCATCTATCATCCTTCCATTCATCCATCCATTATCCTTCCATCCATCATCCATCCATCTGTTTGTTCATCCATTCTTCCATTCAATAATGGCTAATGGGCCTCCTGCTGTGTCTCAGGAGCTGCACAGGTGCTAGAGAATCATGAGATTACTCAGCCCCATTCATACAGGATCTTGGAGTCTGGTAATGTGAGAAAGGTGGGTAATCTGCCATGATTCTTGACATGTCTACAGTACGTTGCTGGAGAGAACATCTTACACAATCATGAACACTTAGAGTCTAGAAGATGGTGCCACATTAATTGTTCATATTCCCTACACTTTTCAGTCTGTGGGGAAGCCAGAATTGGATGGAGCTCAGGATTTTCCCTCTGCTGGCCTCCCTTTCCTTTTTGCTTTCTGTTCTTGGTGTTATTGTTTTGTGTGACTGTTTTCCCCTTCTCTAAAGTCCTGACTCCATCCTAAGTAGTGAAGGTCAAAGCTGAGGAGTCCTTTGCTCCTAGCTTCTTATGGCCCTTCCAATAGATTGGATGAGGTCTTTTTGATGTTTCGGAGTATAACATCTATAAGACAAACCATCCTTATTTCAGTTATCTCTCATTTGCTAGCTTTGATGTGACATTATGCTGAAAGAACCCCTCCCACAATAGGGGAGATGAAAGTTAAGAACAAAGAGAGTGAAGTGGGCTGAGACCCCACATCCATCATATATATCAGCAATTAAATGATCAAGCAGTATACTGAATAAGAAGTAATGGAGTGCAATCACAAAAGCAACTTGATTTGCCTCTCACCGTCCCTTTAAGTCTGTTTAATGGATGTAGTCCTTCCCTAACACTGAATGAAATCTTGATGGGTTGCAGGACCTTTCTCTCATTCATAGGTAAGAGTTCCTAGTCACAAACACAGTCTCAATTCAGTAATCAAAAATGACCATTTTCCACATAAGAATCATTGCTCCCAACTTCATTCAAAATGAAGACTTGGTTCATGCTTTCTGATCCTTGCTGCCTTTTCTGCATTGGGAAAAGCAGGAAAGATCTTCTGTGACTGGTGCTGTTGACAGGTGGGACTTTTCATTCTCTGGGCCTCATAGGTGTTTATACCTGACTCTCTGACAAAGGGAACTTGCATGAGGTTTTAGTGACCTTCCTCAGTTGATGGTGGGCGGTCCCCTATAATTGCCAGATGAACCCTATGTCATCAGCCCCTTATTCCTTCAGCTCCTAGGGTCTGGTTGTCCATTGTCAGCTTTTCCAGTTCATCTCTGTTGGCCCCTTTAGGGCAAGACAGTACCCAGGCCAGTTCTTTGCCATGCCACACCACATGTGGCCACACCACATGTGGCTCATGGGAAATACTCATGCATCCTCTGCCCAAACTGATGCAAGGGATGCAGGCTTCTTCCAGCACAGCAGCAGCTGCCTCACTAGAGGGGTAGCAAGTCAGCCTCAATCTCTTGCTCATTAAATTTCTCAGGCATGAGTCAGACACCAATCTGCTATGTCCTCCAAGTTTTGGGAGGTATATCCATCTGCCATCTTTCCATCCTTCCATCCTATCCATCCTATTCATTCCTGCTTTTCCCAATGCAGAAAAGGCCCCATTCTTCAACCTGAGATGAAGGGGGAGACCCCTTTTCTTGCTTTCTGTGTGTGTGTGTGTGTGTGTGTGTGTGTGTAACAGTGGGTAGCACAGTTATCTCTAATGCAATCCTCTTAACAAACCCTTCTTAATAAATGTAAGATACACAAATGACATCTAGAAATTATCCCGGCATTAGAAAGTGGTGATTTCAATGTGGTGGCATTCTCCATATGAGAGACACGCTGTAGGGCTTTGTGGGCTGTGACAATGACTTGAGCTTTCACTCCAAATGAGATGGGAGACCCTGGAGGGTTCAGAGAGAAGTGCCTGTGCTGACTTGTGTTTTAACAAATTTCCTCCATGTAAGTAGACAAAAGCCAGTGATGGCAGGAGCAAGGTCAGTAACATGAGACTCTTGGGATTGTCCATCAGCACTTCGACAGAGGCTTGAATTTAATCAGACGTGAGGTGGTTGAGGTGGTGAGAAGGAGCAAAAACCTGAGTCAATTTTGTTATTTATTTATTTATTTATTTTTTATTATTATACTTTAAGTTCTAGGGTATATGTGCATAACGTGCAGGTTTGTTACATATATATACTTGTGCCATGTTGGTGTGCTGCACCCATCAACTCGTCAACACCCATCAACTCGTCATTTACATCAGGTATAACTCCCAGTGCAATCCCTCCCCCCTCCCCACTCCCCATAATAGGCCCCGGTGTGTGATGTTCCCCTTCCTGAGTCCAAGTGATCTCATTGTTCAGTTCCCACCTATGAGTGAGAACATGCGGTATTTGGTTT
>NW_016809016.1:1492437-1497020 GCF_001698545.2 Rhinopithecus bieti
TCCTTGAGCTGCTGTGGGCTCCACCCAGTTGGAGCTTCCCAGCAGCTTTGTTTACCTACTTAAGCCTCAGCAATGGCGGGCGCCCCTCCCAGAGCCTCGCTGCTGCCTTGCCATTAGATTGCAGACTGCTGTGCTAGCAATGAGGGAGGCTCCGCAGGCGTGGGACCCTCCTGGCCCTGTGTGGGATATAATCTCCTGGTGTCCATTTGCTAAGACGCTTGGTAAAGCGCAGTATTGGGGTGGGAGCTACCTGATTTTCCAGGTGTTGTGTATCTCAGTTCCCCTGGCTAAGAAAAGGGATTCCCTTCCCCTTGCGCTTCCCAGGTGAGGCGATGCCTCGCCCTGCTTCAGCTCTCGCTGGTCGGGCTGCAGCAGCTGACCAGCACCGATTGTCCGGCACTCCCTAGTGAGATGAACCCGGTACCTCAGTTGAAAATGCAGAAATCACCTGTCTTCTATGTCGCTCGCGCTGGGAGCTAGAGACTGGAGCTGTTCCTATTCAGCCATCTTGCTCCGTGTCCCCCCTCCCCCCAGTCAATTTTGAAGGCAAAGATTTGCAAGTGGATGGGCTGTGGAGTCAGACAGAGAGAGGGATCAAGGGTGAGCCTGGAACTTTGAGCCTGAGCAGCTGCAAAACTAGAATTGCCCATAACTGAGGCAGGAATGGCTCTGGGATTTGTGGGAGCAGTTCTAAGTGTGAGTGCCAGGAGCCCAGCTGAGACCTGGTGATATGATTTGACTCTGTGTCCCCACCCAAATCTCATGTCAAATTGTAATTCCCAATGTTGGGGGAGGGACCTGGTAGGAGGTGATTGGATTGTGGGGGCAGTTTTCCCTATGCTGTTCTCATGATAGCGAGTTCTCATGAGATCTGATGGTTTAAAAGTGTGTGGCACCTCCCCTGTTGCTCTCTCTCTCCTGCTGCCATGTGAAGAAGGTGCTTGCTTCCCTTTCACCTTCCGCCATGATAGTAAATTTCCTGAGGCCTCTCAGTCATGCTTCCTGTTAAGCCTGCTGAACTGTGACTTAATTAAATCTCTTTTCTTGATGAATTACCCAATCTCAGGTAGTTCTTTATAGCAGTGTGAGGGTGGACTAATACACCTGATTATCACAGGTGCCAGGTGTCTGGCTTTGCTCAGCCTTTGAGATAACAACTGTGCCTGCCTCTAGGAACTTTTTGAAGGGTTAATGGAGTTACACACACCTGTATATATGTCTGTGTGTCTGTATATTTGTGAAATTATGTATATATAAAGTTTATTTAAGTACATAAATAACATTGAAATCTAAAATCATAATGTATAATATAGAAAACAGTGATTGGCCTATAGTCATTTTTAATGATTAAATGAAATTTGCTTATGAGATTTATATATAAATGAGTATATATAGTGTTTAGAACAGTTGCTAATATATATTCACTGTTTAATGATTAAATGAGATTTTCACATGTGTGTATATATATTTGCAAGATCTTTTATATGAGTCGTGTAAATTAGATTACATGTCATTATTATACACAATTATTAGTATAGTTGTTGGCATATAGTCACTATTTAATGACTTAATGTGATTTTTGTATATGTGTGTGTTAGGTATATTAGATTTATACAAATATATGAAATATATATTTAAATAAGATTGTATACATATATACATGAGATTTTATATATAAAATGCTTAGAAGAATTTTGGGCACATTGTCATTCTTTAGTGATCAAATGAACTTTACACCTGTGCATGAGATTACATGTGTATTAGATTTATTTTAAAATCTGAGATTGTATAAATAGATATATACATGCATACATATACAAATACACATGTGTGCATATCTTTAGGACAATTGCTAGCATGGTATTGCCACTTAACCAATAGTGACCATGTTAACACTTATGCTGGCAAATCCCATGGGCAGGGCTTAGGGCACTCCAGTCAGTGAACTCAGCACAGGTGTCTTGCTCTGAACACATGCAGGCCTGGGCACAACCGAAGTGAGGCCCAGGAGAAAACTGGTCATGATGTGGTAAAGGCCCTCTGGTTTCCCAGAGAAGGATCTGCAAGCAGGGTCTTTGCGGGTAGCCAAGTGGAGCATTGTCCCCCTAGAGAAACTCCCTGATTGAGGGGCCATGGCATGCCCCTTCCTCTTCTGTGGCCCTCTGTGTCCTCATCTGTATGTGGGGCTCCCACTACCTCTCTCAGGATTGGTGAGAAGATTGAATGAGTGTGTATGAGACTTGGTGTACTTTCCCCCAGGGATTCCATAAAGCAGTCCCATTGGAAGCTCTTGCATTTGGAGATTTCCAGTGATGTTTCTACTTCATCATTCACATCCCTTCCTGGAAACATGGATGTGGTGGCACTGGACCAGGAGTGTGCCTAAGCTGGGCATGAAGCCAAGTCCAGAAGTTGGCATCCAAGATCAGACGACGTGACCAGGACACTCATCTGGAATGCCTGGCCAAGAGCCTGAATCCAGAACCCAGCAGTGGAATGAACAGTAGTGTCAAGAGCCACCATGGGGAGGTTCAAGATGAGGGCAGAAACGGTATCCTGGGCACTTGTATAAGGCAACTGCTGTCTTGCCCAAGGATGAGAAGGAGGCTGTCCTTGATACCAGGTGAGTGGGAAACGCCAGTGTGTGCATGACCCGTGATAATTCCTCCACCAAGATTGTCAATTGGTAACAAATCTGGGGAGATTTTGCTGAGAGAAGTGGACAAAGAGAGCAAAGGCAAGAATGTTAGAAATTCTTAGGTTTTAGTAGAAAGAGCATAGTTTGAATCCAGATGACCTTGCATTGAAATCTCTGATTTGGCTTTGATGAATGACACGGTCTTGATTACGGTCACTTTAAGTAATCTGTTTGGCGGGCACAATAACACCTACAACAGGTTATTGTAAAACTTATGTGAGCCAAGTGTAGAAAATGCCCGGAAGAAGGGCTGGCTCGTAGTAGGTGACCCATAAGTGTTAATTCCCTGATATTCACCTTCTCCCCTTCCCCTTAAAAGCAATGGAAGCCTGGCTGAAGACTGGGGCAGGAGAGTTGGGAGTGAACTTGCAGGCAGAGAAAGTCTCTGAGACTCTGTCACTGGGGACTGACATCCAAGCTGGTGTAATTCAAGAAGTGTCAGGAGACCCCACCCACTCAGGAAATCCCCACCAGCCAGATGGTGACTTGTGGGCTGTAACTTAATAACCTCCTGGATTAAGGGCCTTCACAATGATTGGTGGCTGTAGGATGGTTGAGGGGGGTCCACAGATTTAGCCACTGTGTGCAGAGAAGCACACAGAGATAGAGCTCTCAGGTACAAGCTCGGCAGGCCAGGTCGAGAAGGCTGATCCTTGCAGTTTTCCTGCTGTTGTGGAGCATGGAGACCTGGGCTTTGCCAGGACAGATGGCAGGTGCATGCAGTCTCAAGGTGACAGAGGACCTGATGGGCTCCATCCTCACGGCACACACTGTGTCCCAGCGTGCCACCTGTGCAGCCACCCTTATTTACACTTTCACTTCCAAAAAGAGACACATGAGCTGCTCTCACTACAATTTGGATGGTAACAAGCAGTTACTGGCAAAGAGGAGAAAATTCAGATGTTGTGGGCCAATCTTTGGTGGAAGAGATCTGTGGTTGATAATGTTTTTTCTTAGCTTGCGGTTGTGTCTTGAAGATTATATCTACTCTTGGCCACGTTTCCTGTTTGATTGTGGAGTCTTTTGGTCTCTCTTCTCCTCTGCCCTGTGTCTTGTGTCATTCATCATGCTGTCCTCAAGGTTACAGGCCTGGTGGAGCTGGGAGAGCTTGACATTTGGAATCAAACAGACCCGGGTTCGAATTCTACCTCCACTACTGTGTGGAGTATTTTGATGCCATAGCCTCTTGGCTTCAGATTTCTTGTCTAGGTTTCTGTTGTTATTGTTGTTGTTTTATGGATCAGATATAATCCCTAAATGTATTTAATAGTATGCAGAGATAGTATGAAATAATGTGCATTTATTTCAGGTTAGTTCCTTATTTGTAAGGTATTTTTTATGCCCAATGTCTCTTATTTATTTATTTTTATTTATTTTTTTGAGACAGAGTCTTTCTCTGTCACCCAGGCTGGAGTGCAGTGGCATGATTTCAGCTCACTGCAAGCTCCACCTCCTGGGTTCCTGTCATTCTCCTGCCTCAGCCTCCTGAGTAGGTGAGACTATGGGTGCCTGCCACCACGCCAAGCTCATTTTTTTGGTATTTTTAGTACAGATGGGGTTTCACCGTTTTAGCCAGGATAGTCTCAATCTCCTGACCTTGTGATCCTCCTGCCTCAGTCTCCCAAAGTGCTGGGATTGCAGGTGTGAGCCACCGCACCTGGCTTTATTATTATTATTATTATTATTATTATTATTATTATTATTATTTTATACTTAAAGTTCTGGGTACATGTGCAGAACGTGCAGGTTTGTTACATAAGTATACATGTGCCATGCTGGTTTGCTGCACTCATCAACCCATCATCTACATTAAGTATTTCTCCTAATGTTATCCCTTCCCCAGCTCCCCACCCCCTGACAGGCTCTGGTGTGTGTTGTTCCCCTC
>NW_016809017.1:0-3417 GCF_001698545.2 Rhinopithecus bieti
CCATTCTACTGCCTCAGCCTCCCAAGTAGCTGGGACTACAGGCGCCAGCCACCTCGCCCGGCTAGCTTTTTTTGTATTTTTTAGTAGAGACAGGGTTTCACCGTGTTAGCCAGGATGGTCTCGAACTCCTGACCTTGTGATCCGCCCGTCTCGGCCTCCCAAAGTGCTGGGATTACAGGCTTGAGCCACCGCGCCCGGCCTATGGTATAGCTTTAATACAGCATTAGCTTGTGTTTGTACAACGCTTTTTGACTTTGCTAAAACATTTTACATCATATAAAGCACTATCCCCATTTTGCAGATGAGCAGGGTTCAAGGAAATTAAATGAGAGCCAGTATTCATGACATTATATAAAGTTAACTTTTCACAAATCCCCCTTTCAGGACTGTCAACTCTGAGGTGTCACATAAGTGATTCAATAAACATTGAAGGAAAAAAATTATGTATCCAAGATCTCATGACTAGTAGTAGGTGACAAAACCACACAAAACTAGTAACTGGAAGGAAGCTTAAAGATTGTTTAGTGAGGCCGGGTATGGTGGCTCATGCCTGTAATCCCAGCACTTTGGGAGGATGGGGCGGGTGGATCACTAGAGGTCAGGAGTTTGAGACCAGCCTAGCTAACGTGGTGAAATCTTGTCTCTACTAAAAAAAAAAAAAAAAAAAAAATACAGGCCGGGCATGGTGGCTCACACCTGCAATCCCAGCACTTTGGGAGGCCGAGGCAGGTGGATCGCCTGAGGTCAGGAGTTCAAGACCAGCCTGGCCAACACAGCAAAAGCCCATCTCTACTAAAAATTCAAAAAGTTAGCTGGGCGTGGTGGCAGGAGACTGTAATCCCAGCTACTCGGGAGGCTGAGGCAGGAGAATTGTCTGAACCCGGGAGGCGCAGGTGCAGTGAGCCGAGATCATGCCACTGTACTCCAGCCTAGGCAACAAGAGCGAAACTCCATCTCAAAAAACAAAAAACAAAAATTAGTCAGGCATGGTGGCAGGTGCGTGTTATTCCAGCTACTGGGAGGCTGAGGCAAGAGAATTGCTTGAACCTGCAAAACAGATTGTCTAATAAGTTCTATTAGTAAATCTATAGCTCTTCCTCCTCATGTTGGTAAGAGGTTTAATTTGTAGAAGGTATATGATAAAATTCAACCAGATTTAGGTTGATTTTTTTCCCCCTGGAATACATAGGTACACTGAGGAAAATACAAATATTTAAACTGTTTTACTTGCCTAAATGAGGCAAGTATTAAAATTAGTGTGGCAAGTAAAGTAAAAATTAGTGTGTGTTCTGGGTATTTTTCTTCCATGTATTTTAATCATGTAAGTAAATGCATATATCACTTAATGAGCAGTTTTTAATATTGATGATGTCCATTTTATCAGTGTGGTTTTTTTTTTTTTGAGATGGAGTTTCACTCTTTTGCCCAGGGTGGAGTAAAGTGGTGTGATCTTGGCTCACTGCAACCTATGGCCCCCCAGGTTCAAGTGATTCTCCTGCCTCAGCTTCCCAAGTAGCTGGGATTATGGTAGAGATGGGGTTTCGCCATTTTGGCCAGGCTGGTCTTGAACTCCTGACCTTAGGTGATCCACCCACTTCAGTCTCCCAAAGTGCTAGGATTATAGGCATGAGCCACCGCGCCCAGCCTTCTTTAAGGCACGGTCTCACTCTGTTGCCCAGGCTGGAGTACAGTGGCATGATCATGGCTCACTGCAAGCTCCACCTCCTCGGCTCAAGCGATCCTCCCACCTCAGCCTCCTGAGTAGCTGGGACTACAGGCATGCACCACCACACCCTGCTAATTTGCATTTTTTTTTTAGAGATGGGGTTTCATCATGTTGCCCAGGCTGGTCTCGAACTCCTGAGCTCAAGCAATCCTCCCTCTATGCCTTGCAAAATGCTGGCATTACAGGCGTGAACCACTGTGCACGGCCAATGTGTTTTCGTCAGTGGTTACTGCTTTTCATGTTCTATCCAAGAAATCTTTGCCTATCTCAAGGTTTTGAAGATATTTTCCTATTTTTTCTGGAAGTTTTATAGATTTAGTGCTTATATTTAGGTCTATGATCTATCTCAAATTTTATAAATAGTATGAGGTAAAGGTCAAGTTTCATCATTTTTCATATAGATATGCAGCTGGTAGAACAGCACCATTTGTTGAAAAGATTTTCCATTCTCAATTATGTTGATGCTCTTGTCAAAAATAAAATCAACTGACTGGCCGGGTACAGTGACTTATACCCTCATGCCTGTAATCCCAGCACTTTGGGAGGCCAAGGTGGGCTGATCACCTGAGGTAATGAGTTCGAGACCAGCCTGACCAACATGGAGAAACCCCATCTCTACTGAAAATACAAAAATTAGCCAGGCGTGGTGGCATATACCTGTAATCTCAGCTACTTGGGAGGCTGAGGCAAGAGAATCGCTTGAACCTGGGAAGCAGAGGTTGCAGTGAGCTGAGATCGCACCACTGCACTCTAGCCTGGGCGAGAGTGAGACCCCATCTCAGAAAAAAATTAAAAAAATAAAAAAGGCCAGGTGCAGTGGCACATGCCTGTAATCCCAGCACTTTGGGAAGCTGAGGTGGGAGGATCATTTGAGCTTAGGAGTTTGAGACTAATCTGGGCAACATAGTGAGACTCTATCTCTACGAAAAAATTTAAAAATTAGCTGAGCATTGGTGGCATATGCCTGTAATCACAGCTACTTGGGAGGCTCAGGCATGAGAATTGCTTGAACTCAGGAGGAGGAGGTTGCAGTGAGCCAAGATCATGCCAGTGCACTCCAGCCTGGGCAACAGAGCAAGACTATTAAACAAACAAAAAAAAAAGCCGGATGCGTTGGTTCACGTCTGTAATCCCAGCACTTTGGGAGGCCAAGGCAGGCAGATCACCAGGACAAGAGATCAAGACCATCCTGGCCAACATGGTGAAACTCTGTCTCTACTAAAAATACAAAAATTGGCTGGGCATGGTGGCACGTGCCTGTAGTTACAGCTACCAGGGAGGCTAAGGCAGGAGAATCGCTTGATCCCAGGACACAGAGGTTGCAGTGAGCCAAGACTGTGCCATTGCACTCCAGCCTGACTCCATCTAAAAAAAAAAAAAGAAAAAAGGCCCAGAACAGTGGCTCATGCCTGTAATCCCAGCACTTTAGGAGGCTGAGGTGGGCGGATCACCTGAGGTCAGGAGTTTGAGACCAGCCTGGTCAACACAGTGAAACCCCATCTCTACTGAAATAAATTAGCCAGGTGTGGTGGCGGGTGTCTGTAATCCCAGCTACTCAGGAGGCTAAGGCAGGAGAATTGCTTGAACCTGGGAGGCGGGGTTGCAGTAAGCCAAGATCGCGCCATTGCACTCCAGCCTGGGTGATAAGAGTGAAACTCCATCTCAAAAAAAAAAAAAATTAAACCAGTATA
>NW_016809018.1:0-1124 GCF_001698545.2 Rhinopithecus bieti
GACACTGTTAGGGAGAGGTAGGGAGAGTGTGGGGTACAGCATGGGGGACAGTGTCAGGGAAAGGTGGGGAGAGTGGTGCACAGTGTCAGCGAGAGGTGGGGAGAGTGGTGGACACTGTTAGGGAGAGGTAGGGAGAGTGTGGGGTACAGCATGGGGGACAGTGTCGGGGACAGTGTCAGGGAAAGGTGGGGAGACCATGGTGGACAGTGTTAGGGAGAGGTGGGGAGAGCATGGGGGACAGTGTCAGGACAGGAGGGGACAGGTAGGACAGTGTGAGGGACAGTGTAAGGGACAGGTAGGGACAGTGTGGGGGCAGTGTCAGGGAGAGGTGGGGAGAGCGTTGGAGACAGCAACAGGGACAGGTGGGGAAGTGTGGGTGACTGTTGGGGACAGGTGAAGCGTGGGGGACAGTGTTGGGGACAGGTTACAGTGTGGGGGACAGTGTCAGGGACAGTGTCGGGGACAGGAGGGGACAGCATGGGGACAGTGTTGGGGACTGGTGGGTACAGCATGGGGAACAGCATCGGGGACAGCATAGGGACAGTGTTGGGGACAGGTGGGGACAGCATAGGGAACAACATCGGGGACAGGTGGGGACAGCATGGGGAACAACATCGGGGACAGGTGGGTACAGCATGGGGACAGTGTTGGGGACAGGTGGGTACAGCATGGGGACAGTGTTGGGGACAGGTGGGTACAACATGGGGAACAACATCGGGGACAGGTGGGGACAGCATAGGGGAAAGTGC
The DNA here is from genome assembly GCF_001698545.2 of Rhinopithecus bieti. Lineage (NCBI taxonomy): Eukaryota > Metazoa > Chordata > Mammalia > Primates > Cercopithecidae > Rhinopithecus > Rhinopithecus bieti. Next base: position 750 of record NW_016809018.1, read on the forward strand.
CAGGAATGGGAGACAGCATGTGGGACAGCATCAGGGACAGGCAGAGACCGTGTGGGGGACAGTGTTAGGGAGAGGTGGGGAGATCTTGGGGTACAGCATCAGGGACAGGTGGGGAAAGCATGTGAGACAGTGTTGGGGACAAGTGGGAACAGCATCGGGGACAGGTGGGAACAGTGTGGGGGAGAGCATCAGGGACAGTGGGGGTACAGTGTCAGGAATAGGGGACAGCAGGTGGGACAGCGAGGGGACAGGTGCAGACAGCATGGGGACAGTGTCGGGGACAGGTGGGGACAGCATGGGGACAGTGTCGAGAACAGGTAGGGGCAGCGTGGGGACAGTGTCGGGGCAGTTTGTAAGAGACGGGGGGACAGCATG
>NW_016809019.1:0-420 GCF_001698545.2 Rhinopithecus bieti
AGCTTCTTTCTAGTTTTATGTGAGAATGTTTCCTTTTTCACCATAGATCTCAAAGCTCTCACAGATTTTCCTTTGCTGATTCCAAAAACAACAATGTTAGGAAACTGCTACATGAAAAGAAAGGTGCAACTCTGTGAAGTGAATTCACACATCACAAAGAACTTTCTCAGAAAACTTCTTTCTCGTTTTTATTTGAGGATATTTCCTTTTCCACCATTTGCCTCAATGTGCTCGCGAATATCTCTTTGGAGAATTCCAGGAAAATAGTGTTGGCACATTGCTCCATAAAAAGAAAAGTGTCAATCTATGAGTTGAATTCAACTCACAGAGTTACACTGTTCTTTTCATAAAGCAGTTTGTTAACACTCAGAAAGCTTCTTTTTGGTTTTTCTATGAGGATGTTTACTTTGTCACCATATT
>NW_016809020.1:0-410 GCF_001698545.2 Rhinopithecus bieti
GAAAATTTGCCATGGACGGAACCATCAAAAGTTAAATCACTAAAAAATCAACATGTTTCTACAACTGTCCTATATACACATATCCAATATGTATCCCACCCCTCACTCCCCCTTAGTTTTGTTTTATGAGGCAGGTGTCTCACTCTGTCACCCAGGCTGGAATATGATGGTGCAATCACAGCTCATTGCAGCCTTGACTTCTCCACGCTCAAAAGATCTTCCTGCCTCAGCCTCCCACCAACCCTGGTAGCTGGGACTACAGGTGTACTCCACCTATATATTTTAAAAGTAATAACATAACTACCTCCACAATAAGAATTGATTATGTTGCTTTCAAAACTGGGGGAAAAATCACAAAAATCAACTTGGTAATCATTCTCTGTAGAATGAAATGTATTACTCTTATTTAC
>NW_016809021.1:0-1998 GCF_001698545.2 Rhinopithecus bieti
CTTCTTATTAAAGATATTCAATAAATGAACCTGTCTAAGAAAATGATCAAAATTAGAACACTAAAAAATATTTCCTACATTAGAATACTTCCGTAAAATTATTTTGGAGGAAACAAACCAACAGGGAGCAAGCAAGTAAGCAAACAAAAAGTACCTATAGAAAGATCACTGTAAGTCAGGAGTTCGAGACCAGCCTGACCAACATGGCGAAACCCCATCTCCACTAAAAATACAAAAATTTAGCCAGAAGTGGTGGTGCATGCCTGTAATCCCAGCTACTCAGGAGGCTGAGGTGGAAGAATCGCTTGAACCTGGGAGGTGGAGGTTGAAGTGGGCTAAGATCGCTCCACTGCACTCCAGCCTGAGCACCAGAGCAAGACTACTTCTTAAAAATAACAAGAAAAACAGTAAAAGGAAAAGACAACATAGGCAGTATTTAATGATCATTATTATGTTTCTTGAGCTACTGTCATAATTACAATGTTGTGTTGTCAAAATGTTTTGTAATTTCATCATTTACAAAACATTCACATTTAAATGTGGAAGAGATTATCATATCAGTTGATGTCTCACTTTAAATTACAATGAGCAAATTGATATGAGAACAAAAAGGACAATGAATATGCACATTGTAACTCAAGAACCCCAAGCTATATATAAGTAACAATGATAAATGCGTAGTTTTATTTTATTTTTGTCTGTCACAAAGTATATCATGCATACTGCATGGCAGTTACACTGAATTAATTGATCAATCTTTTAAAAACATCGATATATATAGAAAATACTTTGTTCAGATGTGACCAGCTTGCAGAATAAAAATGCATTTTGTATGAGCAGTTTAAAATATATTATGTATACATATTAAAAAATGAATGACAATAATGCATAGTAACACCTAAAATGCAACATGGAGAACAGAAATGAAGGAGAGAGCAAAAGGACTTCAACTGTACATAATACATTATTATTATTTTTTAAATATGTCTAAAGACAGTGTAGTATAATATTAAGTAATTAATCTAAATGGTCAACATAAAATTCTATAATTCCATTGTTTTAGATATTAAATAATCTTAAAATTAATAAAGCATGACAAGTCAAAATATGTCTAAAATAGAAGGAGTAAGTGAAAGAAAAGTAACAGATAATTTTAAAATTAATCATCAAATGCATGTAACAAAATTCTAAATACCTGGTAAAGAAGGCTTATCAGTAAGATTTTTAAACACTCAAACATTCAATTCAGAAATAACCAAGATTCAATGATTTGGTAAGATTTTATAAGAAACAGATTTTAGAAGTAGCAAAGCAGCACTGGGTCATATAACCAGGTTAGCTTCAATTTTTCAAAACGAAATAATTATAAAAATTTTACTTATCAGATGCATATGTGAATACTAATCATAACCAATATTTCGATGATTTTAAGACATAAAATATTTTTCACATTTCTAACACAATGTTAATTACATTCTATTACTTGTTTCGTTACTCATTTTTATGTTATGTAGAATTTCAAACCCTAAAGAAGCATGATTTTCAATTTCCTTAAAAAGTCCAATTTAAGCTTCTTGATCTACTATACTGTATTTATATTGTATTTGAAGTTCATAGGTAGGACTATTAAATACTATTATACTGTATTTGAAGAAAAAACAGAAAATACTGAGGAGTGGAAAAATACTAAATATCAGAGGTCAGAAAACTCAGGAAACTCCCCTTAATGCTAAAACAACAAGGTTATCTGGAAAGTCCCTAGCAGGGCAAGCGGCCGTTTGTGGTTTGGTCAAAGGGCGGGAACCAATGAACAACTGACTAATGTTTAACTTTAAACGTCAGCCAATTGTAAATCTACAACTGTAAAAATCCCCAGTGACTCTGTAGCTTGCTGTAACCTGTTTGTGTCTGACTATAAAAGACGGCTGAGCACCAAGCTCGGGGTCTTTCCCTAGGATCTGATACTTAGCTGGAGAGAACCGAGTTCAAACTCAAAAT
>NW_016809022.1:0-1127 GCF_001698545.2 Rhinopithecus bieti
GTGTAAAGAAATAAGGCCACACACCTACAACTATCTGATCTTTGACAAACCTGACAAAAACAAGCAATGGGGAAAGGATTCCCTATTCAATAAATGGTGCGGGGTTAACTCGCTAGCCAAATGCAGAAGATTGAAATTGGACCCCTTCCTTACACCATATGCAAAAATTAACTCAAGATGGATTAATGACTTAAATGTAAAACCCAAAATTATAAAATCCCTTGAAGACAACCTAGGCAATGCCATTCAGAACACAGGGATGGGCAAAGATTTCATGACAAAGATGCTAAAAGCAATGGCAACAAAAGCAAAAATTGACTAATGAGATCTAATTAAATTAAGATCTTCTGCACAGCAAAAGAAACTCTCAACAGAGTAAACCAATAACCTACAGAGTGGGAGAAAATTTTTGCAATTGATTTATCTGACAAAGGTCTAATATCCAGAATCTACAAGGAACCTTAGCAAATTTACAAAACAAACAAACAAACAAAAATCCAACCCCATTAAAAAGTGGGCAAAAGACAGGAACAGATGCTTCTGAAAAGAAAACATCCATGGGGCGAACAATCATATGAAAAGCTCAACATCACTTATCATTAGAGAAATGCAAATCCAAACCACAATGAGATACCATTGTGCACCAGTCAGAATGGCTATTACTAAAAAGTCAAAAAATATCAGATGCTGCTGAGGTTGCAGAGAAAAAGAAATGTTTATACACTGCTGATGTGAGTGTAAATTAGTTCAACCATTTTGGAAGACAGTGAGGTGATTCTTCAAAGATCTAAGGACAGAGATACCATTCGACCCAGCAATCCCATTCTGTCTTGTTGATCTGTCTAATGTTGACAGTGGGGTGTTAAAGTCTCCCATTATCATTGTATGGGAGTCTAAGTCTCTTTGTAGGTCTCTAAGGACTTGTTTTACAAATCTGGGTGCTCCTGTATTGGGTACATATATATTTAGGATAGTTAGCTCTTCTTGTTGAATTGATCCCTTTACCATTATGTAATGTCCTTCTTTGTCTCTTTTGATCTTTGTTGGTTTGAAGTCTGTTTCATCAGACAGTAAAACCCTAGAAGAAAACCTAGGCAATACCATTCAGGACATAAGCATGGGCAAAC
>NW_016809023.1:0-4534 GCF_001698545.2 Rhinopithecus bieti
CTTTGGTGAGTTTGTTCTTTAAGCAGATAAGGAAACTTCAGAGAACAACTTCATCCTATGTTTTGGGAAAGACGAAAGATTGAAAGACAGGAGGGGAAGGAACATCAGAGAGCCCTTGAGGCTTGTTTAGTTCAGCATATCAAAACACCATATTTTGGGGGCTCAGTTTCTGAGCCCCCAAAAGACCATCCACAATCCGATGACCCAGAGATAAAAAAGGTAATATTTTGATTTGTTTTCCTTTTAGATGTATATGCACTTTTAATATTATATATATAAATAGTTTTACAACTTTAGAATATAATATACATTTTGTTTTATCTTTGTTTTCATACTTCCATCAAAATTTACTATTAATTACTCATGGATACATGAATAATATACTTTTAAAATGAAAACATTATAGATAAGATCAAAATCCCCTTTGACCACCCTCTCTCCGAATCCTGGCCCCTGTCCTCTGCCTTTCCTCCCCAGGGGCCACCAAAGTCACCACTGTTGTCAATTTGACTGGCATCCTTTCAAACAGATGTCATACATTTATGTCACAATTGGAAGTTTGTGTGTAAGTCTATATGTGTGTATCCTTTTACAATTTTATTGTTATATAAGCTCAAAGAAAAGTTGTGGAATGTAAATGTTTAATATGATGAATTATTATGAAGTGAGAACTTACATTACCTCACCCAGGTCAAAGAACAGAATATTTCCGGCACCCCAACCTCGTTTGTGTCCCTCACCAATCACACCATTCTTCTAATTCTTCCTGAATGTTATGATACCCACTTTCTGGCCTTTTAAAAAAATAATTTTATTATTTAGGTTTACATCCCTAAACATTATAGGGTTTTTTTTTTTTAAACCTTATGCAGGTAGAATTATGCTGTGTAATGTATTTTTTTGTGCCATGATTCTTTCACTTTCTTCTTTGTGAGATTAATCTATATTTTGCCTGCAGGCATTCTTTGCTCATTTTCCTCACAGTGTAGTATTCCATTATGTTAATACAGCACCATTTGTTTATCCCTTCTTCTGTTGATAGATATTTGGATTGTTTCCAGCTTTGGACAATTACAAATGATGCTGGTATAAACTTTTCTTTATTTTACTTTTTTACATGTCGCTTGATACATATGTGAATGAGTTTCTGTAGGTTATAAATATAGGAGTAGAATTACTGGATCATTGGGTATGCATATCTCCAGCTCTATTAGAAAATGCTGAAGTGTTTTCAAAAGGTTTGTGCCAATCTACACTCCCATTACTCACGTGTGAGAGGTTCTATTGTTCCACATCCTCTCCAACATTTGGCGTTGTCATATTTTTTTGAGTTTTGCCAATATGGTGGGTATGTAGCAGTAATTTTGTAATTTTAATTTACATTTTCTGATTACTAATGAGGCTGAGCATTTTTTAATATGTCTATTGGCCATTTGGACTTACTACTTTATAAAGGTACCTGTTTACATCATTTTTTTCTATTAGATTGCCCATCTTTTCCTATTGATTTGTAGGAGTTCTTTACATATTTTGAATCCAGTCCTTTATCAGTTTATATGAGTTGCAAATATATTCTGTATCTTAAAATTTTCTCTCTATGGTGTCTTTTGAGAAACATAACTTCTTAATTTTAATATAATCAAATTTATGAATGTTTTCTTTATGATTAGTGTTTTTTGTTACTTGGGTATATGCTTTTCTTATACATCATATCATATATTTCTATCATTTTGCAATTTGATTTTTTAACTCATCAATATGTTATCCATTCTTGTTAATACATATACAATTATTTATTATTCTGAACTAGTGTATAGTGTTCTAAATTGTAACTATTCCACAGTTCATTTAATCATTTCTTCATTGAAGGTCATTTAGATTGTTTTTAGTTTTATTTTCTTTTTGCTGTTCTTAAAAAATATAATACTTAACATCTTTTTATATAAATCCTTTTTTTGTCACCCTCACTACTTCCTTGCAATGAATTCTTGGCTGTTGAATTATTTGATTGAATATATGAACTTTAAAAAATTTGTTGTTTGCCAAATTAACCTTCAGAAATTCCTAATAGTTTATATGAGTGCTAGCATTATACACATCCATTAGTCTAGGCAGTTGCCAACACTGGATTATATTTTAAAAATCTTTGTCAATAATAAGACCATAAAACTTTTAGAGAAAAACATTGGCAAATATATTTATTACCTTGTATTGTTTAAACAAGGCTAATAAAGGGCTGACCATAAAATAAATACTTTAAAAGTGATGTATATTAAAATTAAAGACTTCTGTTCATTAGCAAAAGGGAAAAAGCAATCCAAAGAGTAGGAGACAATATTCGTAATACACATACCCGACAATAGACCCATATCCAGAATATATAAAGAACTCTGACTAATCAGTAAGAAAAAGGCATACAACCTAAGAGGAAAATGGAAAAAAGACTTGGATGGATGCTGTATAAATAAGTATAACCATGGCCAATAAACATAAGAAAAAGCGCTTATTTTATTATATTCAAGGAAATGCAAATAAAATCCAAACTGAAACAGCACTACAAACCCACTAGAATGGCTATAATACAAAATAATGGAAAACACTAAGTGTTGATGAGGATGTAGAGCACTTGAAACTCTCATACATTGTTGGTGGTGGTATAAGTTGAAACAAACATTTTGGTCAACTATTTGACAGTATCTACAACCCTGAAAAAGTACACACCTATGACCGACCAATATTATTTGTAGGTATATATCCAACAGAAACGTGTACTTTGGAGCACCAAAAGACATTGTGAAAAGAAAATAAAAAGTCAGGGCCCCAAATCACTATGCCGAAAGGAAAAAGTTGAGCTGAGAACTGAGTCATGCAAGAAACTGCCTTTCCTTTTGTTTCTAAGCAGATAGCTGCAGGTAAAGGCTAACTGTCTCCACAGGCTGGTTCACTTTATCCTAGGTAAAGTGCGGATTTACTGAGTGCCAGATGAATACATAATTGACTATTCCCCTACCGGCTTCTTTTCTCTTCCAACATGTGAATTCAGTAATGTGACCGTACTGTCCCTCTTTCCCCTCCAGTCTGCTCTTCCCCTTTAAATATTGAAGCCCTCAAAATCATCTTTGGAGAAATGGACAGATCTCCCTTCCAAGCACGTTCAGATATTTTTGGTTTACAAATTGGTGACCAACAGAAGGGATTCTGAGTGGAGGTGGCCCTGATATCTGATGAATCTTTTATCAGTGCTTGATACCAGTGAAGTGGTGTCATTGTCTGGGGTAAATACCCAAAGTTTGTTGTCTCACGCCAAGGGAATTGAGGACATGGACACACACAATAAGTGAGTTTGGGAGCAGTGGTTTGTAGGCAAAAGAAAGAGAAAGGAGAACACCTCTCCTGCCAGAGAGAAGGGCACCCAAATGGGACTTCTGGCCCATGGTGGAGTGCACAGGGTTTTATAGACAGGCTTGAGGAAGTGGCGTCTGACTTACATAGGGCCCAAAGATTGGTTGGACCATGTGTGACATTTACATAGCATGCAGGGAAGCTGGCTGCCCCACCCTAATCTTATTATGCAAAGGAGTCTTTGCCTGGCTGGCACCATGTGGTCTGCTCCCTACTGCCCAAGTGGTTGAAAAGGAAAAGGGAAGATGGAGCCACCATTTTGAATATGCCTCCTTCCAGGTAGCCTTTTCCTATTGGCACAGCTGCTGGCATTCACCAGTACAAGCTTCCAGCGTGCTTATCTATGTCTGCAGCTTGATTTTACAGGCTGCTCTTTGTTAGAAAAGTATGATTTGGGGGCTTCTTTTCATTAAAAGGGAAGCATTACTGAGGACTTCCTTACCCTCACTATCTGCCAAGGTCATTTCTTCTTAACTCCTATATCACCAACTTGAGCTATCTCTATCGTTCAAACCAACAAGACAATTTGCTGAGGCCTGGGTGTGCCCCTCTCCAGAGAATCCTTAATCTCCCAAAATTTGGTTGATATCTAAGGCTTATTTTGCTGTGTGACTCCCTTTCTGGAGTTTTATTCACTCCCAACAAGGAAGGCGAGTTTTCCTGCTTCCCTGACGATTGAGAGCTCCTCCATCTGGAGCTTCAGCTCACTTTCAGCTTGCTTCCAACATGGAAGGCAAGTTTGAGTTTTTTCAGCTTCTGAGATGATAGAGAGCAGTTTTCTGCCTGGGCCCCATTTCTAGGTAAGTAGCTGAATTGGAGTTTTGTCTGGGAAATTCTCCTTAATAACTAAAAGTTAAGATAAACAACCAGCTAATCTTAATTTCTCCTTACCATTAGGACACTAAGTAATCATATAAATTGTGTGATCATTTGTTTGTTTTGCTTCACTGTTTTTTCTTCAGTTTTGTTTTCTTCTGTTTTTGTTGTTTTGTGGTTTCAGGCTTTTTTCCCAGCTCCACCTGACTTGGTCAAATTCAAAGGAAAGTTCCAAATTGTGGGGAACAAGGCCTCTGAATGGGCTAAATTCCCTGCAGCTAAAAAGTAAAAGGGGGAAAAAACCTGGCGATCAAAA
>NW_016809023.1:6406-7556 GCF_001698545.2 Rhinopithecus bieti
AAAGGAAATTATTTATAATAGTCTTTGAAGACATTGAGTTTTGGTATTAAAAATACACTAATACACTAAAGAATTGGTTAGAACAACAAAATGTTCTTATGGTATTTATTTACTCTTAATAAAATTACAAGAGATTTTGATTTTTCTTAACCCAGAAGTTTAACTTTTATTGCATCTGACTGTTTTCAGCTTTCTCTCCTCTTTGAGGAAGCCTGAGATAATAACTCACTCCAACTTTTTCATCAGCTCCTCTAAGTTTTTTTTTCCTCAGGTTCTAACTACGGTTGTGGTCTGATGCTAAAAATGTTTTATCTTAAAGGTCTAAAGGAAATGTTTTTCTTCCAATATGACATTCTGTTCTCTTGGCTTTTCTTAATATGTCTAGATTGTTTTATGAAATGGAAAACCTTCTCTTATGACCCAGGATACACCCTTCCTATGTCTAATTAATTCAAATACCCTTTTCATTAATTTTGACTTGCAGTTTATCTAAATGGACTCCCCATAGGGAAAAACAGTCACACTGCAGAAGGTCTTTTTTTGTTGCCTTTTGGTAACTGGCCTAACAAACAGATTTTGTGTTTTATCAAAATAATTCCTATGTCATTTTTATTAAGTTTTGATTTACGTAGGAAAACAGATTAAATTTTTTTAAGACTGAGGTTATTACATTTATGTAACTTTTTGTATTGCCTTGAAGGTTTTTGTGCTGTTAAGTTATAGGGCTTTGAGTCCTGGGTCTAAAAAGGACACCAAGTCCTGCCAAATCTTCAACACTAACAGCAGTTAAAACCTCATTTTCAGACACAGGAGAGGATAACAATCAAAAGAAACTGTGTTCATGGAACAGAGGGCCAGAAATTAAATCATTCAACCCCTCTAGGCCCAGGGACTATTGCAGAACAGATGGGTACATGAGATTGTGAGGGCTGATTTTGAGACAGAAAATTAGTTCAGAGTTTCTATAAATTAGACATTAATATCAAAGGCACACTGATGCAAGACCAGTATGTGGGCCCCTGTGTCAGAATAACAAGATTTTCTTGGAGCATTAAACTTTTCTTTAATAAAAAAGTTTTAAAAAGTTTTATGAAATTATATCTTATGATAAAGATTAAAATTTAATAGATTTGTTTATAAAATTTGAGAG
>NW_016809023.1:10486-15269 GCF_001698545.2 Rhinopithecus bieti
TTTTTTTTTTTTTTTTAAAGAAAACAGTTTATTGAGTAGCAGAAACCAGATTACAGTAGGTTGTAGAATTTAGAGGGTGGTAGAGAATTATATATGTGCAAATATTATGTTGTCATCTAAGGCAAATCTGATATTTATTGGTTAAATTTATAGACTTTTCTTTCTCCCTGTACTACTCAAATACAGTTATTTACTCCTCTTCAGTGCTCAGTTCTATGCTCTTTTCTAGACACTCACTGAGTGAGTTCATACATTCTCATGGTTTTGACTGCTTATATGCTAATGATTTCCAAATTGACATTGTCAGTCTTTTTTCCTCAAACTTCAAATTCTTACAGTCCATTGCATAGCACACAGATGCAGGTAATATTTTGTTTCTTGATCTGAGTACTATTAAATAGTTAAAGGGATAGCTTCAACTTGTGAAAATCCAGCTAGCTATATAGTTTTGATATGTACTCTTTTCTGTATGTATAGTATACTTCAATAAAAGGCTATTTTTAAATGTATGTGATAGACCACAAGTCATATGCTATCATTGTTTCAGTTTGCATTTCTTTGATTTTTACAGAGATTGAACATTTTTTTTTCATATGTTTATTGGCACTTTGCACTGTTTCCTTTTTTACATTATTTATTTATGTTTTTACTAATTTTTATATGAGGATATTTGCCTTTTTATCTTTGACATAAAAGCTAAGAATATTAACTTTTTGTCATTTATGTTGCAAATATTTTTTCATTTGTCATTTTCCTGGCATAGGAAAGTGCTTAATTTAATTTTGATGTAATCAATTCTATCAGTCATTTCCTTCATAATTTCTTGGTTTTCGCTTATGCTTAACTAACTCAAATGCCCTCAGACCTCTTTAGTTTGAGAGTACAAACACAATCACAGTAACACTCCATTTTTTTGATTTGTAGCTCCCACCTGCTGAATTGTAGGACCTCAGTCTCTACCTTGTTTTTGCACACTCCCATGTCCCCCAAGTTATTTTTGGGACTCCCTATACTCTGCAGCCTCCTTGTTGAGAAGAGTATTTGTATCTCTCAAACTTCTGAGGGTGCCACATCACCAGGCATGACCTCTGCTGTATACCTTACTCTGTCTGGTACTACCTCCTGGTGTTCTTAGGGACTCACACCCTGGAGTGAAGGAAGATACTCTTCAGTCCTAACTGTGCTGCAGCCTTATGTGGTCCAGAAATGGGGAGAATGTCACTTGTTCCCTAAACAGCAACAGGTGCTGTATGATCATTAAGTAGATATATAAAAATAGAAAATTACCTCTGTCATTGTGGTTTTCAAACTCATTAGCATCAAAATGTGTATCATTTCATAACTTTTTTGTATAAAGTGTTTTACTCAACAAAGAGCTGGCTGTGGTTTTTCCATGATGGCTTTAGTGACTCATCCACCAGGCTTGCTAGTTTATAAACATAACTTGTAAGTGGCAGGAAGGTAGAAGCTGCTTAGACTCTTCTAAGAAGCCTGTATTCCTGAACATTTATTTACTTCATCTCTGAAATTAAGCTTACAGTGTCTACAAGGAGTAACTAATATATCCATTTGTGCAGAGAAGTTTTGATAAGAATAACATGCATTTCTGAGTATTTATTTAACAAAATAACTTTATGCTTTAAAAAAGTCTATATTGCAATCAAAGCTTTAAAAAGTATTAAGGAGGGTAAAAATGGCAGATCTGAGTACAAGAATCTTAAGAAACTGTAGATGAAATGCTGTATGTAGGTGTAAAATATTAGTAAAAATGCATTAATATTTTTATCAACTACTCTAAGATCTGCCATTTTATGTTATGCCAGTTTTTATATTTTCATCCATATTTCATTGTATGTTTTTGTGTTCTCAAGCCTTTTCCCTGATAAAACCGGTCAGAAGTTTGTCTACCTTATTATTAATTTTTAAATTGGCTTAGCAGTTCTTTGATTGACTTAGTAATTATGTTTTCTTCATTCAATGTACTGATTTCTGTTTTTGTTTAATCTTAATTCCCTTCCCTTTCATATCTTGTTTATTTGTGATTTTCATGACTACTTGTATTAAATCTTAGCTTAATTCATTTTTATCCTGTTTTTGCTTAGTAAGGTATTTAAAGCTATAAATTTGTCTCTGAACATTGGAATCAGGCATTAATTTTTAAAGTAGTGTATTTATTGTAATTATTTTTCCCTTAAGTGAAAACATGTTCACTATTAAAATGCAAACATACACACATATATGGAGGATAAAAGTGATATGCCAATCTCTTTTGCATTCCTTCTCTGTAATACTTCTTTTCTTATCCAGAGATACAGTTATTGCTTTATCTATCCTCCCAGATGAATTTTATGCATTTATCAATGTATGTGTATGTGTTCATTTATATTTATATACTTTACACATGTATATACACATATATAGCTTACATATTATAAGTATTGTTCACATTATACAGATAATTCTATAAATTGATTTCTTTTAATATGTCATAGATATATATTAATTTCCAGTTGCCCTCTAATAATATTTTACCAGTTTACACTAGCTATAAAAGGTTTGCTTTCTAATATGCTATCCAATACTGCAGGGAATCGGTCTTTTCTAACTTTGGCAAAATTGATAGGTAACAAGCTATATTATTATTTTATATTAACGTACACTTCTTTGATTATTAGTGAGATTAAAGTAATTTAATTTGTCTATTAGCCACTAATATATCTTCTATAAATTGCTTTCCATATTCTTTGCTCAGTTTTCTTTTTTTCTTTTCTTTTTTTGAGACTGAGTTTTGCTCTTATTCCCCAGGCTAGAGTGCAGTAGCGAAATCTCGGCTCACTGCAACCTCCGCCTTCCAGTTTCAAGCGATCCTGCTGCCTCAGTCTCCCAAGTCGCTGGGATTATAGGCGCCTGCCAGCAGGCCCAGCTAATTTTTTTGTATTTTAGTAGAGACAGGGTTTCACCATGTTGGTCAGGCTGGTCTCGAACTGCTGACCTTGTGATCCACCCGCCTTGGCCTCCCAAAGTGTTGGGATTTCAGGCGTGAGCCACCGCGCCCGGTCTTTGCTCAGTTTTCTATTAGGTTGTTTATCTTTTCTGTTTTGTTTGGCTAGCTCTCATTATTTTCTGAGTGGTTGATAAATAACATTTGATATCCCACTTGACCCAAGCATTATTGAGGAGAGTGGTTCTACATTTCCAAGCAGTTGGGGATATTTTTTTGTTTGAAATGTTGCTATTTCTTTTAAATTTTGTTGCACTGAGGTTAGAAATGTAACCTGTATAATAACTACTTTTGGAATTTATTGAGGTTTACTTCATGGTCTAATATATAATTAATTAAAAAATATTTCCATGGATATTGATAAAAGGTGCATTTTCTTTTGTGAATTATGTAGTACACATCTACCAAATCAATCATATTTCTTATATATGCAGAACCTTTACATCGTCAGAATTTTTTTTCCTAAATACAAGATAGGTCAGTTAGTCTTCTGGTGTTACTTTGTTTTGTAACTGTATCCTTATATATTTAAACAGTTTTGCTTACGATATATAAATAGTGCAACTATTTTAAATGCATTAGATTCAAAAGTACAACTTTTAATGTAATGTTATTTAGCACAAATATTTTGTGACTACTGTATCTTCATTTAAAGTTGCATATTTATTGTAAAATAAGCCTGTTTAGCTTACTTATATTTTCTACCTTCATTTGTTGTTGTTGTTTTATATTTTGTTTGTTCTTTTCTTTTGAGATGGAGTCCCGTTCTGCCACCCAGGCTGGAGTGCAATGGCACGATGTCTGCTCACTGCAACCTCTGCCTCCTGGGTTCAAGCGATTCTCCTGCCTCAGCCTCCTAAGTAGTTGGGATTACAGATGCCCACCACCATGCCCATCTAATTTTGTATTGTTAGTAGAGATGGGGTTTCACCATGTTGGTCAGGCTGGTCTCGAACTCCTGACCTCAGGTGATCCACCTGCCTTGGCCTCCCAAAGTATTGGGATTACAGGCGTGAGCCACCGCACCCGGCCTGTTCATTTTAAAACTGTGATAGCTTTAATCGTTTTGTTTTAGGCTTGTCTCTTTTAAACAGCATATGTTTTGTTGTTGTTGTTGTTTTTTGAGACAGAGTTTCACTCTTGTTGTCTAGGCTGGAGTGCAATGGCGCAATCTTGGCTCACTGCAACCTCCGTCTCCCAGGTTCAAGTGAGTCTCCTGCCTCAGCCTCCCGAGTAGCTGGAACTACAGGCACGTGCTACCACACCCGGCTAATTTTGTATTTTGGTGGAGACGGGGTTTCATCATGTTGGTCAGAGTGATCTCCAACCCTGACCTCAGGTGATCTGCCCGCCTTGGCCTCCCAAAGTGCTAGGATTACAGGTGTGAGCCACTGCGCCCGGCCAGCAGTGTATGATTTTGCCGTATATTACTTCAATATAAGAATCTTTGTTTTGTTTAAATAATTACTATGTGAGGTAATACATATGTTAATTAGCTCAATTTGGCCATTTGACAGCATATGCATATTTCAAAACATGTTGTACACCATAAATATATACAATATTTCTTGGCCAATTTTTAAAAGAATCTTTACTTTTAAAATATAGGTGCTTAACTCATAAATATTTGTTGTTATGCCTGCTGGGTTTGATCTTACTTTTGCTATTTTTTTCTTATGGTTCCTTTGTTTTATTTAATTTACTTTTCTTTTGTTACATAGACTTATTTCTTTGCTTTATCCTTTCCAGGAATTTGGAACACAGAATATTTTATAAATTCTA
>NW_016809024.1:0-409 GCF_001698545.2 Rhinopithecus bieti
TGACACCACGCCTGGCTGATTTTTGTATTTTTAGTAAAGATGGGGTTTCACCATGTTGGCCAGGCTGGTCTCGAACTCCTGAGCTCAGGTGATCCTCCTGCCTCAGCCTCCCAAAGTGCTGGGGTTATAGGCATGAGCCACTGCACCTGGCTGAGGGGCCTCCTTGATAATACTCATAACCTCTACTCCATGCCGTTCTAGGAAGCAGAGGTCTTTGGGGGAAGGTTTTCATCCATACAGTTTCCTGTTGCTTCTACTCAGAACAATATTCACTTGGGCCGATGCAAAGAAAGTCACAAATTTGCCTTGGCCAGTCACCAACCTGCTGTGCTCAGAATGACACATGCATGTGCCTCTGTGCAGGTGACCCATAGGGGCCTCTCCAGGGTGACCGTGTGAGGGCTGCAGC
>NW_016809025.1:0-1265 GCF_001698545.2 Rhinopithecus bieti
GAAACTGCTCTTTGACGGTTGCATTCATTTCAGAGAGTTAAAGCTTTCCCTACTCTGTCCAGTTTGGAAACTCTGTCTTTGAGGAATCTGTGAAGGGAAATTATAGGGGCATCCGAAGGCTTGAGGTGAGAAAGAAAACGTCTTCCGATAAAAACTGGACAGAAGCTTTCGGAGAAACTGTTTTGTGATGTGTGTATTCATCTCATAGAGTTAAATCATTGTTTGTAGTGAGCGTTTGAAATCACTGTTTCTGTGGAACCTGAGAAAGGACATTTCTGAAAGCTCTTAAGAATATGCTGAAAAAGAAATACCCTCCCATAAAAACCAGAAGGAAACTTCCTGTGAATCTTCTCTAGGTCACGTGAAGTCCACTCGCACAGTTAAACTTCTGTTCTCATTGAGCAGTATTACAACACTGTTTTTGTTCAGTTCGCAAAGTGATATTCGGGAGCGCTTTGAGGCTTGAGGTGAAAAGGTTAATATCTTCAGATAAAAACTGCAGAAAAGATTTTCGAGGAGCTGCTTTGTGATGTATGCATTCTATTCACAGAGTTATGCTTTTCTTCTCAAGGAGGATTGGGCAATCCAGTTTGGAAAAAAATCTACCAGGGGACATTTGCGAGTATATGAATGGCTATGGTGACAAAGGAAGTATCCTCAGACAAAAAGTGGAAAGAAGCTTTCTGTGAAACTGCTATCTGATAGATGTGTCTATTCGTCTCACAAAGATAAAACTTTCTTTCTAATACGCAGTTTTGAAGCTGCGTCATGGATGGATTCGTGAAAGGACATTTCGGAGCACATTCAGGCCCGTGGGGAAATAGGAAATATCTTTCAATAAAAACTGAAGAAAAGTTTTCTGAAAAACTGCTTTGTGATGTGTATATTACATTCAGGGAATTTTACCTCCTATCTCATAAGGTAGTGTGTGAACCCTGATCCTGTAAAACTGAAAAAGTGATATTGCGCAGCGCATTGAAGACAATGGCAAAAATTGAAATATCCTGAAATGAAACCCAGAAAGAAGCGTTCCAAGAAACTGCTTTCTGACGTTTGCATTCATTCAGTGAGTTAAAGCTTTCACTACATTGCCCAGTTGGAAACTGTCTTTGAGGAATCTGTGAAGGGATATTAAGTGGCGCCCAGAGGCTTGTGGTGAGAAAGGAAACGTCTTTTGATGAAAATTGGAGAGAAGTTTTGGAGCACCTGCTTTGTCATGTGTGCATTCATCTCATAAGTTTAAATCATTCTTTGTATTGAGCAGT
>NW_016809026.1:0-1127 GCF_001698545.2 Rhinopithecus bieti
AACTGGACAGGGATTTTCTTTTCAGCTTAATAGAAATTAGAGCTTAGAGTTTAAAGCTAATTTAAATTTCTTCAAATGAGGAAGCTTACCTTGACTATTTATATTTGCAAGCTTAATTGTTCAGCTTTGGAGCATTTTCAATAATTTTTGAATGGTAATAAATTATTTGAGTGGCCTCTTTTATTTATAAAGTGCTTCATTTGGCTGTGTTTCAAGAAATGCAACTTGGCAAATGATACTTGTTATATAAATGGTTCAGAAAAGAAACAAATAAAGAGCTGATAAGGTATCCATTTTTGAATCACTGTAAATGGGTCTTAGCGCTTGAACAAAGCTCATCAGATGAGTATTTACCATTATGCCTAATTGCAAAGAGGCTACTTTCTACAAATGGGTTGTAACCCTCTGCCTATCAATGCAACTGAAATTTTATACAGATAAATGAGGTATTACGTGGAAAATTCTTTGGATCTTAGGTGAAAAGGAGATACCAGTAAGGTGAAAACACTGGACCTGGATCTATCCTTAGCTATGACACAGTCTAGAAATAAAATTTTCAACAAGTTACTTTACCAATTCATGCTTCAAGTTTTAGTAATAAAAAATTCTTGCTTCATAAATAATAAGTTAGTTTGTGTTTCCTCCAAAGCAGAGCCTGAGACAGGGACTAGAGCACAGGTGATTTATTTGAGAGGTAGTCCCAGAAAGTAGAAATAAGAAAGCAGGGTAAATGAGTCAGGGAAGAAGAAAAATATAATTAAAAACTGCATGAATAAGCTTGTTACCACCGTGGGTAACTTGAACTCAAATTTATTGGGAACTCTCTGAGCATCCAGGTAGAATGTTTCTCAGAATTGTTCCTCTGAAAGACAGGGGACAGTGGCTAGAGCATTCATCCAAAGACTCTCCACTCTAAGGTTGCCACCACTGGATGTTAACTCCTGGGACCTCCAGCTGTGTTTGTCCAGAGGTTAAGAGGGCCTCTAGGGCTCCAGGGCAGAAAAGAAAAGCAATGCTCTCTGTCCTTGAGGTTGAATACATTTATGGTGCAGAGAACTGTCCACCATAGAGGTGCTAAAACCAGAGAGAGGTGATGGGGGGAAAAATGCATCTGTTGCAGGAAATAT
>NW_016809027.1:0-1265 GCF_001698545.2 Rhinopithecus bieti
AGAAATGAAAAAAAGTGCACCATGAAGTGCCGTTATTTTATCTTGATTTCAAGGAGGAGGAGAAGACCCCGTCTGATGACTTTGTGTTATTAAAGTATATTTTGAATGAAAGGATCATTTACCCATTTACTCCACAAATATTTAGAGATTTGGGTACTTTTCATATCATGAACTCCCCAACCCTCTGAAGAAAAAGGGACCTCATCTAGATCACAAGTCCTTCTTCTTAGGAAACTGGAACTGTTACTATCACTCCAACCCCAGCTGTCACTTGGCTAAGCTCCACTCATTCTTTAGTCCTCCAACTATTTTTCAGGGAGATCTCATCTCCCTGGACCTTAACTGGCCTCTGCCCTCTGGGCATTGCCTTCCTCAGTACCCGTGGATGGGCCCAGTCATCAAACCCATTGCAGACACGGAAGGCTTCCCTAAACTGTGAGTACAAAGAAGGGCCAGGAAACCCTTGAGTCAAACCTGCTGACATGGAAGGCCTATGTACATATATGTGGACGTACAGAATAAGTATGTTTGTAGGCATTCTTTAGCTCCAAGATAGGGGATTTCTTCTCTTTTCCACCATATTTTATTTTGCATTTTAAAATGCTTATTTTGTGCCAGGCGCAGTGGCTCGTGCTTGTAATCCCAGCACTTTGGGAGGCCAAGGTGGGTGGATCACTTGAGGTTAGGAGTTTGAGACCAGACTGGCCAACATGGTGAAACCCCATCTCTACTAAAAATACAAAAATTAGCCAGGTGTGGTCGCAAGCACCTGTAGTCCCAGCTACTCGGGAGGCTGAGGCACAATCTCTTGAACCCAGATGGCACAGGTTGCAGTGAGCCAAGATCGCACCACTGCACTCCAGCCTGAGCGACAGAGCGAGACTTTGTCTCAAATAAAATAAAATAAAATAAAATAAAATAAAATAAAATAAAATAAAATAAGGCTGGGCGTGGTGGCTCACACCTGTAATCCCAGCACTCTGGGAGGCTGAGGTGGGTGGATCATGAGGTCAGGAGATCGAGACCACCCTGGCTAATATGGTGAAACCCCATCTCTATTAAAAATACAAAAATTAGCCAGGTGTGGTGGTATGTGCCTATAATCCCAGCTACTTTGGAGGCTGAGACAGGAGAATTGTTTGAACGTGGGAGGCGGAGGTTGCAGAGAGCCAAGATCATGCCATTGCACTCCAGCCTGGGTGACAAAGCGAGACTCTGCCTCTAAATAAATAAATAAATAAATAAAATCCGCTTATTTTAAAATA
>NW_016809028.1:0-1997 GCF_001698545.2 Rhinopithecus bieti
TATGTTCTCTCTCTCTCTCTCTCTTTCCTTCCCTCTCTTCCTTACCTACCTGTATTCTTAAATTTCACAGCATGGCTTTGTGTGCCTACACAGTAGGCCTTTTCAGTATGGTGACTTCCAATGAGGTGACATTCATGAGGTTGGGGGAAATCTACTTGTACCATATCTGAAATAATTTTCTCGCCTCCATACTCTCTCTTTCTGCAATTTCTGTTATTCCCAATCTCATGGAATAAATTTCTAATTTTTTTATTACTCATATTTTCCATCTCTTTGGTTTCTTTGTTTTATTATACTTTCTGCGAGTTTCCTCAACTTTACCTTTCAACCTTTGATTGAACTAAAATTCCATCTATAATGTTTTTAATTTCTTCTTCTTTTTTTTTTTTTTTTGAGACAGGGTCTTGCTCTGTTGCCCAGGCTGGAGTGCAGTGGCACAATCTCAGCTCACCGCAGCCTCGACCTCCTGTGCTCAGGTGATCCTCCCACCTCAGCCTCTAAGGTAACTGGGACTACAGGCATGCGCCACCACACCTGGCTAATTTTTGTGTTTTTTGTAGAGGTGGAGTTTTGCCATGTTGCCCAAATCTCAAACTCCTGGACTCAAGTGATTCACCTGCCTTGGCCTCCCAAAGTGCTGGGATTACAGGCATGAGCCATCGTGCCTGGCCTATGGTGTTTTTATTTTATTGTTTTGAGAGAAGGTCTCACTTTGTCACCCAGGCTGGAGTGTAATGGCATAATCACAGCTCACTGCAGCCTTGACCTCCCAGGCTCAAGCGGTCCTCTCACCTCAGCCTCCCAAGTAGCTGACATCACAGGTGAGCACCACCACCTGCAGCTAATTTTCATATTTTTTAATGTAGACAGGGTTTTGCCATGTTGCCCAGGGTAGTCTCAAACTCCTGAGCTCAAGTGATCTACCTGCCTCAGCCTCTCAAAGTGCTGGGATTACAGGTATGAGCCATATAGCCCTGGCTGTTTTTAATTTTTAAGAGCTCTATCTTGTTCTCTGATTGTTCCTGGTTTTATTTTTATTTTATTTTATTTTTTTGTTTTTGAGACGGAGTCTTGCTGTGTCACCCAGGCTGGAGTGCAGTGGTGCCATCTCGGCTCACTGTGACCTCCATCTCCTGGGCTCAAGCAATTCTCCTGCCTCAGCCTCCGGAGCACCTGGGATTACCTGTGTGCCACAATACCTGGCTAATTTTTGTATTTTTAGTAGAGATGGGGGTTTCACCATGCTGGCCAGGCTGGTCTTGAACTCTTGACCTCAGGTTATCTGCCCGCCTTGGCCTCCCAAAGTGCTGGGATTACAGACCGGAGCCACCTTGCCCAGCCCTGTTTTTAATTTTTAAGAGCTCTATCTTATTCTCTGATTGTTCCTGGTTTTATTTTATTTTATTGAGATGGATTCTCAAATTGGTTGTACCAATTTGCACTTCTGCCAGCAATGTATACAAGTTTTAGTTGCCCTACATTCTTGTCAACACTTACTATTGTAAATTTTTAAATTTTAGTCATTCTGGGCTGGGCTCAGTGGCTATACCTGTAATTCTAGCACTTTGGGAGGCGGAGGAGTGCAAATCGCTTGAGCCCAGAGGTTCAAGACCAGCCTGAGCAACATAGGGACACCCTGTCTCTACAAAATATTTAAAAATTAGCTGGGTGTGATGGCATGTGCCTGTGGTCCTAGCTACCCGGGAGACTGAGGTTGGAGGATTGCTTGAGCCTGGGAGGTTGAGGATACAGTGAGCCATGATTACACAATTGCACTCCAGCGTAAGCAACGGAGTAAGACCCTGCCTCAAAAAAACCTCAAAATTTTGAGTCATTCTAGTGAGAATACAGCAGTTTTTCATTGGAGCTTTCATTTGCATTTCCTTGCTAAGCTTATTAGCTATTTGCATATCCTTTTTATTTACATGAAATGCCTGTTCAAGATGTTGTGCATTTTAAAAAATAGGCTTCTGTATTTAACTATTCTATATAACAAA
>NW_016809029.1:0-470 GCF_001698545.2 Rhinopithecus bieti
TATATATATATGTGTGTGTGTATATAAATATGTGTGTGTATATATATATGTGTGTGTGTATATAAATATGTGTGTGTATATATATGCATATATATATATGCTGAGTGTGGTGGCACATGGCTGTAGTCCTGGCTAGTCGGGAGTTTGAGGCAGGAGGATTGCTTCAGCGCAGGAGTTCGAGGTTGCCATGGGTTATGATTATGTCACTGCATTCCGGCCTGGGTGACAGAGTGAGACCTTGTCACTTAAAAAAAAAAAGAATTTCCTTTTTATATTTTTCATTGCTAGTGTGTAGAAATGCAACTGATTTTTGTATGTTGATTTTGTATCCTATAACTTTGCCAAATGTGTTTCTTGACAGGTTTTTTTGTGTATGGAGTCTTTAGGGTTTTATACATATAAAACATGTCATTTGGCAACAGATGTGATCTTCTTTTATTTATTTATTTATTTATTTTTATTATACTTTA
>NW_016809030.1:0-2275 GCF_001698545.2 Rhinopithecus bieti
ATAAAATAAAATAAAAAATAAAAAATAAAAAAAAAAATAAATAAAATTGGCAACTAAAGTATTTGTTTAAATTCACATGGCTGGCTTTTAATATATAAGTGGAATGAATTGGTCAGGTGTAGTGGCTCATGCTAGTAGTCTCAGCATTTTGGAAAGCCAAGGTGGAGGATCACTTGGAACTCAGGAGTTCAAAACCAGCATGGACAATATATATAGCAAGACCCTATTTCTACTAAAAATTTTTTTAATATTAGTTGGGCATGGTGGCACACGCCTACAGTCCTAGCTACTCCAGAGGCTGAGGTGGGAGGCTTGTTTGAGCCCAGGAGTTCAAGATTTCAATGAACTATGATTGCACCACTACACTCCCGCCTGAGTGACAGAGCAAGACCCTGTCTCTAAAAGTAAATAAATAAGGCCGAGCCTGGTGGCTCACACCTGTAATCTCAGCACTATGGGAGGCTGAGGGGGGGCGGATCATGAGGTCAGGAGATTGAGACCATCCTGGCTAATACAGTGAAACCCCATCTCTACTAAAAATGCAAAAAATTAGCAGGGCATGGTTGTGGGCGCCTGTAGTCCCAGCTACTTGGGAGGCTGAGGCAGGAGAATGGTGTGAACCCAGAAGGCAGAGCTTGCAGTGAGCCAAGATCATGCCACTGCACTCCAGCCTGGGCAACAGAGTGAGACTCTGTCTCAAAAAATAAATAAATAAATGGAAATAAATTAAGGGGACACTGGGATACTTTCTCCATTCCTAACAAGAACATAGACAGTTGATTTTTAAAAAGGAAATTTAAAGAATTCTTTGAATACGGAATGTATTCAAGATGAAAAGGATGTGAAAGGCATTAATATTTTGGCATTTATTTATTACACTCTATAAACTGAACAGCAAGATCAACTTTTTTTGAGATACAGTCTCACTCCGTCACCTAGGCTGGAGTACAATGGCGTGATCTCGGCTCACTGCAAGCTCTGCACCCCTACCCTCGCAGTTCAGGCGACTCTCGTGCCTCAGCCTCCCGAGTAGCTGGAATTACAGGCACATGGCATCAAACCCAGCTAATTTTTGTATTTCAGTAAAGATAGTGTTTCACCATGTTGACCAGTGTGATCTCAAACTCCTGACCTCAACTGATCCACCTGCCTGGGCTTCCCAAAGTGCTGGGATTACAGGCATGAGCCACAGCGTCCAGCCAAGATCAGCGCTTGAACAATGGTCCATGAAAAGTACAAAAACACAGGACAACTCATTGAATAAACCTCCATTATTTTTCTAACCACTTAAGTAATTCAAGGTGTTTCTAAGTCAATCATTTTCCATTGTCAACACTATACTTTAAAAAATACCAAGGGGTGGGGAGGAATCTCCTAAAAAATAATTTTTTTTTTTTTTTTTTATGAGACGGAGTCTCGCTCTGTCGCCCAGGCAGGAGTGCAGTGGCCGGAACTCAGCTCACTGCAACCTCCGCCTCCCGGGTTTACACCATTCTCCTGCCTCAGCCTCCCGAGTAGCTGGGACTACAGGCGCCCGCCACCTCGCCCGGCTAGTTTTTTGTATTTTTTAGTAGAGACAGGGTTTCACAGTGTTAGCCAGGATGGTCTCGATCTCCCTGACCTCGTGATCCGCCTGTCTCGGCCTCCCAAAGTGGTGGGATTACAGGCTTGAGCCACCGCGCCCGGCCTAAAAAATAATTTTAATATCTGTTGTAATTTGTATTTTTATAAGCTACCAGAGCGCAGAATACAAATATATCACAAAATCTCATTATAATACTGTCTTCCAGGTCCATCCATGCCAAGGAGTGGTCTTAACAGATGATTTCCAATCTTTTTGATAGATTTTCATAAATAAAGCCCCTGGACTTACACTGAAAATGGGTCAGCTCTACACAACCAATATACAGTAAGGTACCCAAACATTAACTAAAGGCAAATCATATTGACTATTACATAGTTTAGAGAAACATAGTAAAAATGCAAAGGTTCTGACAAAGGGAGATGACAAAGGAAAAATAATAAAAGAGCAGTAAGAGCTTTTCACCCATCCAACATTTTCTTTCACCTGCTATGGCTCTTCACTACTTACCATGCCCTCAAAGCCAACTCTGTAAAGGTTCTTAGCACCATTATCCCAGAGGACATATGCTGCACTATGTGGGCTTGATGCACTCCAGTCCTGGATTTCTGTTACCTAACAGACGTTTTTTGAGAAAAGAAGTTTTTTAAAGGGGAGGGAAGAGCTTAGTTCTTTTAATTATTACATTTAAAT
>NW_016809031.1:0-874 GCF_001698545.2 Rhinopithecus bieti
CTGAGAGACCGTTTTTTGATGGGCGAATTCATCTCACAGATTTAAATCTTTCTTTTCATTGTGCAGTTTGTTAGCACTCTTTTTGTGGAATGCGCAAGGGATATTCGGGAGCGGATAGAGGTCAATGCTGAAAAAGGAAATACCTTCAGGTAAAACAGGAGAGAAAGTTTGTGATAACTCCTTTGTGATGTGTGCATTCATCTCATAGAGGTAAAGCTTTCTGTTTAGAGAGCAGTTTGGCATCACTGTTTTTGTGGTATCTGACAAGGGATAATTGGGAGCACATGGAAGCCAATGGTGGAAAAGGAAATATCCTGAGATAAAAACTAGAAAGAAGCTTTCTGAGAAACTGCTTTGTTATGGGTGAATTTATCTCATAGAGTTAAACCTTTCTTTTCATTCAGCAGTTTGCTCACGCTGTTTTTGTGGAATCTGCAAAGGGATATTCGGGAGCACATAGAGTCCAACGGTGAAAAAGGAAATATTTACAGGTAAAAACTGGAGAGAAGCTTTCTGATAAACTCGTTTGTGATGTGTGCATTCATCTCATAGAGCTAAACGTTTCTGTTGAGGGAGCAGTTTGTCATCACTGTTTTTGTGGTATCTGAGATGGGATATTTGGGAGTGCATTGAAGCCTATGGTGGAAAAGAAAATTACCTCATATAAAAACTGGAAAGAAGCTTCCTGAGAAACTACTTTGTGATGGGTGAATTTATCTCACAGATTTAAACCTTCCTTTTCATTGAGCAATTTGGTAGCCCTGTTTTTGTGAAATCTGCAGAGGGATATTTGGGAACACATAGAGGCCAAAGGTGAAAAAAGAAAATTCTTCAGGTAAAAACAGGAGATAAGATTTCGGAGAAACTCCTTTGT
>NW_016809032.1:0-3790 GCF_001698545.2 Rhinopithecus bieti
CGTTATGCACATGTACCCTAGAACTTAAAGTATAATAAAAAATTAATTAATTAATTAATTTTAAAAAGACAGGTCAAGGTGATCAGACGTCATCTGGGGAATGGTGGAGGATGAGGAACCTGATCAGATGTCAAGGATGATCAGATACCAAGGATAAGGGATCTTGTTACACTGACTTAACAGGATTCTTTGCTAAAACTGGAGTTTTCAAGGAAGTGCACAAGTGGGCATAGAAGAAGATGTGGAAGGTTGACCAAAATTAAACCAACCAAGGAATCTTTGTCAGCTCCAGGAGTTCTATTTCATCTCAAAAGATCCCATAAAACATTTAACTGAGAATTGTGTAATATGTGTTTATGGCTTTTGTTTTTCTTACACAGGACCTTCATATTTATTGTAGTGCAGTATTACCTTACTCAGAGCTGGTCAGATATATGTAGATCCCCTTCCTCCTGATTCATCTACCTCTCATGATCCCTCAAAATTTTCCTTGGAGATCTTAGCTAGAAAATGTCTATTCCATAAGAAGAGAGATTAATTCACAGAGGTGGTTATATTAACAAGGAATAACATGCTACACAGCCAGTGAAAACACTTAAAGTTAAAAGGAACAAGTAACTAAAGTAACTGACTACATAATCTCATAAATACATATAAAATACCCTACATTGCCAAAATTTTACTCAGCCCATCAAACAGACATTATTTCTCACAAGTGTTTTTGTCTTTCAAACAAATCTCATTTCCTATTTTTTTGACACACAAGCATTTTTTATAACTGTGATACTGTAAAATATGTATCTGGTCCTCATCCTCATTTCCTGACACACAGTTCCTAAAATACTTGGAATCTCTGGAGTGATAAGAGTGTCTTTTGTATGCTAATGAGATGGTTGGTGACTGACAGCCCCTCTGTAGCTTCAGGGGAACTGGTCACCTGAAAGACCAAGATTATGGGGTTTGGGAATTTCAGCCTCACTCCCTAACCTCCAGGGAAAGGAGAGGGGCTGCATGTTAAATTCATCATAACTGTCCTATGATTTAATCAATCTCACCTACATAAAGAGGTTTTCATAAAAACGCTTCCAAAAAAGGACTAGGTTCAGAGGACTTCCAGAAAGGTGAATAAGAACACATCCCTGTGCTGGAAGGGTAGTGCACCCCACTCCACAGGCCCAGAAGCTCCTGCACTCAGGACCCTTCCATACTCTGCCCTATATATCTTTTCATCTGGCTGTTCATTTGTATTCTTTTAAATATCCTTTACAATAAACCAGTCAATACAAGCATTTCCCTGAGCTATGTGAGCTGCTCTAGCAAATTAAGCAAACCCAAGGAGATAGTCACGGAAATCCCAATTTATAGCAAGTCAGTTAGAAGTTCTAGAAGCCTGGACTTGTGACTGGTGTCTAAAGTAAAGAGCAGCCTTGTGGGACTGAGCTTTCAACCTGTGGAAACTGACACTACCACCAGGTAGATAGTGTCAGAACTGAATTAGAGGACACCCAGTTGATGTCCACTGTGACACTGATCACTTTTTTGGTGTGTGGATCCCGCCCCCCTCCCCCCCTGCCACATCTGGGCACAGACGCCTTCTTGTTATAAGAGTATAATAGGAGAAAAAAACAGTTTGGGATTTTTCAACTCAGTAACTGACACGCTGACAATTCACCAAATCAGACTACACTAACCATCCCCAACCAAAAAAAAAAAAAAAGGCAAAAGTAAACTGTATTAGCATTTCTTATAAATGTTTTATAACAAGTTTTTTACACAAATTCTTTGAAACAGCTCACATGATTACTTATACTAAAATATAAATAAAGGAAATCAAATCAAGACCCAGAAACATATAAATTAAGATAGAACATCAAGACCAAAAGAAAAGTTAGATTTGCATGTATGTTGTATGCTATTACTAAAATTTGAGCTAGGCCAGGCTCAGTGGCTCATGCCTGTAATTCCAGCAATTTGGAAGGCCAAAGTGCATGGATCACTTGAGGTCAGGAGTTCCAGACCAGCCTGGCAAACATGGTGCAATCCCATTTCTACTAAAAATACAAAAATTAGCCAAGCATGGTGGTGGGCACCTGTAATCCCAGCTACTTGAGAGGTTGAGGCAGAGGGTGCAGTGAGCAGAGATCACTCCACTGCATCCCAGCCTGGGCAAGAGGGCAAGACTTTGTCTAAAATAAAATAAAATAAAATTGAGCTAAATTTTTGCCTCCAAGCATTGGGGCAACTTCTAAAAAATGAAACAACAAAATCAAACATATGAATTTTTTTGTCATGTAAAAGAAGATTTCAAAGAAGTTCACAGAGAAGTTTTTCACAGGCCTTAAACTAACAAGGAATATAGAGGACAATGGTTTTTTTGTATCCCTACCATATATGCATTAATGAGTTTTACAATATTTTTTTCCTTTTGCATAGTAACCTGAGGGAAGAATGCCAAACCATAACTTGGTGAAAATAATTTTGCAGAGCATGAGGTTAGAGAAGGGAGCAAAAAATTGAAATTGTCTCCTCTGTCTTACACCTACACTAATTATTTTAGTGGCTTCAAAAAGCCTTTTTAACTACAGTCACCATGCTGTACAATAGACCTCCAGAACTTACTCATCTCATAACTGACAGTTATGACCACCATTTGACCATCATCTCCCCACTCAGCAAGCCCTGGATGGCTACTCATGGCAAGAAAATCCACTGAGGCAATAACCAGACACAAATCCTTACAAACCATGCAATGCACGGAAGTCTTTGGGAAAGTAAGCTCTAAGTCTCCAAAATGTGATGATGTGGGATCCCGCTCTCTTTCCCAGAACAACTGTCAAATCTTCCGTGAGGGTAGAGCTAACTTGGACATACGTAATTTCACCCAGGATGACCATTTACTTCATTTTCATGTCGTTTCTCTCGTTATGATGTTCACTGATGGGAACAGGGTGTTCATGGCTATACAGGAGTCTCAGGCAGATTTTGATTAATTTGGCTGATTCCAACTCGTCTTATTCTTGTGATCTCCAGAATGTGAATGTTTCTCTTTGAAATCTTGTCTTACTGAATGGTTGGTGCTCTTCTAAAATCATTGTTTTATGTTTAATTGTCATGTACTAAACCTTATCTATATCTCTTCTCCAGTATGGTAGGTTTTCTTTCTTATAAATTTACCCAACATTTCCCAATCTTTTACATGTCTTTCTAAATATTTTATCTTCCTACAAAATAAAGTCCACTTATGTATTTTCATAACTTTCTCCTCTACTGGTATTTCCCACTTAAGACTCAAAAATAATAATGAATAATGCTTTTTCAAAGTTTACTCTATTTTGGTCCACTGTTTGTAGCTGTTAATTTGATTTTTACCTACACTTGAGTGTAAAGAAGATATCTAGATATGAGCCCACTAGCAACATTCCCAGGGTCCTTTAAGAACTCCTCATTTCCTGACGTGGCACAGTGGCTCACACCTTTAATCCCAGCACTTTGGGAGGCCAAGGTGAGTGGATCACTTCAGGCCAGGAGTTTGAGACCAGCCTGGCCAACATGGTGAAACCTTGTCTCTACTAAAAATAGAAAAATTAGCCAGGCATGGCCACACAGGCCTGTAATCCCAGTTACTCAGGAAGCTGAGGCATGAGAGCTGCGTGAACCTGGGAGGCAGAGGTTGCAGTGAGCTGAGATCACACCACTCCATTCCAGCCTGGGTAACAGAGCAAGACTCTATCTCAGCAAAAATATAAATAAATAAATAAATAAATAAATAAATAAATAAATAATAAAGTAC
>NW_016809032.1:4127-29636 GCF_001698545.2 Rhinopithecus bieti
TTGGTTGGGAACATAGAATACAATCTTTATTTTTCAAACCTTTATTTTAAATCATTGGTGAAATTTACAATTAATGGCCTCTTAAATTCTAGGAAACATGATAGTGGAACTGACGTTATTACTTTAGAAACAGTGAGTTAATAGAACCAGTCATATATTGAAGCCTCTCTTGTTACATGACAGATAAACCACACCATGTAATAAAAAAGAAACTTCTTTGTGCTTGAAGACTATGTTTTCATATCATTCAAAATTCTAATAGTTTGTAAATAACCTGTAAACAAATAATAAAGGCAGGGACAGCATACAGCCTTCTTTATGCCCTCATGAATTTTTCTTCAATCTACAGAAGACCATACATACCCACCTAGATGCTTTTTAAAAATCAGCTTTATTGAAGTATAATTGACAAATAAAATTGTATTAATTTAAGGTGTGCTTTAGATTCTTGGTGCAATGTTAAGACACAGAGTTTGTGTAGACATCAGTAACTGTATCAAGTTCATGGCATTTAACTTTGTTCAGACTAACTATTCAAGGATGTGTTCACAATCCTGTGATTACTAGGAACTTTATCATAAGGCAATAAAGAATATAACAGTGGCCAGTCAGGAGGTATCCTAAAACCTGTTGGTTCCACAAATAAAATACAGACATGAGAAACCCAAAAATTATTTAAAGAAGAAACTGTCATTAAGTTTGGATGGAATGTCCAATAAAATATGTAGTTTAAGGGGTACAGAATATTGCCTTTTATAAAAGGAGAGAAATTTAAATCTGAACCACACAGATGGGAACTTACACATAGAATTTGATGAGGAAGGAGTCCTTGAAAAGACTTTGAACAATTCTGATGAAAAAAGAAAAAACTTCACCCAGGACTTTTAAATAGAGCCTTTCAATGCATATTTTATGGTGGACATAATAGGTACACTGGTTATATTTTAAATTACCAAAATTAAAAGATAGAATTGCCTTGAAAATGTATGTCATTCTAGTTAAGGATCATAATAATGTGTATTTGCCTAACTCAGACTAAATCTTTTTGAGTGGAGAATGAGACATCACAATTGAAGCAAAATTTGGGAGTCCTTTTATATCTTACAGCATATGTCTTGGAGAAGAAATTGCCATTACAAACTATATATAATAAAAATAAACATTTATTAAACATTCACCAAATATCAGGTGCCATGCTAATCATTTTACATATATTAGCTTATAAAAGTCACCATATCCTTTCCAAGTAGGCACTTTATTATTCTTATCTTACAGGTAATGAAATGAAAGTCAAAAAAGATGTAGTTTGTTCTGCAAATAAGTGGCAGAATAAAGTGTCAAACCCAAAGGATTTGGTGGGAAAGCCCCTGTCTTGACCAGTATGCTATCAAGCACCATGGGCATTCCTGTTGGGCAGGCTTTGTATGTAAACCCCCCAGTTTGGTTTCTCTGCAATTCCAAGGTGAATGGAAAACTATTTTACCTCCAATAATGGTCCTCAGATTTGCGCACATACACTGCTTTTATATTCTGAGAAGAGAGGCTCACATGTAACTAATCCCAAAACTAGAACTTTTTTCTCTCTCCTGGATTTAATTCTAAGGATATAATAACTAACTTGATTAAACAGCTCAGTGGCCTCACATATTACCATTTAGAATGTCATACTGCTACAGTTCTTAATTCTACCATAAGTGCCCTTCCTTTTCAAGTTAACTGCATGACCGATTAAATGCTCTGCACAAAGGCAAGGTGACTCTAAAAGGAAACATGCAATTATGTAGTTTCTAAGTAGTAATTATCTCAAATTAATTGCTGTTTTATGGGAGTTTTGATCGTACCAAACAATATTTACAATTGCAATTCAATTCCAAGATATCTTCTTACTCTGCTTAACTATTTAGCTATCTCTTCAGCCATGCCTTCTCATGTTTGGGAAACATGTATGACTTATGATACAGTTAAATGAGGTTTCATTAACTCCAAAGGGAGCTATCTGAACAGGAAATATATGCCACAGTGTGAAAGAAATAACATCGGGGAACCCAAGGGTACTATGGAAAAAACACTGGCCTTCCTTGGGTCCACTTAGGTCAACATTTCTGACTTCTATTATAAAGTCTACTGTTGTTATTGGTTTAACCTCATCAAGAAAATTAAGGCTTCATTTTCCATGCTTTTCTTCAATCCCCCATCCTTTGTCTGCCACCAAAAGATAAGAGATCTAAGGTCCTGTCCCATTTAAACAATGAGTCATGTTAGCCATTTTTTCAGTCTCTCAGGATAGTGATTTGTCTGTGTTCTGTTTTTCCCACTAAAAAAGAAACTTTAAAATTGAAGACTGGGGCTTATTCTCAAAGATCCTTTGTAGTTAATAAGCACAGGAAATTTGTATCTCTGATGCCTATCACATATTTAATAAGAAGATATCATTACTGCAAAACGGTTCTCTGTTTGAAACCAATGACCACTTCTATTATACATCTCTTTGAAATACCCACTTTTGATGAAAACAGCAACCAGGAGTGTTTACTGAACACTCACTGGTGACAAAGCACCAGGATAAGTGTGTAATCAAATAATACTTGTCTGAGGTCTCTGACATTCTCTGCATTGAGAGGGACAATATTAACATCAATAGACATGAAAACATATGACTAAGCTTACATTAACTTCCACTCTAAGTCCCCATACTTCTAGACAACTCCCTAAGAAAACACATTCATTTACCATTGATGAGATTGGGTTCAACCTGATTTATAAACTTTTCAATGTTGATATTTTGCTGTTGAAGCTGTTTAAAAAGTCAGAATTCTGCCCTCTCTCCACCCACCCAGCTCTTCAAAAGGTTGCTGTCATTCTAAAGCAGAGGGAAAAGGCTTTACCATTTCAACATTCTTTGATGGAAAGAGTCCACCTTTCCCAATCTCATCTGTTCCCAGTTTCTCTCCTGCAAGTCAGCTTTTCTTTCACAGTCAGTGCATTTCTATTTATTCTTCCATATCTTCTATCTCCACATCTTTCGGCCCCCTTCTCCTACAGGGTTTAAAGTGAGGGAGACCACACTCACACTCAGAACCCCAGAGAAAGGGACTAATAGAGTTGTTACAGCTCAGTAGTGAGACCATCTACCATCTTAGAATGTAGACAATAAAGGGAAATCCAGTTCATTTTTGAGTCATTGCTTTTAATCATGAAATAAATATTTCACAATGGCATGAAAGAAGTGGATATCTTGTATATGTGAGTGAAGTTTCATGTGTCATTGCTTCTAAGGTGTCACTTTGGTGAGGGTTAAAGGGGTTGTACCTTATTAGCTAGGCTAAGTCAGTAGATATTTATGAACAGGCATTTCTCCTTCCTAATTATTGGGAAAAGTGAATGGACAGGATGATGTAGAAAAAGACTACCAGCAATGAAATATAACAAAACATTATGAACAGTAATCTGCAAAACAATTTAAAAAAAAACCTTACTACAATGCCAAAGAGTGTTCACAGAGCTTCTCATGCCTCAAGCTTTGCAGTGGAGTTGTCTGTCCATTAAAGTAAAGGAAGTTGCTGAAGTCTTTGACTCCAGAAATGAAACTTAAGCAGTTGACAGCACATATTCCACATGTCTAAACATATAAAAAGTGAATATATATCCATGATTTTCTGATAAAAATTCTTTCCATCTGCTGGGCTAGTACCTTGAAGAACTGCAACTAATTCCAGAATCATTAGTGTGTGTCCCTGAGTCATAAGTACACTCTAATCCTCAAGTTTCTAGGGAGAAAGGCTTAACTGACCCAGTCTTACCATCCTACTCAAACATAATCTCTCATAATTCCCTTGTCCTTGCACAGAAAATCACTGTGTTTTTCTGCAGATTAGGTTTGCTAAAATATCCTGAATTCAGACAGATCAGAAAATTTGCTAAAAATATATATATTTCTAAGTTCTACTTGAGGGCTACTACAAATTTTGGATGGTAAGAGATAAAGATTAAATAGATAGACAGGTAGATAGATTAAGTGACTGACTCATTGACCAATCTCGCCCCTTCCTCTGAGTAAAGAGATCTCAGCTTTTTTTTTTTTTTTTTTTTTTTAATGGAGTTTTCACTCTTGTTGCCCAAGCTGGAGTGCAGTGGTGCAATCTTGGCTCACTGCAACCTACACCTCCCGGATTCAAGCAATTCTCTTGCCTCAGACTCCCAAGTAGCTGGGATTACAGGCACTCACCACCACATGCAGCTACTTTTTTTTTTTTTTTTTTTTTTTTTTTTTTTTTTTTTTTTTTTTTTTTTTTGCATTTTTGGTAGAGTGGGGGTTTCACCATGTTGGCTAGGCTGGTCTCAAAGTCCCGACCTCAGGTGATCCACCTGCCTTGGCCTCCCAAAGTGCCGGGATAACAGGTGTGAGTCATCACACCCAGCCATGACATCTCAGCTTTAATCATCTGATCTAGTCTCGGAAATCACTGTCAAAATAAGTTCAAGAAAATCACATTAGATTTAAAAAGTTATACTTTCTTCAAACACAATATTGTCATTTCAATAATCGCCAACCAATTTCCTATAGAACTTTTCCAGTGCTTTGAATTCTCCTGTCCCAACTCAAAGACAAAATTTGTATGAAAACAAGTCCAGAATGATAAGTAAACTATTACACATTTCTATGAGGCCCATTGTTTGATCCATTTGAATAGCTGAACACAGAATTCAGGTTTTGCCTTTTATATTTTTCCTCATAAACAGTCTAATTAATATTCCGTCTCTGGACAGTACAATTTCATAAGCCAGCCCCCAAAGAGAGAAATATGCTCTTTTCCTTGAGATCTGGAGAATGCAATCAACATCCACTTTATAAGAAGGAGGATGCTAATAAATAAAACTACAAAATTGCATCACCTACTGGGAGCAATCCATTGCCAAGGAAAGTAATTTTACAAATGAAAAATCAAAGGGCAGTCAGTCCCCAGTGCCAGAGGATAGTTTTGACGAGTCACATGAAAGAAGGATTCTCACAATCAAATGGTTATCAGAATTATCTAGAGGACTATGAAAATGTACTAAACCTGAATGTCTGTCTAGACCTGCTGACCCAGATTCTCAAGAGGTTAGCACAAGAATACAATTTTTTTTTAGAGCTGCCAGTGATTCTGATGACCCACCAGATAGGCAATTCATTGATATAGGACAGTGGTTCTCAAATTGTGGATCCCAACCAGCACCATCAGCATTAGAAGTGCACATTATTGGGCCCCCTTGAAGGCCTCCTGAATCAGAAATTCTGGGGGACAGGGCCCATCAAGCAACCTGAGCTTTAGGAAGGCCTCTGGGTGATTCTGATGCAGGTGAAATGTGAGAATCATTGCTCTAGAGAACTTCAGTCAAGACTGGGCCAAAAAGAACAAAAAGATTTCATCCTTATCCAGTTACTTTCTAGAGATTCTGACAGTAATTACTTATGGAGGGAGCAAACAGAGCATAGGGCTGTACTAAATATGGCTATGAGGAAGAGGAGACACCTAAAGATGCTTAGAAGATTTCATGCCTAACAATAGGCATGTGAGAGAGTAATTGGGGAACTTCTGTTTCCTGACATTTGCTGGGGCATTTTAAAGGGCTTATAACAATATCTTCTAGGTTACAGGAATAAACCTAACTTAATTGTTTTATTTATGTGAATTTTTGCCTGTCTGAACAGAAAAAAAACTCTTATTATGCTTGTGTATTTGTCCTTTTCTCCATTTCCTTCTGTTCCTGCAAGCATTGCACATCTATTTTCATTCCTAAATGATGCTTGATAGCTTCCTCTCTGACTTTTGTAACTTTGACTACTTCTCCAAGAATCTGAGACTTTAGAGCAGTATTTCTTAACCTCTTTTCATTATCACATCTCTAAGGAGGCTTTTAAAACATTTTTTTCCTAATCTCTTCTCCCCCACTTCATACCACAAATATATGGCATAGCTGTTTCTGTGCTACAGTGGATCCTTGAACAATGTTAATTTGAACTGTGTCAGTCCACTTAATTCCAGATTTTCTTCTGTCTCTGCCACCCCTGACACAAGAACACTAGCCCCTTCCTCTTCTTCCTCCTCTTCCTCCTCTGTTACAATGATCCATCTCTACTTAATGAATAGTACATGTATTTTCCTTATGATTTTCTTAATAACATTTTCTTTTTTTCTAGCTTACTTTATTGTAAGAATACAATCTATAATTACATGTAACATTTAAAAGTATATGTTAATAGACTGTTTATGGCATGAGTAAGGCTTCCAGTCAATAGTAGGCTATTAGTAGTTAAGCTTTGGGGAGTCAAAATTATACTCAGATTTTCACTATGCGGGGGTTATCACCCCTAAAATTCAAGCTGTTCCAGGGTCAACTGTATATCGATACCTGTGCCTCATGCATAAAAAGAATAAGACTTCTTTCACCCACTAAGAACTAATTTGCATCCCCTTGGAGGATATCACCCTGTTGGGAATGCACCCTTTAGAGTTATAGTTACAGTTGTGTTCTGATACATTAGAGGTAAAAAAAAAAAAAAAAAAAAAGTCCCATTTATTATTCTCAATCAAATTAAATCTAGATTAACAATCAAATTGAAAACATGGGGCAGAAAATCCAGTCTCAGTCATGTTGGCGCTCACTCACAGCTGGAGTGGTACAGTGTTGCAAAATTGCAGAAGCGACCCTAGATTTCAGTTCATCATGATGGCCACTGAGATGCTCACAGTCCTGCCCCTCCAGGGGGTCACAGGAAATCAGAGCAGAGATTTCTCACTCCTCTCCTCCCCCTTCCTCTACCTGCCGAACACACACAAATCACATTCCAACTTTTCAAGAATTGGGCAACTTTTTTGCTCCTTCAATCCTAGGAGTTACCTCCCTATTAATCCAACTCCTCCTTCACTGAGCTCAGACTTTAAAAAACAAAAGCCTTTTAATTTAAGTTCCTCAGATACAAGGCTAACCTAGGTCACACATAGCTGCACTCTGAAGGTGTGGCGGGACATTGATATCTCCCATCCTCTGTGGTAAACCAACAAGCCACATTTTTTTCTCAATTAATTTTTCCTGCTATGTCTAAATTCTAGACTTTTCAGAGCTGGGCTAGATTTGACTGAAAGGAACACTTTCAAACCCTGGAGAAATCTATTCTCCAATAGGCTACTTGTTGAAAGAGTTCTTTTTTCAAACTGACATCATTCTACGGAAGAAGTTCAGGATTGGCCTCAGTAGGACAAGAGTTCTAATTCCATCACCACCATTTAATACCTATATGACCTCTATAATCTTTCATGTCTTTATCTGTAAATCAAGATATAATAATAATACCTATTGCAAAGGGTCATTGTAGAGATTAAGAGAGCATGCATGATAAATTCTACCACAGTACCTAGTATAAGGTATAGGATAAATAAATGGCAATCTTACCATTGTTAGCACTAACTAACTCAATCACCTCAAATAAGATTTTTCTCATTCATTCATTCATCCACTTTAAGTACCAATTTGGGGAAGTGTCAAGGAGTACTGACTGGATAAATAACTTCAGCATAAAGATTTCCTCTCCCTACGTCTACAAATGGAGAACATGATTTTCTTTTAGCTCAAACCTAAGCTAAGATTGTCCTAAGGATGTAGCCAGCGAGGAACCTGTATTAGAAAAGAAAGTGAAGTAATTCCTGAGTAAACAATGCCTGAAGGGGAAAAGCGAACTAAACTGAATATACCACAAAGTAGAATTTATTATTTTGGGACCCACCTTGGTTATAATCAAACTGTATCTGACCTCATTCTCTGGAGTACAATGCCCTATCACCTGAGGATACTTCTCCATTGACACCTGCTTTCATCCAGGAATGTAATGTTCCATGCTTAGAATTGGCTAACATGAAAGTTAACTGTGAACTGTAAACAGGTATGAATTGATATTCATCAGTAGATTTTTCTAAGAACTTCCCAACTTTTGCCTTGCTGTATTGCTCTTATAACTGATTCAGTCAGCAGGGAATAATTAGCAGCCATGCCACACAGGAACAAAGTGTGCAGACTTGAGTTGATGTTGTGCTTAATGAGCCTATTTAAAAAGTTACAAATCACCCAGCTTCCCATCAACCTCCCTCCACTTAGCACTTTCTCATGTAGAGTGTGGCAAAAATCAGAACCCACGCTGATGGGGCTAACTCAGCCTTGAAATTTGCCATTTGCCTACACGCCAAAGGCCAAGGTATGTAGCAAACTAAGAAAGAAGGCAGCTTTTTCTTGTTTGTTGCATGTACAAATACTACTGTGAGGTTAGTGGGAAATAAAGATCAGGAGAAACTATCAGCTGGGGACTTTCTTTGAGAGATTTGAACGGATAAATATATGTATGACTGTCATCCTGATCATCAAATTAGATGTGAGTTACTCCTTTTAGGTGGCAAGAACTTTTAAAAAGGGGCAATCTTATATAAATGTCTTAACAGTGTGCAAAGTCATTTTTATTTTGTAAATTATTTTCCAAAATCTTACTTTCTATGTTGATCCTTCCCCAGGGTCAGAGAAGAAATTTCACAACCACTCACAATTTGCCACATAGTGACTCTATACATCCTCTTTTAAAAAGTCTAATGAATTTTGCACAGTTGAGATGTGGGAGTCAGAGAAGGTGGTGGGAGTCATCCCAGGACTGGCTGTTAAGCTGCCTCTTGCTCAGACGGACACCTTCTCTCTAGGAGACTTCCCACCTGAAGAACAGGGAAGGTTAAGTTCGTTGTCTTTTGCTTTTTCTTATTCTCCTTTTGCTTTCTGTCTTTCTCCTTCTCCAGTTAAGCTTATTACAAATCTTAGGCAATTGCCACTCTCCTTTTCAAATCTTATCTTAAGGGGAGTAAAGAGCTTTTTTTCCTTCAAAATAAGCAGACGAATAGGGATGTTTGACAAAATAGCTTTGCAGATTCCCCATTGCAAGTGTCTTTGATTTGCCACACCTACTCAATGACACAGCCGCCCCAGTGCCCCACTCCTTCCCTTTCTCATCACCTACCCGGATACCTCTTCTTGACACTCCTCCCTCTCCCACTTGTACTGCTTATTGCAAACATCATCAGATTAATGTTTTCAAAACACAAGTGCTCTTGCCTCGCTACTGCCCATAGCAGCCACCAACCAAGAAGGAGCCAAAATTCACCAGTTACTAACAGAAGACTATAGTTATATATTTCTCAAATATTAATACATCTTTTTAAGGCATATGTAAAAGGGCCCTGATATTTCTACATGAGCGTGTCATTTTAGGGATGTAAGCACAATTACTATACTTCAAATCATAATATCAATATAATTCAGAATGAAAACTTTTCCTTTTGTCACCCAGGAGCCAAAGATAACACCCTGAAAAACTGCACAGATTTCAAAAGCTAAAGATAAGCTAATCCCACAATATGCTCAGCCAAGAACTTATGTCTGAATATCAAAGTCTTCCATCCCAACCCCATAGTGACTATCCAACCCCTGACAAGTTCTCTAATGGGATCTTGCCCCTCTACTCAGACCTGACTCCCCAATTTCCTCTACTCATACAACCCATTCCCTCAGGATATTAGCACTGCCAAACAATGTCCCATTTGTTCCATCAATTCCTTTCAGCTCTATATATACAAACACTGAAGACCCCTAAAGAATTACAAATCCATGCTGTGCCATGCAGGTGTACCTTAAGTTTCTATAGCTTTTTCATGCTATAGGAGCAGTGTGATGAGTTAAGCTAAATTCGAATAGATTGTCTGGAATGTCTATGTTGCAGCTTCTTAAATCTTTCAAGAATTCTTCAGTCTACCACAGTGCTTCCCTTTTCAACATTTCTGTATCACTTATGTAAGAATGAGTATGGTTTGCTAACCTATTAGTATGGTCTCTGTTTGTTTTGTGCTTATAATTCACAATCCTACAACTACATTGTACATTCTTGGTGGGTAGAAGCCCTGTCTTTATGTCTATTTTATTTCCAACAGCATTCACCTTGTGTTGAGCACATTAATAAATGTTTGTTGACCTAGCTTTTTATCTTGACTAATGTTTCATCTATGCTACATACTTTGGTTTGGAAATAAATTTTATGATTTTAGAAATATGTTTCAGTATTATGGATGTGTAGTACTATTAAGGGAATTAGTCATAGTAATAGTAGTTTAGAGGTACTAACCTCATAAGCCACTGGGTATCAATTAGAATACACTGAAAATATGATCTACAACATGCATGCATGATTAAGTACAAGCATGACAAAGGAAAATGTGACAAAGGATAAAGGGGTGGAAGAACAAACACTATTCCAAAAAAGAAGCCAAATAGCATACAATAAAATTAAGAAAAGATTGTTGATGAACTTCTCCAATAATAACAAAATCCTCCTAACAGAAACTCTTTTACATATAAAAGGAAATCTCTTTGGATGTCCACCAGGAGTGGGCAATAGTTACTAAGTGTCACTGCATGGCAGATACTACTAAGTATTTTACACATAATAATATTCACATAAGAACTATAATTTAGGATTAGCATCCCCATTTATCAGATGAGAAAAGTAAAGCACAAAGATAATAAGTAACTTGACCAAGATGATAAAGTTCATTGTTGGTAAAGTTGAGGTTTAAACCCAGACAACCAGGTCTGGAGTCTGTACTGATAACCCTGTGTCTTACAGTGTTCCTACATGAAGCAGATGTTGGCATGCAAAAATATTTTAGACAGTTTTTCTTATGTTTTTTAGTCTCTATGACATGTCTTAGGAAAAAAATGTTAAAATCTTAAATTAAAACTAAAGAAAGTTCAAATGCAGTTTTCTTTTACATGCTGAAACCTATTTTCAATTTTAAAAATTAATTGACTTGAAAATAACCCATGGTAAGTAAATATGATAATGAACTTTGGAAGTGGCTGAACCTGGTTGTTACCTGGGAAAACAGAGTTTGAATCAAAACATATCAAACAAGCATTCACACCACCAGAGATTTTCCATTATCTCTATTACAACACTGTTCTAAAAATGTTTCTTTAATAATTTACTTTATGGCTGGATCAAAAGCCATATTACTTTTCACTCTGTGAAAATAGTGTGTGAAAGTTCAGCTAAATTTTAATCAAGTGTTTGCCTTAAGCTTTCCAAAAAACATATTGGAGGTTCATAATAAAATAGGAAACATTTCAATTTACAGAATGTCTTTGTTACAACTTTAATGAAGTATAAAATTATTTTCATTAGATTTACAACTCAAAATGGCTAGAATAGATTTATGTTATGCTGTGGCAACAAAAACAAATCAGTAACTTAAAAAAGAACAAAGACATTTCTGTCTTGTGCTACTTGTCTAACCATATCTATAGGGATCCTGTTAAGTGGCGGGCAGGGGAAGAACTCTGCTCATTTTGTCACCCAAGGATGCACACTGACAAAGACCCTACCATTTTATGACTTCATCTCAACTTAGATTTCAAGTTCACCATGGCTGGGGAAAAGAGTGTATAGAATCACACACCAAATCTTTGATATGTCCGCCCAGGAGTGGTACTTCATTACTAAAACATGTCACACAGCCATACCTAACCTCAACATAGTCAATGGAGCTTATGCCCAAAGGAGAGAATTCTACAAACTTGGTGAGCGTAAATGATGACATCCACACATTTTTCTTTTCATTAACTTTTTTAAAGTATATCTTGTTACATTAATGTATGGATCTTAAAAGTTAATAAATTCAGATATTTCATTTTAAAACTTACTATACAAAAGTGAAAGCTTAAGTAGTTTTATCATTTTATATTGACAAGAGCTGCTTTGAGAGAAAATTTATTTATTTCGCAAATATTTATCAAGCTTTTATTTATGTGAGATATTCCTTCTAAGTGTTAACAGCAATTCGAAAATAAATTTTAAAATATCAGGCATCAGGCTGTGCATGGTGGCTCACACCTGTAATCCCAGCACCTTGGGAGGCTGAGGTGGTCGGATCACTTGAGGTCAGGAGGTCGAGACCAGCCTGGCCAACATGGAGAAATCCCATGCCTACTAAAAAAATCCAAAAATTAGCCAGGCATGGTGATGTGCACCTGTAATTCCAGCTACTTGGGAGGCTGAAGCAGGAGGATCACTTGAACCTGAAAGGCAGAGGTTGCAGTGAGCCAAGATCGCATCGCTGCACTCCAGCCTGGGTGACTCTGTCTAAAAAAACAAAAATCAGGTATTTACTGCCACAGAGCTTAGAAAATAGATGAGATAAAATGTCTAAATAAATAAACAGAATATTTAATAGATAAATACACCAAAAAGGGTAAAGAAAATTGTCATGTGTGTTTAAAGGAGAAAGAGCTTTGAATAACAGTTTCACAGCTGGGCACAACCTCAGGCACTGTGGGTTCCAATCTTTTATTTTAAAGATGAAGAAAACAAGACCCCAAAAGGTCCATAGTGACTTGTCCAAAATCATTGAGTTAGGTAGTTGTTCAATGATTCAAGAAGTAGAGCTTACTTGCTGTGCTGTAAATAAATGTCTCAGGAAAAACAAATATAAAAAAAAAAAGGAATGAATGTAGACATTTAAGGAGCACTAAGAGAAAAAAAGTTGGAGAGTTGACTAATTAAAATCAAAATTTCATTTCCAATTAGAAAAAGATTTATTTCCACAATGGTTAGACTAATACATTTACACTTTCAAAGCGGTCCAAGTAAATGCTATTTTTAATGAACCCATGTACCTTTAAAATCCATAATGAAACTGTTTCTATACAACTTATTTTCTTGTCCCAGAAAGCACTAACCAAAATCTTTGAAAACTGGAATAGTAATTTAAATGCTAAGCCTAGTACCTTTTCAAAAAGCCAGAGAGGAAGAGAGAAAATCCAAGATTCAAATTACAGCAACTTTAGTAATTGCTGCTCAAAATGCCAAATTTACATATGTTTAAATAAATCTAGATGGCAGAACTGACCGCTAAGCATTTTTAGACAAATTACGTTCTTCGTCTTTAAAAAAAAATCTTAATATTCCAAGCATTTGCCTTTTTGTCAAAGATAATAAATTTGATTAAGTTTATATAAATTACACTGTACTAAACAGGATAATAACTAAAAACACATGGAGAATAGAGTTAGCCTTACTCATTGCATCACTTCCAAATTTAAACCTAAGGCCAAGCATATATGCTTGGCTTAGAGACTTTTCTAGTCTTCTTTTAAAGCTGCTATTCATAAAAAGGTCAATAGGTTGTCTTTTAAAAATAAATCTGTAATCACTACAAACTGTCACTGTATCTGACCAAAACCATGATGAAAGACCAGACGCTAAGACTTGAGCGCAGTAGCTCAAAGAGTTAGAATGAAACAGTAGATGGAAGAATTCAAAGGCAGGGGCCAAGACCTGTCCCAGTCCCTCAACTGAAACAATCTATTTGACTTTTGATAGTCGTAACCTAGGCCATCTGAGCATTTCTTAATCCACAGTGACTCTAAGCGATGAGCTCACTGTTTCCAAAATAGTAGAAAACCACCATGAAGCCATGGGTCTTAGGTTACCTTCTGAATCTTGCTGGGGAAGTTTCTAGGACACCACTATTTATTCTCCACAGCAGTGGCTCTCAACCGTCTTGCTTCCCCAGCCCACCGAGGCAATGCAACTCATCAGCCAAAAGAATTAAATCACATCACCAGTGGTTTTCATCTCGGGAAGGTGGGAGGATGCAAACTTAAGAAACATATTAAAACCCCAAGTTGCCTCCTAGTTCAACATTTGTTTCTTTTCCTCCACCATGGCTATCAGTCGCAGAGCACTTTTGTAAAGCTTTGCAGTGAAACATCCTGACTGTTCAAGTTTGTATTGTAAGCCTGTAAGGCTCAATGAAATGGAACGATGTCTGCTGAAAGAGAGCCTCAGATAACCCTGTTGACATTAGTCAGTGGGCAGAGTGTGCGCTGCGCACACATGCTTATCAAGTGTGAGCTGTGCACACATGCTTATCACGCAAACTTT
Organism: Rhinopithecus bieti; assembly: GCF_001698545.2. NCBI lineage: Eukaryota > Metazoa > Chordata > Mammalia > Primates > Cercopithecidae > Rhinopithecus > Rhinopithecus bieti. Next base: position 18,136 of record NW_016809032.1, read on the forward strand.
AGTGTTCACAGAGCTTTAGAAGTTGAATACTTAATTCCCAAAATAACCTCATAAAGAAGATGTTATAGGCCCCATTTAAGATATCCTAAAACAAAGGTGCAGAGCGGTAAAGCATCTGCTCAAAATCTCAGCATAAGAAAGTGGCAACGTGAAGAGCTAGACATAGGCTTATTTGACCTTACAAGATATACCCCAGATAATTCTACAAATCTACATCTACTAGATCATATCCCAAAGACCGCTCCTACTTCCAGGATAAAGAGGGAACAAACGGCAGTCCCAGGGTTCTAAGACAAGCACTCTCGTGGGGACCACTGGTCTTGGCACTGCCCCACCTCACTCCCGGATCCCACTACGTTGTGTACACATGAACTTGATTGAGAAAGGTGAAGCCATAAATTCTGATTTTATTGCACACAGCTCACCATAGGAAAAAGTCTGAAACATCTTAACACAGCACCCAAAACTCTCCACAACCCCATCTGAACACTTAGTGACAAGCTCATCTGCCATTGTTGCCTAACTGACTGCAACTTCTAGTTCTGCCAAACTAATCTGCTCACTCTTCCCCAAGTAAATGTTGACTTGACCAACCCACTCCAGACTAGCTTCTCCTTTATTAGAAGTTTTCAAGAAGCTGGGCGTGGTAGCTCATGCCTGTAATCCCTCCACTTTGGGAGGCCGAGGCGGGCGGATCACGAGGTCAGGAGATCAAGACCATCCTGGCTAACACAGTGAAACCCCGTCTCTACTAAAAATACAAAAAATAAATAAATTTGCCAGGCATTGTGGTGGGCGCCTGGTAGTCCCAGCTACTTGGGAGGCTGAGGCAGGAGAATGGCATGAACCTGGGAGGCAGAGCTTGCAGTGAGCCAAGGTCGTGCCACTGCACTTCAGCCTGGGCGACAGAGCGAGACTCTGTCTCAAAAAAAAATAAAAGTTTTCAAGAAATCCCCACATGACCTGTTCATTGGGCATCTATTTTAGAATGTCCCAAACTATACTTTATGTTACAAGAGTGTCTTGTGTCCATAGACTGGTGACAGAAATACAGAATGTCGTAGCTAGGAGACAACTGAGAGATTGTCTGGTCCAAAACCCTCAGATTATAGAAAAGGAATGTAAACCCAAGGTCACGCAATGGATGGACAAATCATATAACTATGGTGTTTATTCAGACTTAATTATCATTTTATTTTACTATTTAGATAAGGGAGTTATCAATATTAGTTATCAGTTGTATATTAATTATGTTGCTAGTCAAAAACTGGCAATGAAATAACTTATGGCAGAGCTGGGCTTGGAACCCTATTGCTCCGGATCCTTCTTGGAACCCAAATCCCTGTTAATCAGATGAGTATATTCCATAGCAGCCAGCCCAGGATGTGTACACAGCAGGCATTTATTAACTGATTCCTTAATTACAGTTTATCCCAAGAAGTTCCCATCCAATTAAAATGTTATTCATATGCAAGACACGTGTAAACAAGATTTATCAGGCCAATAATATTTTAAAGTAAGTATTCATCTTTGATCCCTCCCTTTCTCTTACACACCATATCCATGTGCTTTTCATTTTATCTCCAAAACCCATCTGCTTTTCACCCTCTTCACTTCCGCCAGCCCAACCCAGGCCATTATCATTTCTTTCCTGGACTAGCACAAAATATTCCCATTGGTCTCTCTTCCATTTTCCCTCAGACCCTATTCAATCATTTCCCTGCACAAGCACATCATCCACCTACCCACCAACTTAAAAACATTCCATGGCTTCCCATTTCACTTAGGTTAAGATCTAAACCCATTGCCATAATGTGTAACCTGTCTCTACTTTCTCTTATCCTTCATTTTCTGCCCACTTACTGCTTGGTTTTCCTTCTGTCCTTCAAGCAGACCGGGCTCTTGCTTGCTCCAGAGTCTTTCATACACATGATGCTCTCCTGTCTGGAAGTGCTCCCCCCTCCATGCCTCTTAGGACTGTCTTTACAGGCTTCCTGAGTTAGTTGATGTCACTTCCTTGGAGAAGTTCTCCCTTTCAAATCAATTCCCTCATTGCCATCACCTCCATCATTCCTTACCTCAATATTTTCTTTTCTACATTCTATTTGCCACAATTTGTATTTATTTAGGGCACTTGTTTTATGCCTGTGTCTCCTCCACCCCAACCCAAACTGAACAAATGAAGACAAGTATCATGGCTATGTTATTCTCACAATAGTATCCCCCTGTCTGCCATCAAGCCTGGCTCAGAAGAGCTACTCAACACATTTCTGTTGAATACATGCCTTCAAATATTCACAAATATTTATAGATAGATAGATGATTGATAGATAGACAGATAGATAGATATGACTTCATCTAAGAGGCTACCATAAATAAGATAATATTTTACCACAAAATGTAATTTACTAAATGTATATGAGTTATACTGACTTATTTTGTTCTTTCACAGAGAAATGTGGTTGAAATAGTAAATCTAGATTTCAACAGAGATTTGACTACTCCTCTGATCATATCTTTTTGGAAGAAAATGTCTTATGTATGAGTTATCAGTGTTCCTAAGTTTCTGAAGCTTCCCAGGAGATTCTGTCTGATTCAGTGACTAAGGGATGACACTAAGAATTTGACCTTATAAAATATACCCCAGATAATTATTTTGATCAAAGAAGTTTGGAGAATATTGGGCTATATCAGTTGTTTCCAACCTTGGCTGCCCATTAAAATCACCTGAGGAGCTTTAAAGAATGTTAATGCCTGGATCCCACACCAGAGATTCTGACTTAATTGGCCTGGCATGGGGACTAGACACCAGGATTTCTAAAAGTTGTTCAGTTAACTCTAATATTCAGCGAAAGTTGAAAGCTACTGTGCCTGATGACAACATGATAAGATAGATTGGTAATGAATTGAACAACCATACCAAAGAGGTACCAATTAACAGACTGATGACAACCCGTGAGCCAGTTCCTTTGAATAGTAACTACAGGCTTTGATACTGAGGCTTTCCTGATCAGGATTTACCAGTGATTTAGAGGGAGGTAAAGAAGCATGCCTAACAGTCTTTTCTATTGCATAAAACTGTGAAGAATAATAAATAGTTTGGAGACAGAATTAGAATCTAAAATATTCACGAGGCTGGAGCCATAGGGCAACAACTGTTCTAAATGAGTAACTGCATAAAGATAGAATGGAAGGGACACTGCTCAGCAGCACAATAATTTGAAAAAGACAAGGATTTATCTAGCAGTGAGCTCCATAGGTATTTACAGGATCATATAGCTATCAAGTGTATTATTTTCCTTAAAGGCAATATAATATTTAGCATCAATAATTAATTACCATATAATATTTATTTTGTATATAATATTTATTTAGCAATATGATACTTAGCATAAATATGTTTAGCATCCCACGGTATCCTGAAATCAGGGTCATCACAGAAAAAGAAGGGCATGACACATGAGACCACACATTTGCAGAGTGGATTAAAGTAGCCTGTGGAGAAAGAAATAGGGATAAGAGGAGAAACAGACATGACGTTGTCTTACAAATATTTGAAGGATTTTGTGTGGAACACGAATTAGATTTATTCTGAAGGCACCAAAGGTTAGAACTGTGAACAACAGATAGAAACTATAAGAAGACAGAGACTTCAGCTCAATGTGAACAAGAACTTTCCAATAGAAATGTCTAGAGGTGATGTGAGCTGCCTTGGAAAGTAGAGTATTCCCATTACTGAGAGTCTTCCAGGCCTAGAAGGAAGAAGCCTCAGGTGATCATATCTTTCCACATAATCCTTCCTTACTGATCCATTAGTTATTACAGTTGCAAAGGCACAGAGTAGATGAGAAAAGTTGGCAAAGATCTACTAGAGTCTTGGACTTTCTTGTTTGGATAAGGAGGATCTTGCCAAGGTTTGATCTTTATCCTAAGCAGTAAACCTCTCCACTTATTCTTCCCTTTTTGTCTCATTCATTCATTTTTTTTCTGGCTCAAGCCCAGTAGTTCCCCATTACTCTTTCCCATCTAGTTTTGTAGCCCTTAAAAGAAAAGATTCATAAGGCAGTCTTTGACTTTTATATTATTATNCAAGCCCAGTAGTTCCCCATTACTCTTTCCCATCTAGTTTTTGTAGCCCTTAAAAAGAAAAGATTCATAAGGCAGTCTTTGACTTTTATTATTATTATTATTATTATTATTATTATTATTATTATTAGAGACAGGGCCTTGCTATGTTGCCCGAGGCTTGTCTTGACCTCCTGGTCTCGAGCAATCCTCCTGCCTCAGCCTCTCAAAATGCTGGGCCTATAAGCATGAGCTACTGTGACTGGCCTTTGATTTCTAACAATACCCAGTAATTTGGCAAAGGTAGTCGTAGAATTTACACTTTTTTCAAACTGTTTATTTTAAACAGTTTCCTCCTTTTCCCCAGTTCCAACCAAAAACATTATGAAAATAATGCATAAATCTGTCTTGACATAGTAATCCCATATTTATTCCTAATTCTGTCTACATTCTGCTTAAATTTTAGTCTTTCAATCCTCCCCTTTTCTTCTTTTCCTCTCCTGTCATGGGGAGATTATTCTGTCAACTCAGAAACAGTTTTCATTTCACAAAGGGTTTCCCTCCTCTTTTACCTGTATTTTTACAAGTGTTGCTAGATAGGTATGATCCAGTTTGCAAAATCAAACAAGACCACATAGTATTCATCAAGATCAATATATTAAGGTCTGGAAAAACTCATTTCCATACAGTGAGATATTTGCCACGTTCCCTCTTTGTCAAGCACACTCTGATCTTGAAACATGTCAGAGTTCCAGACTTAAGCATTTACAAACTGTATATCATTTATCACTATAGAAAAATACATATAATGATTGCACGTCTGCAACCAGTAAGTTCACTGCTGGTGCCTGATGGAGTAGAGAGGAATGACTAACCCTGTCCCTGTTCCCATAGAACTCTGGAGGAGAAGGACATGAATCAAATGATTACCCCAATAAATGTGGAATGAAAACATGGTCAGTGCTATAAAGAATAATACATGGAGCTTTTAGAGCAGAGGAGAAGGTCATGCATGACTTGAAGGCAGAAATGGCCTATATAGCTAAAAGTAGACATTTTCAGTATCTCCATAGAACTAAAATCTGAGATACATGGTAGAAGTTCAGTCCTTAGAAAAGGCTTCTCCTCCCTCCATTGTCACTCTCTAATGTATTGTCAGTTTTATTTTTCCTGTAGCATTTATCCTTTTGTTTTTTTATATAGTCACCATTGACATTTTTATTTTCTGTCCCTTACTGGAATCTAAGCCCCAGAAAGGCCGATTTTTTCTGTCTTCTTCACCACTATCTCATCAACCACATATAGTAGTTACTCAATAAATATTTTGAGTATTGTTGAATATTTTAATCTTGCTCATTTGTAAATGGCTTGTCATTGCAAAGAATGAGAAACATATTCAACAAGTATAGAAAAGCCATTTGTGACCATTTAGAACCAAAAGAAGTATTAATATTTTGAAAGGAGATTTTCATTAACATAAATAGTAGTTTTCTGTCACAGTTATTTCCTCAGGCAGCCAACCTGAAGCTAGCATTGGGCAAAGGTGGATAAATGTCATTCCCTGTGGGTGTCTCCAAAAAAATGTGGTCATCACCAAGTTCAAAGAGTCTCTTAGCTTCCCTATTGCTATGAGATTATTCCAGCCACTTAAGAGCTCAGCTGGGGCATGGCATCCACCAAAGTTGCCCACAGGATCCATGTAACACAGTCTTGGCCTCCAGCCTCAAAGCCATGTCTCTTCCCAGAAGTCCACCTGCCCAGGCAAGACCTTTCATGTATACCACCCTCAGTCCAGCCAAAGGGAGCTCCTCTTGTGCCTTCCTCTGACCAAACCAACCCCACAGATCATGGAGCATATGGTTACTTGCAGCCCAGTCTCTCTCTTCCTAGATCACTCTAAGCACTCAAGAGTCTGGAGCTCCTTACCCCAACAACTCCGAGCCTGATTTAAGGCCTGCATGAGCCTCTTCCCAGAGCGCTGTCCTCCCAAGGGCAGATGGAGCTACTCTGCACACTCTCAGGCCTCAGAAGCTGCTATTTGTTGTGGAGAGACTAGGGCACAATTATATGGGGTGTCCACATGCTTGCAGGAGAGGCTTTTCATGGTAATGAATGGAGCTGCAGGTGAGAAGAGAAAAGGGCCATTTGTCTCCTGACCCCACTCTCCCCACACTGAGTCTACCCACAGAGCCTCAGCCCTTGTCTCTGGGGCCACCTCTAAGACTATCACCCTGTCCCTGCTGGCGCATTAGTCTTTCTTCTTCTTTTCTTCTCATCTCATGGCAAATCTGACTTCAGTTTTGGGTTTTCTTAAAGCTATTTCCATACTACCAAATCCACCACCTCTTCTTTATTCCCACCACTACACCCTACTTTTTTAGAAGTTATCCTTAGATAACTTCTAAATGTCTCTATACTCTTCTCCTCAACACCCACCTATCCTCCATCCTATTCTGCCATTGTGAGAAATTTTCTAAATTGGCTTAAAAGCCTCTGGAGGCTCTCCAGCACTTTCTGAATAGATTTGAAACTCCTTAGCATGGATGGAGGGTCTCCAGCCTATTGCTCCAGTGCCAGCTCCAGTCAATCACAAGGGAGGACCATGCCCTTCCACACCTCTGTTCTCTTACACCTGCACTCTGTTTGGTCTGCAGCACCCATTCCAGCCACTTAGCACTCACTTTTCTCCCTGATGTAACTTAAGGGACACTACTTTTGGAAAGCCTTTTAGAACTTTCATCTGACTTAGGGAGCCCTCCTCTGTGCTCCCAAAACACTGAAGCACCACTCTGTTATATTTCTCTGCTTTAACCTAAAATAATAAATCCCTTAAAAGCAAGGACCAACTCTTTTGTCTGTATTTCCACCACTAGAAATATAGATTACTTTTTTAAAAAAAAAACTTTTTTAAAATCACCGTAAATAGCTGTATGTAAGGCATTCAGACTTGGAAAATCTTCCATAATCATTTTGAAAACTGAAAATCACTTCCCGCTTCTGCTTTGTGAGAGTTGTATTTATTATTCTTCTTTATATAAAATAAAGACCTTGAAGGTAAAACTACACAATTTACATAAGTGAAAATGCTATTAGTAAACAAACACTGTGAAAAACATTCATCCATGCTAGTAATCGAGAAACGCAAATTAAAGCAATGTTGAGAAACATTTTGCACATTAGACTAGCCAAAATATTTAATGACAAAACCTAAGGTTGATTAGAGTGAAACTGTTACATCTTTGACTGTTTCTGGCATTGTAAATTGTTACAACCTTTTTGGAAAGCAATTAGGCAATATTTATTTAGAATTCATGAAGATATTCATACCTTTTGACCTAGTAATTGTACTCTTGGGATTTAGCCTACTCAATACAAGTTTTTTAAATTCTACAAAATGCTACAAAGTATTCAATGGTGCGTTATAATAGCAAAACCCTGAAAGTAGTCTAGTTGCCCAAATGTGTCTTAACATACATAAACATAAGCTGGGATAAGATGTTTGCAACCCACATAATAACCAATAAGGAATTCATACCAAAACAAGATTTTAAAAACTCCTACAAATTAATAAGAAAAAAGAAACCAGCAGGAGATATTTGAACAGGCATGAAATGAAACTTTTTATTTCAAAGATTATAAAACATGAATTGTCAACAGACATTGAAAACAATGAGCCACTTCATTGAGGATTCAGAAAAATGTAAATTAAAACCAAACTAAACTATCATTTACATTCACCTAAATGGCAAAAATAAATAAGTGACAGCCAAATGTTGATTGTCCATGACTTATAACCTAGGAATTTTTGTCTTCAGAATCTGTCTAGCCTAGAGGACCTGGAGTTACACTACAAGATAGGCACAAGAAGGTTTGTAGCAGCACCTTTTGTGAGAGCAAATAGACCAAATGTCTATCAGCAGCAAAATAAATTATGGTATATTCCACAATGAAATACTACACATCACAGGAAATGAATAAACTATACTGTACACTGCAACATAGAGGAATCTAGGTTAAATTGTTGAGTGGATAATCCAAGTAAGATGAAAGTGTATAAAATACAATTCCATTTGTAGAAATTTCAAAAAAATTCACAATTAAGTTTATTGGTTAATTATTGGCTAAATGGTTAGAGATATACCAATATGTAAAACTAATTAAAGCCATGGGGGAAAAATACCAAATTTAGAATAATTTCCTCCGGGGAAGGTAAGAAAAAGAGATTGGAAGGGGACACAGGAACTCACAGGTAAAGGAGGGTTTCCATTTCTATAATTGGATGGTTAGCATGTGAGAATTAGTTGTATTATTGTTCTTTACATCCCCACATATTTTGTAAATATTATTTTATATCTTCTCAATATTTAATAAAAATTCTTTGTATTAATAAAAAGGAGTAGGTCACAAGATGCAAATATAGTATATCCCACCCATATAAAGTAGAGACATATCAGCACAAATGGTCATGTGAGATGTAGATAGAATGTTATCAATAAATAGACAGAATGTTATTAGTGGTCTCAGGCATGGCTACAAGGCAACTTAAAGTTGACTGGAAAGGTTAAATTTTCAGCATTATTATGTATAATCTTAATATAGCAAAAGAAAATTATAAACTTTCCATTTTGGAGAGTAAAAAGAAGTAGATCCATGTGATGGGATTGAATTTGGATATATTTTGCCTGTAGGACTTTTCCTGCATTTCCTTTTTGTCCTTTTCCCTTGATAGCCATCACTTTAATATCATTCACTGTCTCAGAGGTCACTCATTGATTGGAGGACACCAAAGAGAAAAAAAAGAGAGGAAAAACTCTTGGCTTTGAACTTCAAAATAGACTGTGTGCATCCCTAACAGAGGAAAAAGCTTGAAAGCCAATGATATTGATTTGCCAGATCATGCATTTGGAACTTACTGAAGTAAGCTGAGTTTAGAATTCATGCAATCCATAATAAATGGTAATGACAGTAGTTGCAGAGCCTCACTATACTTGAAAGAACTCAAATTTCTCTTGTATATCCAAAAGGGATACAAAATAGGACATGTAGCGCCTTCTAATTGGGACTAAGGAAACATAAAGTGAGCTACATGGACATAACTCATGGCCAGGGAAGACTCCAACATATCAGCAGATGCAGCAATGCAGAGACCAGCAATTAAAGATACAATGGATGAGTTATACCTCAGCAGATGCCAGAGGATGTTGGCCATATGCCCCTTCCCACTATTGCCTAAACACAGCATAACAACACATCACCTGAAACTAAAATGTTACACGGAGGAGAAGGGAGGGGGTGAATTGACTAAAAGCTCACTTCAAAAGTTTGAATCTATCTAGAACTAACTCCTTAGGTTTCATCATTAGGAACAATGGACCTGGAATAAAAATAAAGTTTGGGATAAAAGAAATGAAGGTATATTTGTTGTGCAGAGCTTGGGAAATGTCATAATCAATACATCTATATTTTAATCCCATTAAAAGACATGTGGGTTTGCATAAAAATATTCTGAAAAGAACAGGGGAGTTTTATTCATATATATATCCTAAAATATTTTACAATAAGCATGTGTTTTGAGACTGGACAAAATTATAAAGCTAACTCCGTTTTTGAAATATAAAAAACTATGTAAATTCAATGTTATTACTTTTTCCTCTTTCCCAATACTGTGTATTTAGCGTCTGAATTATTGTAATGTAGGGTTTTTTTATACCTACACATATATTACATTTTTTATGAAAGTAATGCATTAAAAGAATATTCAAAAGATTTAATCAGAAAACAAACTAAGAAAATTCATCATGACCTGTCCTGCCCTAAAAGAAATACTAAAAGGAGTTCTTCAGGCTAAAATCAAAGAATATCATATAGTAACTCAAATCTACAAAAACATAAAAAGGTCACCAGTAAAGGTAACTACATGGGTAAACATAAGAGACGGCATAACTGTATTTGTGTTTGTAACCCTTTTCTTCTCTCATATGTTTCAAAAGACAACTGTATCATGCAATAATTATAAAATTGTGTAGGTGGGCTTATAATGTATAAAGATGTCATTTGTGTAACAAGAATCACACAAGTAGAAGGTGGGAATGAAGCAGTATTCAAACAAATTTTTGTATTGAAATTAAGTGGATAATAATTAGCAAATAAAATTTAAAATTGATGTTAAAATCTCCAATGTAACTACTAAAAAAAAAAAAACTCAAAATACAGTAAAAGAAACAAAAGGAAATTAAATAGTACAAGGGAAATATCAATTTAACACCAAAGAAAGCAGTCAAACAAAAAAGACATCAGACTCACAGATAACAAATAGCAAGAGACCAAATGTAAATGCTACTTCTTACCACTAATTACATTAAATGTAATTGATTAAACACTTTAATCAAAAAGCCGAGATTAGCAGACTGGATGACGAAAAAGAAAAAAATATCCAAATATATGCTTTCTATAAGATACACATTTTCGTATCAAAGGCACATATAGGTCAAAAGAAAAGACATGGAAAATATATATCCTACAAAGAGTAACCGAAAGAGAATTACTAAAGTGGTTATACTAATATTCAACTAAATATGCTTTAAAACAAAATATTTTCTAGAGACAAAAGATATTTCATAATAATAAAAAGACCAGCCCATGAGGAAAATATAATAATTATAAACCTATATGTACCTAATAACTGAGCCCCAAAATGTATGAAGCAAACACTGACAGAATTGAAAAGAAAAATAGGCAATTCAAAGTGAATAGTTGGAAATTTTAATATCCCCACTTTCCATAAAGAATAAAACAAATAGGCAGAGATCAACAAGGAAATAGAATACTTGAACAATTATCCCTAACAGACATCTTATAAAACACTCTATCTAACAGCAGCAAAATATGCATTCTTCTCAAGCACATATTCTCCAGGATATCCCATATGTTAGGCCATAAAACAATCCCAAATGTTTTTAAAGAATCAAAATCATACAACGTATGTTCTCTGATACAGTAAAATGAAAACTGAAATCATTAAAATAAGGAATGTTGAAAATTTATAAATGCGTGTAAACTAGATAACAAACTCTTAACCATTGGATCAAAGGAGAAATCACAAGGCAAATTAGAAAATACTTTGAAATTAATGAAAACAAAAGCACAACACACTAAAATTATTAGTGCAGTTAAATATGGGCTTAGAGGAAAATTAAGAGCTCTAAATGTCTATATTTTAAAAAAGAAAAATCCCAAATCAATAACATAATCTTCTACCTTAAGAAACTGGAGGGGCAAGATGGCCGAATAGGAACAGCTCCAGTCTCCAACTCCCAGCGCGAGCGACACAGAAGACCGGTGATTTCTGCATTTTCAACTGAGGTACTGGGGTCATCTCACTAGGGAGTGCCGGACAATCGGTGCTGGTCAGCTGCTGCAGCCTGACCAGCGAGAGC
>NW_016809032.1:32153-105948 GCF_001698545.2 Rhinopithecus bieti
AAAATAAAATAAAATAAAATAAAAAAAGAAACTGGAGGAAAAAAAGAGCAAACTAAACCCAAAGCAAGCAGAAAGAAGAAGATAACAGAGTGAAAATAATTGAAATAGGGTATGTAAAGGCAATAGAAAAAATCAGTGAAACCAAAAGTTGAATCTTTTAGAAGATCAATAATACAGACAAATCTTTAGCTAGACTGACTGCATCAGTCCACTAGGGCTTCCATAACAGAATGCCTTAGTCTGGGTGGCTTAAACAACAGAAATTTATTTTCTCACAGTTCTGGAGGCTATAATTCCAACATCAAGGTGCCAGCAGGGTTAGTTTCTGGTGAGTTCTCTTTCCTTGGCTTACAGAGGACTGTAAACAAAATAGTAAACAAACAATGAATAGAATAGAACTTTCTTAACCTGATAAATGATGTCTACAAAAAACTCCACAGCTAGCATATTTAAACGTGAAAAAACTGAACGCTTTCCCCCAAAGTTAGGAATAAAACCAAGGTGTCTGTTCTCTTCACTTCTATTTACCATTGTACTGGATATTCTAGCCAGGGTAATTAGGCAAGAATACAAAATAAAAGATATCCAGATTGGAAATAAAGATGTAAAACTACCTCTGGTCTGCAACTCCCAGCAAGATCAACACAGAAGGCAGGTGATTTCTGCATTTCCAACTAAGGTGCCCAGTTCATCTCACTGGGACTGGTTAGACAGTGGGTACAGCCCATGGAGGGCGAGCCAACGCAGGGTGGGGTGTTACCTCACCTGGGAAGTGCAAGGGGTTGGGGAACTCCCTCCCCTAGCCAAGGGAAACTCTGAAGGACTGTGCCATGATGGTGCATTCCAGCCCAGATACTAGGCTTTGCCCATGCTCTTTGCAACCCGCAGACCAGTAGATTCCCTCAGGTGACGACACCACCAGGGCCCTGGGTTTCAACCACAAAACTTGGCAGCCGTTTAGGCAGACACTGAGCTAGTTGCAGGAGTTTTTGGGTTTTTGTTTTCTGGTTTTTTTTTTTCCATACCCCAGTGGCACCTGGAATGCCAGCGAGGCAGAATCATTCACTCCCCTGGAAAGGGGGCTGAAGCCAGGGAGCCAAGTGGTCTAGCTCAGTAGATCCCACCCCCACAGACCCAGCAAGCTAAGATCCACTGGCTTGAAATTCTCACTGCCAGCACAGCAGTCTGAAGTCGACCTGGGATGCTCGAGCTTGGTGTGAGGAGGGGCTTGAGCAGGCAGTTTTCCCCTCACTGTGTAAACAAAGCCACTGGGAAGTTTGTACTGGGCGGGGCCCACCACAGCTGGGCAAAGCCACTGTAGCCAGACTGCCTCTCTAGATTCCTCCTCTCTGGACAGGGCATCTCTGAAAGAAAGGCAGCAGCCCCAGTCAGGGGTTTATAGATAAAACTCTCATCTCCCTGGGACAGAGCACCTGAGGGAAGGGGCGGCTGTGGCACAGCTTCAGCAGACTTAAATATTCCTGCCTGCCGGCTCTGAAGAGAGCAGCAGATCTCCCACCACAGTGCTCAAGCTCTGCTAACGGACAGACTGCCTTCTCAAGTGGGTCCCCCCATGCCTCCTGACTGGGAGACATTTTCCAGCAGGGGTCGACAGACACCTCATACAGGAGAGCTCTGGCTGACATCTGGTGGCTGCTCCTCTGGGACAAAGCTTCCAGAGGATGGAACAGGCAGCAATCTTTGCTGTTCTGCAGACTCCGCTGGTGATACTCAGGGAAACAGGGTCTGGAGTGGACCTCCATCAAACTCCAGCAGACCTGCAGCAGAGGGACCTGACTCTTAGGAGGAAAACTAACAAACAGAAAGGAATAGTATCAACATCAACAAAAAGGATGCCCACACAAAAACCCCACCCAAAGGTCACCAGCATCAAAGATGAAAGTTAGATAAATCCACCAAGATGAGGAAAACCCAGCTCAAAAGGCTGAAAATTCCAAAACCAGAACACTGCTTCTCTTTCAAAGGATCACAACTCTTCTCCAGCAAGGAAACAAAACTGGATGGAGAAAGAGTTTGACAAATTGATAGAAGTAGGCTTCAAAAGATGGGTAATAACAAACTCCTCCAAGCTGAAGGAGCATATTCTAACCCAATGCAAGGAAGCTAAAAAGCTTGAAAAAAGGTTAAACGAATTGCTAACTAGAATAACCAGTTCAGAGAAGAACTTAATGACTTGATGGAGCTGAAAAACATAGCATGAGAACTTCATGAAGCCTACACAAGTATTAGTAGCTGAATTGATCAAGTGGAAGAAAGCATATCTATCAGAGATTGAAGATCAACTTAATGAAATAAAACATGAAGACAAGATTAGAGAAAAAAGAATGAAAAGGAATGAACAATGCCTCCAAGAAATATGGGACTATGTTAAAAGACCAAACCTACGTTTGATTGGTGTACCTGAAAGTGATGGGGAGAATGGAACCAAGTTGGAAAACACTTTTCAGGATATTATCCAGGAGAACTTCCCCAACCTAGCAAAACAGGCCAATATTCAAATTAGGGAAATACAGAGAACACAAAAAAGATACTCCTTGAGAAGAGCAACCCCAAGACACATAATCGTCAGATTCACCAAGGGTTGAAATGAAGGAAATAATGTTGAGGGCAGCAGGAGAGAAAGGTCGGGTTGCCCACAAAGGGAAGTCCATCAAACTAACAGCAGATCTCTCTACAGAAACCCAACAAGCCAGAAAAGAGTGGGAGCTAATATTCAACATTCTTAAAGAAAAGAATTTTCAGCCCAGAATTTCATATCCAGTCAAACTAAACTTCATGAGCAAGGGAGAAATAAATCCTTTACAGACAAGCAAATGCTGAGAGATTTTGTCACCACCAGGCCTGCCTTACAAGAGCTCCTGAAGAAAGCACTAAATACGGAAAGGAAAACTGGTACCAGCTACTGCAAAAACATACAAAATTGTAAAGACCATCGACTCTGTGAAGAAACTGCATCAACTAACGGGAAAAATAACTAGCTAGCATCATAATGACATGATCAAATTTACACATAATAATGTTAACCTTAAATGTAAATGGGCTAAATGCCCCAATTAAAAGATACAGATTGGCAAATTAGATAGAGTCGAGACCCATCCGTATGCTGTATTCAGGAGACCCATGTCATGTGCAAAGACACACACAGGCTCAAAATAAAGGGATGGAGGAAAATTTACCAAGCAAATGGAAAGCAAAGCAGGGTACAATCCTAGTCTCTGATGAAACAGACTTTAACCCAACAAAGATCAGAAGATACAAAGAAGGGCATTACATAATGGTAAAGGGATCAATGCAACGAGAAGAGCTAACTGTCCTAAATAAATATACACCCAATACAGGAGCACCCAGATTCCTAAAGTAAGTTCTTAGAGACCTACAAAGAGACTTAGACTCCCACACAACAATAGTGGAGACTTTAACACCCCACTGTCAATAACAGACAGATCAATGAGACAGAAAATTAACAAAGGTATTCAGGACTTGAACTCCGCTCTGGACCAAGTGGACCTAGTAGACATCTACAAAACTCTCCACCCCAAATCAACATTACATATATTCTTCACAGCACCCCATTACACTTATTCTAAAATTGACCACACAATTGGAAGTAAAACACTCCTCAGCAAATGCAAAAGAATGGAAATCATAAAGAACAGTCCCTCAGACCACAGTGCAATCAAATTAGAACTCAGGATTAAGAAACTCACTCAAAACCACACAACCACGTGAACCTGAACAACCTGCTCCTGAATGACTACTGGGTAAATAACAAAATTCAGGCAGAAATAAATAAGTTATTTGAAATCAATGAGAAAAAGATACATTATACCAGAATCTCTGGGACACAGCTAAAGCAGAGTTTACAGGGAAATTTATAGCACTAAATGCCCACAGGAGAAAGCAGAAAAGATCTAAAATCAACACCCTAACATCACAATGAAAAGAACTAGAGAAGCAAGAGCAAACAAATTCAAAACCTAGCAGAACATAAGAAACAACTAAGATGAGAGCAGAACTGATGGACATAGAGACATGAAAAACCTTTCAAAAAATCAATGAATCCAGGAGATGGTTTTTTGAAAAGGATAACAAAATAGATAGACCTCTAGCCAGACTAATAGAGAAGAAAAGAGAGAACAATCAAATAGACACAATAAAAATCATAAAGGGGTATCACCACTGATCCCACAGAAATACAAATTACTGATGGTACTATAAACACCTCTAATAGTGCTAAAAAAAATACCTGTATGCAAATGAACTAGAAAATCTAGAAGAAATGGATGAATTCCTGGACACATACACCCTCCCAAAACTGAACCAGGAAGAAGTAAAATCCCTGATAGACCAACAACAAGTTCTGAAATTGAGGCAATAATTAATAGCCTACCAACCAAAAAAAAGTCCAGGATCAGACAGATTCACAGCTGAATTCTACCAAAGGTACAAAGAGGAGCTGGTAACACTCCTTCTGAAACTATTCCAAACAATAGAAAAAGAGAGACTCCTCCCTAACTCATTTTATGAGGCCAGCATCATCCTGATACCAAAACCTGGCAGAGACAAAACAACAACAACAAAAAATTTCAGGCCACTATCCCTGATGAACATTGATGCAAAAATCCTCAGTAAAATACTGGCAAAACAAATCCAGCAGCACATCAAAAAGCTTATCCACCACCATCAAGTCGGCTTCATTCCTGGCATGCAAGGCTGGTTCAACATATGTAAATCAATAAACATAATAAACATAATCCATCACATAAACAGAACCAATGACCAAAAGCACTTGTTTATCTCAATAGATAAAGAAAAGACCTTTGATGAAATTCAATACCCCTTCATGCTAAAATCTCTCAATAAACTAGGTATTGATGGAACATATCTCAAAATAATAAGAGCTATTTATGACAAACTACAGCCAATATCATACTGAATGGGCAAAAGCCAAAAGCATTCCCTTTGAAAACCAGCACAAGGCAAGGGTGCCCTCTCTAACCATTCCTATTCAACATAGTATTGGAAGTTCTGGTTAGGGCAATCAGGCAAGAGAAAGAAATAAAGGGTATTCAATTAGGAAAAGAGGAAGTTGAATTGTCTCTGTTTGCAGATGACATGATTGCATACTTAGAAAACCCCATCATCTCAGTCCACAATCTCCTTAAGCTGATAAGCAACTTCAGCAAAGTCTCAGGATACAAAATCAATGTGCAAAAATCACAAGCATTACTATACACCAATAATAGACAAAAGAGAGCCAAATCATGAGTGAACTCCCATTCACAATTGCTTCAAAGAGAATAAAATAACTAGGAATACATCTTACAAGGGATGTGAAGGACCTCTTCAAGGAGAACTACAAACCACTGCTCAAGGAAATAAAAGAGGACACAAAAAAGTGGAAAAACATTCCATGCTCATGGATAGGAAGAATCAATATCATGAAAATGGCCATACTGCCCAAAGTAATTTACAGAGTCAATGCTATCCCCATCAAACTATCATTGACTTTCTTCACAGAATTAGAAAAAACTCCTTTAAATTTCATATGGAACCAAAAAAGAGCCTTTATAGCCAAGAACAAAGCTGGAGCCAAGAACAAAGCTGGTGACCTGACTTCAAACTATACTACAAGGCTACAGTAACCAAAACAGCATGGTACTGGTACCAAAACAAATATATAGACTGATGAAACAGAACAGAGCCCTCAGAAATAATGCCACACATCTACAACCATCTAATATTTGACAAACCTGACAAAAAGAAGCAATGGGGAAAGGATTCCTTACTTAATAAATGGCATTTGGAAAACTGGCTAGCCATATGCAGAAAACTGAAATGGACCCCTTCCTTACACCTTACACCAAAATTAACTTAAGATGGATTAAAGACTTAAACGTAAGACCTAAAATCATAAAAACTCTAGAAGAAAACCTAGGCAATACCATTCAGGACACAGGCATGGGCAAAGACTTCATGACTAAAACACCAAAAGCCATGAAAACAAAACCCAAAATTGACCAACGGGATCTAAGTAAACTGAAGAGTTTCTGCATAACAAAAGAAACTATCATCAGAGTGAACAGGCAACCTACAGAATGGGAGAAAATTTTTGCAATCTATCCATCTGACAAAGGTCTAACATCCAGAATCTACAAGGAACTTAAACAAATTTACTTGAAAAAAACAAACAGCCCCATCAAAAAGTGGGCAAAGGATATGAACAGACACTTCTCAAAAGAAGACATTTATGCAGCCAACAGCATATGAAAAAAAGCTCATCATCACTGGTCATTAGAGAAATGCAAATCAAAACCACAATGAGATACCATCTCGTATTAGTTAGAATGGCGATCATTAAGTCAGGAAACCACAGATGCTGGAGAGGATGTGGAGAAATAGGAATGGTTTTACACTATTGGTGGAAGTGTAAATTAGTTCAACCTTTGTGGAAGACAGTGTGGTGATTCCTCAAGGATCTAGAACCAGAAATACCATTTGACCCAGCAATCCCATTCCTGGTTATATACCCAAAGGATTATAAATCCTTCTACTATAAAGACACATGCACATGTATGTTTATTGCAGCACTATTCACAATAGCAAAGACTTGGAACCAACCCAAATGCCCATCAATGATAGACTGGATAAAGAAAATGTGGCACATTTATACCAGGGAATACTATGCAGCCATAAAAAAGAATGAGTTCATGTCCTTTTCAGGGACATGAATGAAGCTGGAAACCATCATTCTCAGAAACTAACACGGGAACAGAAAACCAAACACTGCATGTTCTCACTCATAAGTGGGAGTTGAACAGTGAGAACACATGGACACAGGGAGGGGAACATCATACACTGGGGCCTGTCAGGGGTTGGGGCTAGGGGAGGGATAGCATTAGAAGAAACACCTAATGTAGATGACGGGTTGATGGGTGCAGCAAACCACCATAGCACATGTATACCTATGTAACAAACCTGCATGTTCTGTACATGTATCCCAGAAGTTCAAGTATAATAACAAAAAAAAAAAAGAATAGGGGAAAATATTTTGAAATTGTATCCAAGAATTATAAACAACTATTCTAAGTCAACAAACAAAAAAATAGCAAATATGGAGGAGTAAGTTCTAGTATTCTATATCACTGGAGAATGACTATAGTCAACAATAATGTGCCACATCGTTTCATACAGCTAGAAGGAAGATATTGAAAGTTCCCAACACAAGGAAATGATAAATGTTTGAGAAGATGGATATGCTAATTACCTTGACCAGATCACTGTACATTATATGTATCGAAACATCACTATGTGCCCTATGAATATGTGCAATTATTATTTGTCTATTTTTTAAAAAGCAATGATATATCTCCCCAAAAAAGACAAATAACCCAATGAAAAACGGGCAAACACTTTGAGTGGATATTTTTCTGAAGATGTAGATTTGGCACATGAAAATACCTTCAGCAGGGAATATCACACACTGGAGCCTGTCGGTGAGTGGGAGTCTAGGGGAGGGATAGCATTAGGAGAAATACCTAATGTAGATGATGGGTTGATGGGTGCAGCAAATCACCATGGTATGTGTATACCTATGTAACAAACCTGCATGTTCTGCACATGTACTCCAGAACTTAAAGTATCATAATAATAATAATAATAAAAGAAAATACTCTCAAAATACCCTCAGCATCATTTGTCAATAAGAAAATGCAAATCAAAACAATAATGTGATACCATTTCACACCCACACCCACTAGGTTGGGCTAAAATGACACAAACAGATGATAGCAAATGTCAGTGAGGGTATGGAGAAACTGGAAACTTCATTCATTGCAGCAGGATTGCAAAATTGTGCAGTTACTCTGGAAAACAGTTTGGCATTTTCTCAAAATATTAAACATAGAATTATACAATCCAGCAATTCTACTTCTAAGTATATACCCAAAAGAAATAAAAGCATATGCTCACACAAAAACTTATACATGAATATTCACATCAATGGTATTATTATTATTATTATTGAAACAGAATCTCGCTCTGTCACCCAGGCTGGAGTGAAGTGGCACGATCTTGGCTCACTGCAACCTCTGCCTCCCAGGTTCAAGCAATTCTCCTGCCTCATCCTCCCAAGTAGCTGGGATTACAGGCACCCACCACCTCACCTGGTTAATTTTTGTATTTTTAGTAGAGACGGAGTTTCACCGTGTTGGCTAGGTTGGTCTTGAACTCCTGACCTCAGGTGATCCACCCACCTCAGCCTCCCAAAGTGTTGGGATTACAGGCATGAGTCACTGCACCTGGCGTAATACCCAAAAAGCAGACACAACCCAAAAGTTCATCAACTGATTAATGAAAAAACAAAATGTGGTATTACAACACAATGGAATATTATTTGGCCATAAAACAGAAGGAAGTACTGATACATACCGTAACTTGAGTGAGACTCGAAAACATGTTAAGTGAAAGATGTCACCGAGAAAAGATCACATATTACATTATTCCATTGATATAAAATATCCAGAACAGGCAAATCCATGGACACAGAAAGTAGATGATAGTTGGCAGGGGCTGACATGAAGGCATGGGAGAAATGAAAAGTAACTGCCAATAGGGATGGGATTCCTTTTAGTATGAGGAAAATGTTTCAAAATTCAGGCAGTAGTGATGGTTACACAACTCTGTCAATACACTAAAAATCACTGAATTGTATACTTTAAAATGGTGTATTTTGTGGTATGTAAATTATACCTCAGTAAAGGTGGGTTATTTTTGGAAAAAATAATGTTAAGAGCAACAAGATCAGGCCCCAAATTGGAAACAACCCAAATGTCCACCAAAGGTAGAAAAGATAAATGGGATATTATACTACAATGGGAAAAAGCAAACTGATCCACGTGCAACAACGTGAATGACTCTCATAAAAGATAAAATGAGCAGAAGCCCGTCATGAAGAGCACGTAGTGTGGTGTTGGAAATTATAATAGAGCCTGCGGTGGCACATGAAAGGGACTTCGAGGGAACTGGTCATGTTTTATTTCTTCATCTGGATGCTGTGTACTGATAGCGTGAGCACATAAACTGAAAAAAACTCTTCAAACTGTGTATTTGTGATTCATGCATGTTGATATATGACTATTATATTTCAATAACAAGCTTATGTACAAAAAATAGTATTTCTCTCCTGTACTATTTTCCAATGTAATCAACCAGAAAATATAACAAAGAGGAATTAGATACCATTATAATTATTTAATTATGTGTGATCATTCGCTTATTCTCGAACTCAGTGGTTCTCAACTGGGGACAATTTTACTATCCAGAAGACATTTGGCAACATCTGGAGACATTTCTGATTGTCAAAGCTGAGTATGTGCTACTGGCATCTAGTGGGTAGAGGCTAGAAATCATGCTAAATATCCTCAAATGCTCAGGAAAGCTCCAAAACAAGAATTATCTAGCCCAAAATATCAACAGTGTCAACAGCGTGCTCTAGTTCTTCCAATAACTATAAATCCCACGAGGACAGCAAACATCTCTTTGGTTTATATCTTTATACCTAGAACTCATCAGAGTGCCTGGAACACAATAAGCTCTCAATGAAGTTGTTGAATTAATAAATGAATCCGTTTCTGTCTCTCCCTTTATTTTCCCTTCCTCCCTCCCCTGCCTCACATACACATGCTCATGGAAAGATGCACACCTTTTGTTTTGCATCTTATGGTTTTCTAACTCTGACAGGCCTAAATGCACTGCATGCTTTAGAAGAATTTGCCTTTAAGAAACCAAGGCATACAAGCAAATCCCAAGAGGTGACCCAGGAAAAATGAGGCATGAAGCAGCCCATTCAGACTTCCATCTAGTAAGATTAAGCAAAGTGGTAGAGGGAGACTTTGAGGATCAAACACTTCAAAACAGTCACCAAGAAAAAAAAATCAAATAGGAATTTGGAGTTAAATCCTGGGATGATATTTTAAAATATGATTTTTCCCAGAGAGTTCTCTGTCTTTTATATCATATCCTTCAAAAATTTAGAACTGATTATAGCTGCAGTAGGTGGGCAGCTTCCTAAAGGATCTAGGATCATAGCCATTTCTCTCTGACTGATGGTCTGCACCTCTCATTTTGAGAAAAGCTGTCTGAAAATGAAACGTGTCTGGGTTTAATTTTAAACTTTTCTGAAGTCCTGAATGGAGGACCTCTACTTTCTACTATCAAATCTAACCAGATAGCATTTAGAAGACATGGGCAGCCAGCAAAGAAGCTTAATAAACACCTCTCAAATTATTTGTGTGAACTCGGACAAGCCAATACTTGTGGGCTTTAGTTTTCTCATCTGTGAAGTATGTGAATTAGACTGAACAACCTCAATGCCTTTTCACCTTAAATTTGATGATTCAATGACTGAAAAAGTCAGAAACTGTAAGCTCTAATGAGGTGATATTTTGAGCTTTGCCACACATCATGGGGTTTTTCTAGATAGTTTCCCTATTAAAGCACAAAGCAACAGCTTCGCTTGATACCACCAACAGGTGTGTAATTAAGCCTGATCTTTCTCCAGCATAGTTCATTTTCCACTGATGGGTCTACAATTAAAACAACTCCCTCCCCAGAGAAGGATACATCAGTGTTATACTTTTCATCTTTAATTACACTGGTTGAAGATGAGTAAATGCGCCCGAGATCCCAACTGGGAGGGAGCAGATTCATTAGGTGGTTGGTAATATGCCATCCAGTCTGCATTTCAGGTTACTGTCTCTACACAGCAAAGATGGCCTTCAACAAATCTGCTCAAATATCCTGATGATTAAGTCCATCCGCTACTGCCTACCTTTGCACTAGAAATGTAATTAAGGAATATTAAAGATCTCGACCCCTCAGAAAGATAAGGACAGTGTCAAAGCCAAAGGTAATTTACTACTTCAATGCTTTTAGTAGAAGGGCCAAAATAGCCTGTTAATGCTTTATAGAAGAAAAGGGAGAGTTTCCAAATTTTTATATTACCGTCTCCTTCCCAGTAGATCTCTATTACAGTGTGTACTCGCTCGCTCTCTCTTGCTCTCTCTCTCCCCCTCTCCTCATAGCACTAATACAATCAAACTTCATCTATTCATACTTATTTGTTCATTTGTATAGTATCTGACTTCTTTCTTCATTGGAATTACAGCTTTTCATGTAGGGATTGAAAGTGCATCTGTTTCATTTAAAACCATGTGACCACCAGCAGCACAGTAACTGACCTTTGGCACCCACTAAACATTTGGGGGTTTGAGGTAAGCAATGTTGAGCCAGTTTGCCAGACTTGGCATTTCACCGGCGTACTTAGTAGGGTTTTCATCGCTTGATTTTCACTCAATTCAATGACTTAATATTCAATTCCCATAGATCTAGTTAGGTCAAAGTTTTTACATCTGAACCCAATCTGGGAGTGTTGTCCTTTAGCAACAGGTCTGGGTGCTCAGCTCATCCTCTCTGGGCCCAATTCATCTTGGCTTCTGCATGGCAGCATTAGTCACCAGGGTCTAATTCACCTGCTCCCTAGGCTGCTTCCCAGCCACTATGGGGGAAACTGGCCTGTTTTTCAGGCAGAGAAGCATAACAGAACTTGCCAGAAGGAACTTGTGAAAACATACTTTCTGCAGGCCCCAGTCTGACCTCCTATTATGTTTCCCACTTCCTGCCTGAACACACCATCCTGACTTTGTGTGAATATCCTGAACTCAAAACAGAGAATTAAAATTTTCAACACCTATAAAACCAGACCCCTAAATGGCCTTGGATTCTGGGCTGCATGCAGAAAATATCTCTTGGCAAAAACACATTTCCTTCAGTCTCTGCCTTCAGACAGGACTGCATCGACCTGAACTTGCCTTTTGTTCAGTAGGACATTACTGAGGCTTCAAAATATCGTCCGTAAGATCCAGCATTTCGTCACTTTCCTACCAAGCCCCTTAATTAATGTCCCAGCCTCGGTAAGCACATGGCCCAAGCAACAAAATACCAAAAGTGGCACTTTAATCATCTGCTTCACTATCGCATCACACAGCTTTCCATTTCACAACCCAAGATGATATTGACAAGTGCGAATTTATTAAAGTGTGATGGAAGGGTCTTCACTTCCTTCCACTCAACTCGAAATCAGCCTGCTTATTTTACATTGTGAGATCTTCTTTTGTAACCCCAAATTCTAAAATCTTGTATCAATTAGAAGTTTGTCTGATGTGAGTGAGAGAAAATATAACTTAAGCAACATCAAGCAAACAAAAATGTTTTAATGGCTCACATAACTAAAAAGTTCAGGCTTGACTAGCGTGAAGACATAGTGGATTTAGATGTGTCAAAGTGGTGGCCAATATTCCAGGATTACATCCTCCCAAAGTCAAATCTAGTGGAAAAGAACTCACGTTTTTGACTGTTCAATCACGAGGACTGGATTTAGGAATAATCCAAGCCAATTGGTTTGATTTGGGTCATATGCCCATCCCTAAGTCAACAGCTTGGGTACAGAAATGGCCAGACTGTGTCTTATGTTCAGTAGTGCCAGGGGCATAGTGAACGCCATCTGAAGCAAGTGGGTAGAGAGTGTGAGAGGAAGTTGTTTCCCCAAGGAATATGGAAATGCTATTGCCAGAATGAATGACAGTACAGCAACTAAATCCTGGAAGGTCAAAACCGCAAATATCCCTGACTGCTGGGATCTCAGCTGGGGGTTTTTTTGCTCCTTAGGAGACCCTTACCAACCTCTGAAGACTTTTCTATTGTCACCACTGGGGGAGACGCTATTGGCATCTAACGGGTAGAAGCCAGGATACTGCTAAACATTCTACAATTACAGGCCAGCCCCCTACAAAAAGAATTATCCAACCGAAAATGTCAATAGTGCCAAGATTGATAAACCCTGCCCTACAATAACTGAGATGAAATATTTCTGCTTGGGTGCACCAAAGGAAATGGAAGTGTGTACTGGAGAAGGCAGAGAATATCAACATACACAGAAGACTCACTATCCAGATATATTAGTCTCACACTGCTATAAAAATATTACCTAAGACTGGGTAATTTATAAACAAAGGAGATTTAATTGACTCACAGTTACATAGGGCTGGGAAGCCTCGGGAAACTTAACAATCATGGCGGAAAGGGAAGCAGGCAGCTTCTTCACAAGGTGGCCGGAGAGAGAGTGAGCGTGTGAGGAAGAAGCTATCAAACGCTTAAAAAACCATCAGATTTCTTGAGAACTCACTCAGGATCACAAGAACAGCATGGAGGAAATCGTCCCCATAATCCAATCGCCTCCCAACAGGTCCCTCCCTTGACACGTGGGGATTATGGGGATCACAATTCAAGATGAGATTTGGGTGAGGGCACAGCCAAACTATGCCACCAGGCAACTTAGGGGATGAAGTGAGAAAAGGGTAAGTTTTCCCAAACACCTGACAAATAATATCTAAGACTTATGTGCATTCATTGTTCAGCCATAACTGAACTACACTTCCAAGAAGGTGGCTACTACTATGTATTAGTTTTTTTATCCCACCAAAATCATAGCTTCTATACAGTAATCATTAGGCTAAAACATTGTTAAATATAATTAATGACCATCTGTTAACTCAATGGTCTTGCTTTAGTTCCTATGCTCATTGACTTCGCTGCATCATTTGAAATTTTTTACTACTTATCCATTTCTCATGCAAAATTCTCTTCTCTCTTGGTTACTGTGGCTCCATATTTCATATTATACTCTATCTACCCTCCTCAGATATCTCATTGACTTTCTCTTTTCTTTAAATGAAACTTACTGTGTATATTTAAGATATATAACATGATGCTATGGGATACATATAGATAGTAAAAAAGGTTAGCATAGTGAAGCAAATTAACAGAGCCATCATTTCACACAGTACCCACCTTTTTTTTGTTTTGGGGGCAAAAGCAGCTCTGTAGTTGTCAGATTAAACAGTCTTTCAGCACCTACACCCAAAGTCAGCTCCCTAATTTCTGTCCCACTCTTAATAGAGAGGTCTCATTTTAGGCCTAGGACCCTCTATCCTGGACTAACCCACCCAGTTTTAAGTAACTGACCAAGATCCACTTCCTTCCCAAAACGCCATGCTCTCTGATGTCACAAATATTGCCCCTGCTTCAAGCCTAAGGTGAAACCACACTCTCCTCCCCAATTACCTTCAAGGATTACCTTCAAGCCTGACAATGAATCTTCAGTCTGAACTAATTCCTGCTCTTTTTTTACTGCAATAATATATGGCCTATACAATTTATTTGACAATTAATCATACACTGCATTTTGACGTCTCTTCTACTACTTCCAATGGCTATTTGAATTAGTTTATTTTAACCTTCCACACATCTTGACTCATCTGTTTCAATAGTACAGGAGGCAGTCTTTCACAGAGGTTAACAGTATGGTTTCTGGAGCCAGATGGCCGGATTCAGTACTGCCTCTTCTTCTAGCTATGTAATCTCTAATTGCAGTTTTTCACATTTAAGGTGGTTAAAATAATAGTACTTCCCCCATAAAGATTAACTAAGTTATGCATATGAAGTGCTTAGGACAATACAGTTGTGTTTATTTTATAATCAGAAAGTGCATGTTACTTTTTAAATATTATGAAAGGAGATGATTTTTACCTCAGATAATTACTGTCTGTAGTGCCTGGTATATCCTCAAGGCCTCAGTTCCAACAAAGAAGGTGCATAGGTTAACAGCTGCAATGGAGACAGGCAAGCAAGTAGGATCCAGTGGGTAAGCAGCCACAGCATTTATAAGAATGGTATCACTGCACCGTCTGCTTTGGGCCCAAGTTGTTTGCTCTTTGCTCTATTTGTCATTGTCAGCTGATCACAGAAGGCCTTGGAAGACCAAGTTTTGATCTAGGCCCGAGATCACAGGCTTCCAATCACAAAGCCATGGATTTTCAAAGCTTGCCCTAAATTGAGTTACATATGGAAGTGTAAGGACTGCTTTATGTTGTTTAGGTTTTTAAAGTTGTCTCTGAGCTGCCAAAAGCAATTCACACAGGAAAGTAGTAAAACATCAAAAAGTAAAGTAGCTTCATTTTAAAAAGTGTACTGCATACTCTTCTAATGTTCTTCAGCATATTCATTTGTTATGGAGAGATATAAGGCTAGATCAAACGTGTATATACAACATGTTTGGAATAAATGAAATTTCTACAATGTTGTTAACAATTTTGGTTGCTTGTCACCAAATCAACAATAGTGATTCAAGTATCCCTTCCCCTCTCATATTTTGAATAGCCAGGATTGGCTCAAAGGGTTAACTAAGCGTGAGAGCAAAACTGCATTCTCATTTGGATTTTGTGTGTGATGGATGTTGTGACGGCAAGACCCCCTGAGAACCTTCTAGATGGTGATTCAGGAGTTCCCAATTAACGTGGTCATGGAACCCATCCAGCCTTCTTCGTTTTCTTCCCTAGTTTGTCTTGCAGGAGTAGTGTTCTTTAGGACACCAATCCAGAAAATGCAAAGTCAAAAACCCTTTCTATGACACAGTTATGTCTCCAAAACTAACCCTGAAAATATCAGCCTGCTTGATAGAAAAAGACTTCTGATAATTTGATCTCAAATCCTTAATCTCCAAGTTTTCAAGGAAGAAATGTATTAATCTGAAGACTATTTTGTTTCAGTGGGTTGAGGATTTTTGTTTGTTTATTTTCCAGGTATCAGAAGCTCTGTCTATAGACTTCCCATGCAAACATTCAATTATTTTTATGAAATTCCATCAGGATGAGGAATTTTCAAAAACTTTCCACTCCAAAACAAGGGAGAGATATGACGTGACGTGCTGGGATCAATTATTAGAACACGATTTCTAAAAGGCAGAAGAATACCATCACCAGCACCATCACTTGCCAGGATGAGGACAGGCATTTAGAACGCCTGCTGCATTGGAGTAAGTTTAAAAAAACCTCAAGAGATTCTGATATAGTTTCCAATTATCAGGTAAGACTAGGTGAGAATGATCCTTCTCTTTGCTCCAGTTAACAAACCCTAATGGCTACTGACTCATTTCCCCATCTTCAACAAGTCAGTGACTGGAGCGCTTCAGCTGTGAAAGAATTTGTGTATACAAGTAGAAAGCTGACAAATATGAAGTATCTCTTTCCTGGGACAAAATGAATCTATTTTCAAGTAAATAGATAATGACCAATAGATAATTTTTTCTTTTAATTATAGAGTTGCGTCTGTATAAAATTTGCGGTGATTAGAATTCCAAAAGCATGAAAAACCTAAAACAACTGCACCGTAAGACAGCAGGAGAAATAACCACTCGCCTTTTTTCCCAAGGTGAGAAACAATTTATTTAAGGGAGTAAAAGTGTATGCTGATTTTGTTCATTTTTATCACCTATGTAATATACATGGTAGAAAGAAGTCTTTTTTTAATAAGTGAGCTAATAAACATTTTGCAGTTATTTATCAGGCTATTATAATGCAATCTCAGCTACGTATTTCAAATCCCATAACTTCTTTATTTCTTAATTTCAGAAGGTCAGCAACATAATGGGGCTGAGAATTTTCTTCTGCTACTAAATCCCCAGAGCTGAAGCCTTAAACTGATCACTTTTCTTTTACCTTTCTGCAAAGTTCAAATTACTAATCAACAGAAAAGAAAGTCCCAATTGTGTAATGTTTTTACATTAACTTCTTTGACTATGTACTGGGTTCAATAGTCTGAAAAAAGATTTCTGTTAATGCTACATTTTTCCTAGAAATTTACATCAGATGAAAGTCCCCAGGCGATATTTAAGATAATAAATGAGTGTCAGGGTGAGGGATTATCTAAATCTTTCCGTGGCCCCTCAATCAAAATGCAATTAATAATGAACTCTCTGCCTGAAAAAATATATACAGTCTGTCTCAGTAAATAAACACAATGAGAGCAAGAGTTTCTTAGATGAGGTGGTTTGTGTTATAACAATATTCACTGCAGGTAAGAACATAATAGTTTATATTTTTTATACTCCTATCATCTGGCACAAACTTCACTCTGTACTTTTTTTGTTCATTCATTAATTTATTAATTCAAAACCACAGAACAAAACATAAAGTGATTATTAGTGTTTCCATTTATTATCATTATTATTTTAGCTCATAAGTTTCTTAACTAGTCCCAGTTTCCATACCTGGTAAAGCCAGTATTTGAACCCACTAAACTGCATTGCTTCATGGAGCACATTTGTGAACATTACAATTTCACCTCCAGAACTAAGAGTTTGTTGACTTAAGAGCTAATGCCTTGTTATAAATCCCCTAATAAATTTAAGTTGCTATGTTTCTTTCAGTGTGCTTTTCCTCCTCTCAAATTTCGCTTTCATGAGATTTCCACTTTGTAGTAAGAAGCCTGAGCTAGAAAGTACTTCCTTGTAGTTACATTTCTGATAAGGACACAAATCCTAATTAAATGAAAAGTAATAATTTGCTTCAAGAGTAACTGTGGACAGCAAAGCAAATCAATAATTTGCTTACTTTTCTGCTTCACATGGACGTTGGTTGGGTCTGAGTTTCTAACAACATTCTAACAATTGTGTAGAGGCTGGCACACCCAATTTGGTTTGGAATGGCTATAATCTGTCTACCAAATAGATGACTACAAAACCCACCAAGGACATGATTAAAGCAGTAATTATTTATGGACAGTATGTTTCTGTTTGTTAACAGAGAACAGTAATAACAGGGAAAGTGGAAAATAGGAAGTTTCAGTTCAAATTATGTTTACATTCATAGGATGAGACATTAAATCCAGTGTCTCTTTTCAATTTAATTCGAATAAGTAATACATGCAGTATAGTTACCTTCTAAAAAAGAAACCACTTAACTCATTTCATTAGATTTTCTTATTTTACACAACACTGAAACTTGAAACAGTCTTAAAAATAATTGTGCAGGATTTACCAACCAAATGCTTATTACTGTTTCACTTTCCTATAAAGAAGTGTGTAAATATTGACATAAGATAAACTTAAATTCTTTGTCAGACAGTGTTTAATGTACCCTTTGTAAGTATCCACAGGATGAAGAGCACAAATAGGAGTGGTAATAATAACTATTAGTAATTGCCTGTTCAATATAAACCACCTACTCTTGTAGCAACAATCCCACACATGAATTACTCTTGGTATATACATTTTGCAGATGAGAAAAAATATGGCTTTGAGACATTAATTAACTTGCCCCAGATCACACTGCAAAGAAGTGACAGAGCCATGTTTCAAACCCAAATGTATCTGCCTCTCTTATGCTATACTGTCTCCAGAGCAATGTGGGCATCGTCTCTGTCCTAAGGAAGGTTCCATTCTCTACATAGCCCTGGCATCCACACACAAAACACTTAAGATCATTTGCCAAGGCAAAACGTATTTGTCAGCAAAGAGATAAAGTTAATTCAAATTAAAGCATTTGATCTCTAATTCAATGACCGCTTACTGAGTGCCTACAGCTAGCTTGGGTCATACACTGGGTGCCTGGGGTTGCCCAACCGGAAAGGTCATAAGCCTGTCCTGAAGGACCTTGGTAGTGAGTCACAGTGTATGTCACTGTCTCTCCTGGAATTTCAGAGGGGTAATATCTCTGTTCCTGATCCTCTCCTCTCCTCTCCTCTCCTCTCCGCTGGGAATCCAGCACCCAGCCCACCTCCCCTGAAAATGCTGTCCATGACTACCCAACTTATATTAATGCTCCCCTTTTCTCTAATTTTTGGTAATTTTTATATCATTTGGGATTGCCTCTGTGGTTTTGTTCTCTTCTTGGCCTGAACACCATTTCTGTCTGTGACAGTCAGCATCAACAGCTACCGCCTGAGATCACCAACAGGACCCACAGACTTGCTGGGCCAATCGTGACCTCTCTCCCACCCCCCATTCCAGGGCGTCAGCCTCTTGCTAAAGAGTGCGTCTGGTCTAGTCACCAATCTCAGCCTCACTGGTAACACAACCAAGAAATCAGGGGAGTTAATGCCCTCTGGAATAAATCTGAACCAATGAATACAGAAGACAGAAAGGATAAACAAGTCAATTCCTCATTCTTCTTTGGTCCCAAGGTTACTGGCTCCCTAAGGCCCCTTCAGAGTCACAGCATTGACTACACCGTGTCTCTCATGAAGCTCAGTAATGTACCACCTGCTTCTGTGCCTCCCTTTGCTTCCCTCCTCACTCTTACTGCTTGGGTATTGCACCACTCCCCAGTAAAGCAGCAGCAATTTTGCCTCAAATGCTGTTTTCTAGAAAATCTAGCTAATACCATCACACAATTCCCAGACCTTTCATTGTCACTTATCTCTGGATCAGCATCTCTTCTAAAAAAAAAAAAAAGTGTTCCCAGAGCATGAGTGCATCTAAAGCATAATTATTCAACATCCCTTTCTTGAGACTCTTGATGGGTACTCCCAACCTAAAGAAAAACTTTGGAGTAAAACTTTTATTCATGATTCCTTTAAGTAAACACTTCTACTGGCCATCGCATTTATAGATTCATTCCTATGTACAAGTATTATTGTTCCCAGCTTTCTCTTAAATTAGGCATCCTTAACCAGGTAGGCATTATGTTATTCAGCATGGTTCATGTAAATTAAGTTATCTGTTTGATAGATTGTGATTGATCTAATCATTGCAATGCACCCAGAGAAAACTAAGGCAAAGACAGCATCCTGTATATGCCTGGGTAAAGTTATCCTACATCCACCACAAGGATCCAGGAAAGTTGAGGCATCAAGAAACAGGAAGGGATACAGGAAGATGAGATGGGTGAATACAAGAGGCCATCACACATGCTTCACATTCTACCCAGGGACAAGACCTACATCTATAAAACAATAAGTCAGTTTCATTTCTTCTCTCCCTGTAACTAGTCTTTTGGTGTAAAAGGCTTCTGTAAACTATTTTTAATACAAGTTCATTACAAATTAAATAGAGATTTGTAAAAATGAATTGCTCTGTTGTGTATTCATTGCCATTTGGAATACTTGCCTGGTCAAGAGCTCCACCAGCTGAAATGAAAGGCAGAGCAAAGGACCAGAGAGCATTTCTAGAGAAGTGGGAGAGAGAACCTCCTGGAGGCACTGGTGCTGTGAACAGTCATTAAATACTTTTTTTGCTGTACAGCCCATAAATCATCATGTGAATAGAACCAAATGTTAAGCTCCATAAATAATAGCTGGGTTCTGACTAGGGGCCACAGTAGAAATCTGAGAACATGTAGATGAAATGACTAGTGAATGGAATGAATAGTGAATCACTTGGTATGACTTGCAAAGCACCCATGTGGGCATAACATTTTAAAAAGATAAATCAGAAATTACATCCAATTTAAGATTTCACAGCCACTCACTGTGAGCATTTAGTTAATCTTCACTCATTTGTAACTCTCATATTATTTCCAAACTAGTTGTGGTATCAGTTATACAAACTAAGAGAAAGCCTTAGTTTAGCAACCAACTTTTCTAAAATTAAAATTAAAAAAAAAAACAGACTAAACTGCATATTGCTTCCTCCTGGAACCGAGTTATTGACCTTTTTTCTCTTTTTTGTGTCACTTGCTGACTTCCTCATTCACCTCATTTTGAGCAGTCTATATGCTGTCATACTCAGTCTATTCATTTTTCTTGGCAAAAGAAGGCATTTAACCTCTTGGTCATGGAACAGTTTTCGAGCAATATAATACATACTCCCCTCCAAAATTTCCCCGTGACCTGTGCCTGGAAGCTGCCCTCCATTGGGTTTAAGGTGTACTTACGCGCATAACCTGGTTTGACACTTTTGACTGACTTGACAGCTCATGTGCCTGATTCATAGCCTTTCTGCCTTCTGGAATTTCCAGACAGAATTTTGCTGAGTGTCATGATTGGAAAGAGAGGGGGTGGTTTCGTTGAGCAGATGTAGAAAGCTGTTTCAGACAAAATCATAATACTTTCTGTTTGATTTCCTTCTAACTTTCCAAAATACTTTCCCATCCATCCTCTCATTTAATGTCTACTTTGATGTGGGAAAATTAAGGGAGGTCAGAGTAGAAAGAATAAGAGAAGATAAACTTAAGAGCCCCAGGAGAGGTTTACTTTACTATAGTATATGGGGGAAAAAAGTTAGAAAGCACAAGGGAACATAAGTAGATCTGTAGTGCTGGGAAACCCACTAGATGACCAGAAACAATTTAACTCATAGTTGGAGCATGGTGAGTAACAATTTGATTACACTGGAAAGTATAATCATTCTTCTTTTACATGACATGTTTCAACTGAAAACCTCAAAGTCTTTGTTCTATGGTATACAGACAGCACAGGCATTTGGAACATGGTCTCTGGTCCCAGACAAACCTGGGTTTGAATTCTGTCTGGCTCTGCCACTTACAAATTGTTTAACCTCAGAAAAGTTACATGTCTTTTAGACTCAGTTTTCCTCATCTCTAAAATGGGGATAATACTGTAATGGGATTAGGTTACCATGAGGATTGCATGCATGTAAAGTACTTAGTACAGTGCCTGGTATATATTAAGTGCTCGGTAAAAGGTGGCAATTGTTACACAGTAAATAAAATGTTTTGGTATTGTCACCTTTTCCAAAAGAGCCTAAGGAAACAATGACTGGCCATAGTCAAACAAAAATCTCATCATGGTCAGTAATTCTCTTTATTAAGTTTCATCAATTCTCTCTACATCATTGGCAACCATTCTTCTTCATGGAAATGAAAATAGTGATAAAGTTAAATTGATTAGATGATTATATGATGTCTATATAAGACCAACTTAGTATGCATGGATATGCTAACTCTACCATTGAAGAGAAAGAAGTTTATAGATACTATTGGCTCTTTTCATATCAAAAGTCCAAGATGAATCAGAGAAGGTCATTGAAATTTAGATTAGGGACTTTATCCTAGTAGAAACTTTCTGCTCCTTCCCCACTCCTCACATCACCCCTAAAATGTACTTTTAAGGAGGGGTGATGCTTAATGAGTGCTTGTATTTGCCAACTATTGTTCCCACATGTGCTTGAACAACTTGCAGAGGTGCCATCAAGCTCCAGCCACAGCCACATCACTCTATAGGCTCCCGCTCAGCCCATCACTTGGAAGTTCCTTTTAGCTAATGAGACGTAGTACCACTGAAACCCTTCACAGATTTTATTATAGGTATTCATCATGGTCACTCTGATAAAAACTTGGGACCTTCTTCTTTAAAGAGACTGTATTTTGGGGGCCAGACAGCACAGAACACAACTACATGTTTCTGTGTGTTCTAGCCTGGGGCTCCTTGGCAAAATTCTAAAGCTTTATTTCTCCTTAAACAACTTACTTACAAATAGAAACATTGCCCTGTACTTATCTCATTAAAAGAATCCAACCTCTGAAGAAATGTTATGTGTTTCCCCATCCTACAAAGACAGGCATGGTGCCTCAGTCTGGTTTATAATTAACATTGCCCAAGGACTAAATTGGTCTTTTATTTCCAGATAAAGAAGACTTACAAAATATTGTGTAAAATGAGACCAGGCTCAATGCTTACATTCCTGTCTCTGAAATTGAGTGCAATCAGATGAAGTGAGGTGCCAGATGTACGGTTAGGATGAAATTTTCAGTTACTAATTTTAAATGTGAGTAATTCTGTTCTGGAGGTGAGGAGGTGGGAGTTAAGTATGCTACGAACCAAATGTTTTAATGGCTTCTGTAACAAAATCTTTCTTATAAATCAACATTTGTAATAAATGGGCACAGTGTCAGGAATCAGATAATATTTTGGCTTATCATAGTGTACTTTTAAAAAAAACCTCCTATTATTCAGGTATTTTCCAATTATTACTTACATTCATTCTCCTCAGAGCCAGAAGTAGTGTGCCTTAAAAAAATTGTCATTAACTTCATTTCTATGTTAAATGGAACAGAGACAAGGAAGTTGACGTAACTTAAAAATGCCAGTGTTAGAAGCCAAACCAAGGATTTCTCTGCCCAGAGGAACATGCTGTCTAAATACAGGTGGCACCACCCTGAGAAGGGCCTAAGCTGCCTGTTCTACTGCATCAGTCCACAACCTTATCAACAAAACCCACCTCCCCACAAGGGATCTTAACCATGACACTCATGTCAGATCCCCTCTTTGGTGTCAGTTAGCACAGTGATCCTCAAATTTTAACATGTGTGCAAATCCTCAGAAGCTAGTTCAAAGATAGATTCTGATTCAGTACATCTGAGATGGAGCCTGGGACTCTGTTATTTCCAACAAGCACCCAGGTGATGCTGATGCTGCTGGTCTGAGAACCACACTTTGAGCACTCAAGACAGTGCTGGCACAGAGACAAGACTCCCTCTAACTTTGTCCACTTCTTGAGCCACATACCTCTGGATTTACATGAATCCTTCCCCTTGTATAACAAGTATATGATTGAGCCTTTACAGATTTTGCTCCAGTAATTTCAGTTTTCAAAAAGCACACTCAAAATAGCTCACTGTACCCACAAGCACTCTTCAGTCCCTTAACTTACTCCAAGGCTTGTGGAATCCATCACTGCTGTAGGGGGAAAACGCTTTTGAAATGGAATTGAATATTGGGTGCTGCCTAGCATATCAATGAATCCAGTATGGACTTTTTTCCCCTTTCCCTTTTTGTTATTCACCAACTTTTTTTGAGAGGCAAAAACAGACTAGAAATAAAATTTCCAGGTGCTCTTACTTCAGCCATTTGCTTCTTGCGTACACCTTAAAGCCCTGACTGCCTCTGAGCCTCAGTTTCTCCAAGTATAAAATAGAAGGATTTTCCACTCAGCTCTTTTAGAGTAGGATTTATAGTCTCTAGTGAAACCTGCTGTGGAAAGATGCTATAAAAAATGTAGAGTGTTCTTTTGATTATGGATCACATCTGCACCAACCAGAAACATTTTTTAAAACAGAAGAAGGACTTAGTGTTCTCCATTCTCCACATTTTTTTTTTCTCTAATGAGGTATGGAACTATGTGAACCATAATGACTATAGCTTAAAGTGTAGGTTCAGTTACTATGTAATCTCATAAATCTCTCTTAGCCATAAGTAACAGCTAACCTCTACTTCCTCTGATATTTTATTTACCCTGTAAATCAGTTCTATTCTTTCACTTCACACAAAGGAAGTTGGGAGCCCCAGCTCTCCCAGGAATGTAGAGGTAGGACAAGCCACTTGTGTGTGCCCCTGATCTAGGAGCCTTCCTGCAGGCGGGCCACCCCCTAGATGGAGGGCGTGGAGCCCCATCAATCACTAAGGACAGTTATGCCAGCAGGGTCCTGGGAGGTGAGGAAAATACAGGGCTAAAAATCGCAGCTGCCTGAACTTCTGTAGCTCAACCATCCAGAACAAAGAATGGAATCACAGAAGGGGAAACATTAGCCAAAAACACTTGTTTGGCATCAAAGAGTGTGTCTTACTCTATTTGTCTTTGCTTTTAATTAACTTCAATCACACAGTACGTGTGTAGACACAATGTGAGCAAACACACAGTGCAGCTTTGCTTCCTCACTGAAGATTTGTCCCAGGTGGGGTGAGGTGCAGTGCCTTCTTTCTTTTCGGAAGCAAGATGCCCAGCAGGTAGGACCAGTGACCTGTTTCATAGGACTGGTGAGGGGGTTTGATGCCCCCTCTTTTGTCTTCCTCCACCCTTGCCCTGCTCCAAGCATATGGTGTAGAAAGATAGGACATCAGTAGAATTCTAAGAAAAAAGACTTTATGTTAACCTATTTGTCAGGAACACACAGACAACTTTGATTTCAGTCTTTTAATGGAAGGCAAAATTTCCCCTAATCAGTTTAAAAGAATGTCTTTTGGGCACCAGTATAATGAAACACAGTACCCTTTAATTTCTTACAGGTCATTTGGTGTCCAATTTTACAGACTTCAAGGAAAGGTTTAATCACAGAACGAAGAGAAAGGCGTATAATAAAATGACGTACACTCCTCCCTGCTGTAGCTGTGGGGAGGTGAAGAAAGAAGATTTTTTAAAAAGCAGGAAAACAAATTACAGGAAAAAAGCACGGTGAGGATGAATAGTGCTGGAGACAAAAGGTGAATATGAGGTCAAAGACAAGATAGAATCAGTCTCAAAATCCACGTTACTGGAGTTTGGTTTTGAGTTAGAATCAGGATGAACTTGGTAGTTGGATACAAGAGCTCCAAATTAAATACCAACAAAAAAAAGGAGAAAAGTGGTCTTTTCTTAGATCACATTTTTTTAAGATGCTCTAAATTTTAAATCAACTTTGCCTGTAGTATCTAGGTCTACTGGATATTGTGTATGCGTGTGTGTGTGTGTGTCTGTGTGCGCGTGCGCATCATGATGGCTTAGAAGAGATAAAACTCTGATTTTCCCCATAAGTTCAAATCATTGACTCATGCTATTGCTACATGGATAATTTCCAAACCGAGCATTTTCTAAAGACAAAAACAAACCTATGTCTGCACTGGCAAAAAAGCATCCCAGATCACTTTCAGCTTAGTTGTCTCCTACCAAGATAAGAAAATTCTGCTCCGCTTGTCTATCCCACACTGAACCTCGATGATTCACCAGCTCACTCACAGCTGCCAGCTTCTCTATGTTTATATACTCTATGTTAAATAATAAGCTACAGCATTCTAAGCATGCTTTCAAAACTACTAGAATTTATCTTTACAACTGCCTAGAAATTGAAAAAAACTCATAGTTTTGCATTATTAAACTGAGATTTGAACCACGGTGCTAAATCTCTGTTAAAAATCACAGTTTGTGTTCACCTTATGATACCAACTTCCTTTGTCTACAGGCCAATTTAAAAAGGATTTTGTACTCTTCCCACTTTTCCTGTGTTTAAATGAGGTGCTTCTTTGCATAGTTTTTAAGCTTTGGAAACAACCCCGTTTCTTTAGGGCAACAGGGTAAAACTATAATAAGGAATGTCTCAACTGACAGCATTCATTCATTCATTCATTCATTCATTCAATACACTTTGGCTGAATGAGTGTGTAGGTGTTTGACACTGAAGGGAGATACAAAAATAGGTATTGCACTGTAACTATATTGGATGTCACCAGTGAAGGAAGCTGATGGAAGGATACATGGGACTCTGTACTACTTTTTGCAACTTCCTATGACAAGTCTATACTTATTTCAAAGTTAAAAGTTTAAAAAAAATAGGGCGAGCAACTCTCCAGGATTCTATCAGTTTTAGCATTGAAATTTCCACATCCTGGAAAAACCCTTTTTAGTACCTGGCAAACTGGGACAGTTGGTTACCACATAAAATGAATTAGACATTGTCTTTGTTTTCGATGATCTCATATCTAAAGATACCATAATAAAATTAATGGAGATAAAACACTAATCGGGCAAAACAATGGATGGTACATGTGTGACCATGCCCACATGTCTCATCTGTGGTAGATATTACTAAATGATCACAGCTTTTTTTCCTGAGCTCAGACATAGCCTCAGAATCCTTCTCAACCCCATGCTATTCCAGATAGCAACTATCAATGAACTGGAGTTGCATATAGAATTTGCTATCCCTGCATTCTCCTATCATACCAAATAATTTTTCAGGCATTTCTACTTTAATATACAAGCTTAAAAAGAATGCTTCAATTTCCAAGTTGTGCTCCAATTTGACTAGTAAAATAATTATTGAGAGTTGCTCTATATGGTTTTACATTTCTTCTGCAAGATCCTCTCAATGTTGTACAGAGTATCCAAAGATTTATTTGATCACATTTAAAATCACAATCCTTCCTGTAGACGGCTTTAAATTACAAGCTGTTTCTGTAAGATGTACACATACTGCAGTAAATTATTTTTTTCAATGAAAATGGTGCTAGAATTTCACACTATGTGGCTTGTAAAACAAATTTACAGAATATGTGCATCATCCTTTCAGAGTCTGCAGAATTTTTTAGAAAAAAAATACATATAGGCTCATGCACACTTTTTTTTTTTTTTTTTTTTTTTTGTACTTTCCATTTCTTCTACCTGTCTTTCAGGCAAATGAATGGGCAAATAACATCTACTCCAATTTTGTTAAGTACACTTGTACTTACTAAGAAGAGAAGGCTCTCATTCTAATATACGTATAGTGTTCCAGACTCAAATACAGCTCTGTGACATCTTTGAACACTTAATGCAGGAGAGCATTAAAAGGTTTTGGAGTCATATTGGGTTGTGCTCAAAGTCTGGCCCTGCAAATTTCTAGCTATATGACCTTAATCTCTCAGAGACCCAGTTTTTTCACCTAGAAAATCATTTAAGTAGTCTCATTGGGTTACTGTGGAATTCAATAAGAAAATGTGCATAAAGTACAATGCATAGTAAATAATAGTATTCATTTATTTTGTTATATTATTATTACTTTAGTTACCTTCTTTGGTTTTCAATAACAATTAAAATCAAAACTTACATTAGGAGGTTATTAGAAATTATTTTGGAATTTTAATTTCCTTTTTTGATTATAATTATTTCTGTTATACTTCTAGGACTAGTGCTTATATGCCACACAAATATAAATTATTATATTTCAGTAAATATTTGTAAATGTCTGATCAACATTCAAACTGTGTATACACCACTGAAACACTGTTATTTAGCAATTGCATCACTATTGAGAGAGTGTACACCTGTTGCCGTAATGGGACCAATTGTGAAATAAATTTAACTTTAAATAAAAGATAATTGATTTTCCTATTCTAAACTACTGAAGTTTGAACTGTCTAATATCTCAGAACCACTTAAGTAGTTAACATTTAGGTGACAACACTTAACTTCCACTTTTAAGTTTTTACATTAAACTAGCAGAAACAAGATTTTTAAAGAAATGAAATACTAAAGAATTGGAATTTTTCCCTCTTAATTTTTTAATCATGCCCAAGACCCAGAAGATTTCCATAAATGATACTGCCAACTGGCTGAAAGGCAAATATCCCTGTATGGAAACTATATCCATTAAATTCATATATTTGGTAAATGATGTAATTTCTAAGTTATTTAATTCATTAAATCACGAAATGTTCAATAGTGTGATGGGAGTGCATATTTGAAGGTAGCTGCCTTTGATCTCATAAAGTATTTGAGTATTATAACTATACACATATATTTTTAACTGAGTTTATCTCCCCAGTAGGCTATTTGGTTTAATTAAGAATATTGAGATGGGAAGAGGTTCTAAAAATATGATTCAATCACAAACCTCTATTATTAATTTGAATATGATCTTAAACAGCACCTATACAAATGCTATAAGGACAACTCACAGATGAACAGACAGGTTAAGTCAATCTGATGGTGTAGGCATGAAAGTTTCCCTCTAATTTGCCCTCAGTTGAAAAAATCAAAGCGTGGTCTGGAATTACCATTGCATTGGTTTCCGTCAACCCAGTTTCACAGTGTCCAGTCATTCTGTGTGTTCTATATTCAGTGCAGCTGTTGTTGTGGCTCTTGAGATGTTAGACTCACTAATAAGTTATTTTCCAGTCTTTTGGCAAGAATGAGGCTATAAGACAAATGGCTTGTCTTGATGTGTTCCAGCTGGAAGTAAATACGTTTTTCCATTGAAAAACAGGTCATTGCCTGAAGGTTTCCAAATTTTGCCTAACTGAGCACTGGATTAGGAGTTAGTAAGGAATCCAATGGTTTTATGTGATTAAGGAAATAGAGGGGCATAGTGATCCACACCCCAGGAAGAAGCAAAGAACTCTTCATTTCAATCCCAGGTTTCCTTGCTAACACATTTTCCAACCTTGAAAACACCACTTAGCCTTTGGCTGTGCTTCCTTAGCTATAACCCTAATTATTTCATATTTATTGAATACTCATAAAGAACTGGTTCCTGAAGAGAACATAATGCAAAAACAACTAGCTCTGTTACTCTAGTGTTTATTTTATAAGGACCCCATTAGCAGTATTTCACAACCTACCGTTTTGAAAATGCATTCTGCACTAGCCTAGAAAAAGATCATCCAATATTTAGAGAATATTCATTAGTAGTTTTTCAACTGGATAGAAGAGAGCAGATGGAATTGGCTTACATTTGTTAGCCAGTGCACAATTCCAAGAAGTCCTTGGTCAGAACAAAGTGAAGGCTTTAATTCTGATAACTGGAGTCTGCACAATGAAGATGGACAAAGAAAACAGCCAAACATAGGGACAGTTTGAGGTCTTCTTTCTTTTGCTTTGGCTTAGCTGAGTTTTATGTTCTTTTGGTTATTTTGTCAAAGACAAGTTTACAACGAGGCCAAGGAAAAACAGGGTTTTCCCTCTGCAATAGCCTAGAGGAGGCTCTCGTGTTAAATGCACACCCCGTTTTCCTTGATCCATGTCACCAACACATTTCATCCTAATCTAACAAACTGTGTTTGCATAGATGTCACCAGAGTTGTTAAGAACTATTTGAATCCATAACCATGACTAGTCACTGAAATTTGCAATATTCAATGTGGTACCACTCTTCTGCAGCTTATTCATGGATGTGTATGACCGATCAGTTTTCCCTGCAGTGAGGAACTGTTTTCAAGAGCAAATCGTATACGCCAGGATCTTTAAAACAGTTATGCTAGTGTGGATTTTTTTTCTTTCTGTTTTACTTGCAATCTTTGTTTTAAAATGAGGTTCCATGATTATTTATCGTAGCCTCAGAAGCCATGGTAAAATGTTATATTTGAAGAGAATGACACAAGTTGAAAATCATTTAAATCAGCTAGTGAGAATCATTTTACTTGTTTTGGATTCGATATGTAAGTACCTCCAACACATTACAATATACAGAAAGATACTTTTCTCCCATTTTCTGTGCATGTTTTAAATTTTTCTAAGAAATCTGCTGTGTAAAGATAAAAGTGAATACAGGCAGGAAACAGTTAAAATATCTGAATGAATCCAACTACTTTTGCTTTCAAAATTATGGTCTTGGAAAACTATCACTTTAGTCCTAACTACTTCAAACTGTAGGATTATTTGTGCAAGAGCAATACTGAAGAATTTTACTTTAGTGCTATCTCTGAAAATAATAATAATAATAATAGATTGCAAAGTCAGTACATTTATCCAGCCCCATTAGATAACAGGAAGTTCCACACCAATATTTTTACTTATAAAAGAGCCTAAACTTTTACTGAACATCATTGAGCATTTTGAGGACACTTTGTACTAGCATTGTAAAAATTATTATTGCGCTATGCTTTTATATAGTAGTAATCTCATGAGTACTGGATATGCAGGCTGGTTGCCCCTACACTAAAAGGCCCCAGCCTGATAGCCTCAGCCTCATCCACCTTACACTGTGAGCTGTCATTTTGCAGTATTTGGCCCTAACTCAAAACCGCCTTTGCTTCTAAGGTAGAGGTGAGAAAATAAGCAAACTGCTTAAAGTTTGGTTTCTCCACTGGCTCTATTTCCACTGAAAGAAGAATTGACAGACAGGAGGCTGAATCGCGAAATGATG
This sequence comes from Rhinopithecus bieti, assembly GCF_001698545.2. Lineage (NCBI taxonomy): Eukaryota > Metazoa > Chordata > Mammalia > Primates > Cercopithecidae > Rhinopithecus > Rhinopithecus bieti. The sequence continues at coordinate 62,621 of NW_016809032.1, forward strand.
GAACAACAGAACAGAAAATAATTTAGCAAGTTCACAAATTATGTTTTCTGCTGGAATGCGTACTAGCCATTATTTCCTATCTGATCACTGTACAAAATTGTTTTCTATGTTTAGTACTATGATCCTGTCTAGCATCTTGTCTTTACCAGAATTCACTCTCCTTTATTCTACTTCTACAGTGTACCAGTGTGATTTTAAATCCTAACCCTGTACATTCAAAGTGCTACTTACCTTTCTATGGACAGCTGGTAGCCCTATAAGTATAATTTTCTATTCTGGCCATATAGGTCTTTGATGAAACTATGACACTTTCACTAGGTTCAAGCCCAGCTCATTTTGAATACTGGTTATAACTAGTAGCTATACCTTCTAATGTTAAAGACGATCCTTTGTAAATCTCATTAGAGAAAATTTCATGACTTATCTATAATGCCTTAACAAAGGAAGCATTCCCCTCTTCACCTCTCATGTAGTCCAATGAGCCAAGATAGGCTTCCCTGATAAACGTTACCACCACCTCAGCACACAGTATAACAGAGCCAAGGAAATTCCAAACTGCTATTCATCACCCATGTGAGAGAAATACTTTATGACCTTTAAAGTCAGCCTTTGTCCATTAATACAGCTCTCTGACAATGCTCAACACATTTACTCATGGTGGATTTGGCTTTTGGCTCAATGAGATCTAAAGGAAGTTAACTCAAAACACAGAAGGGCAATTTTTATCACTTATTTCTGTGGGAGCCTAGAGAACTTGCTTAGGAATGCAAGTCCTATAGCCCGCAGTACTCAAACTGTCACTGACACACGCTGCAAGTTCACAGACTGGCAAAGACCACTTGGACCTCTCAGTTTCCCCTTAGGGGAATCAAATCTGTTTGTCCTACAGCTGTGCAGAGGTATATTTTAATAGTAGCACAATTCTTTAAAATTAGTGTCTGTTTCATGACTAAATTTACAGGATTATGTGTGACCATTAAATCAATATTCTCCTTTGCAGCATGTGGTACTCACTTCACTTTCAAAAGTTAAGGTTCCTTTAAAACCATATTATTTTTCTCTTCCAGAACAGCCAGTCAGTTAGAACTGTTAGAATAACCCTCAAATGATTACATTTTAAAATGTGTTTTCACATTGAGCAAAGGCAGAAGTGGGGAAATGAGCCAAAACCTCTTCATCTAGATGAAACGTAAAGAAGCCTAATTGAAGAGGTCATTTATCCAGAGGCCAGGACTGCTTCAGAGAACTTAGATCAGAGCCCATCCTTTGGCAGACTACAGAGTCTGCTCTGTCTTCACCTGGGGTCAGTGTGTGCCAGGGGTCAAATCTGAAACTGAAAAGTAGAATAATTATCCATTCAGCACCCGACTCCACATCGTGAAATGTCCCACTAAATTATGGCTGGGTAATCAGAAACAATATCCAGGTGCCCCAGGTGCCCCTCCTGCTGAATGCCTTCCCTGTCCACCTGCTTCTCTCTTAAGCCCGGGGCAGCCCATGAGATGGCCAAGGTTGACTCCATCTCTCTGCTTTCCCTCGTTTGCACTGTCTTTAAAGAATGGAAAATCTTTCTTTCAATTCTAACACGGCTCCCCACTTTTTGGTCTGTTTTCTCCCAAGCAATGTAACTCGAGCTGAAATGCAAACAGCCCCTCACTCTGTTTTTGCCCCTGTTGCTTAAAAACTGAAAGGAGGAAACAAAGGCTTGCATGAACTTTGGAGATTAATACCTCTTCTGGTCCCAGCTGTCAGATTTATTTCTTCTTTGTAGCTAAATCAGGTCATTATGCTACAAATCTTTATTCTGGATGAAAGATTTAAATCTGCACAGAATTTGGGAACTTGAGGGAGGGGAGCATAATAAGCCATACATAGTAATTGACTGTAGTTTTATCTGGATGTTTGTATAGAGGCTGCTATCAAATTCCGATAAACTTTTCCTGACCCCTTTCACTTTCCGGAGTCCCTGGGAATCCCAGCAACCAACTGCCATTGTCCCCACACTCAGACTTATGCTCAGTTAGAAACTCTCTCCACATCTAAGACGTTATGTTTCCACACAGCTACTTTAAACAATCAAAGAAATTAAAAGATCTTTGGGTCGCTTTGTAATAATAATAGTAGTAAAAAAAAGTTTCTATAACTCAAGCATTTGTCCTTGGCATGTTCTAAATTATTTCTTCAGAATTTTTTTAAAGGCAGGCATAATGGAAGGCTTAGAGATTCTATTCAGCTGCTTTAAAGTCAAAACCAAAGAACAGCGGTGGCAGCACAAGTCTGAAAAGGCATTAAGTCATCAAAATCACCATTCAGTGAACCAGCTTTGGAACAGATGTCGCTCCCATCACCTTTATTCAAAGAACGAAGGAGGGGACATTGACTATATTATGAAGATAATAAAGCCACCAGCCTTAAATCAGTAATGCCTTCATACAAAACTCTTCAGGCAGACTCACTAAATGGTCCTGAAGCCCCCATCACAGTCTTTGCTTGATGTAACCATGCCTTATTTTCTGAGCATTTCAAGGGGTGAAAGGATGATAGCTAGCACTGAGTCCTAAATCAGGATACTTATGCTGTACCTACAGAAAAACGAGAGTCCAAACTCCCACATTGGCCTGCGAGGCTGAATGGAGGCCACATTTGTTCAGGAGCCCCAAACGCAAATCCAGATCTCAGCAGCGCCTTCTATGCACAGGTCTCCAGGAAGCAGCAGTCACTGTAATTCTATGTGAATGGGTGCCCTGGAGCTGAGCGAAGCAGGGGCCCTGGATTTAGGACCTCTTTTGAAAATGTCCACTTGCTGCCACATGGTTAATCATGTTTCTTCCCAACTGCTAAAGAGGTTCTCTTTTCAGTTGTTTCAAGAACAGTCTACTCCTGTGAAGGAGGAAAGGTGGAGCCTGTCAAGGAGCAGGAGGAAACGCTCTTGGGTCAAAGTACTTATGTCAAAAGTCCTGTGAAAGCTGTTGGGATCCTGCCATAAATGTCTGAAATCTTGACTGAGACAAAGGCTAGCAAGTAGAGCTGACCCTGCACATAACCCCAAGGCCCCATCTGACAAAATTATCTTTGACCTGGCCCTGTCATCATGTCTGAAATTGCTCCCTCTGAAGACCTCGTCCCTGTTAAGTGTGTCTCCTTCAGAAGGTCCCTATTTAAATGCTAATGTTTTGCTCACCCAATATCAGTCATTAGTTTATCACATTAGCCTCAGTCACCCTGGGAAAATGGAACTTGGTCGGGTAAGCACTAATGAAAGGCAAGGTGAAAGGGATGTTCCAGAACATGTGTGGGGAGTGGAGATGAGAGTGGTGGTGGGTAAGCAGAGCATCCTGGGGTCAGAGCCAGAGTGACAGGCAATAAACCAGTCTCTCCCTGCCGGAAGTGGGGGGCACACACGCCTCCTGGAGGAAGGTACTAAAAGGAAGATTAGGGGAAACCTTAATCAGCCTCATTTCCATCATAATTTTGTCTAGGGCTGGTCCTCATTGGGTCTCAGCAACTCCAATAAACAAGAGAGAAGATATGAACCCACATCCTAACAAAAAGAGATGGTCAAACAGTTCCGACGCTTCCAGAAGAAACAGCTCAACTGGGAATCTGAAACACACATTTGCCCCTTGCCATTTAAGATGATCCACAGAAAACTAGGCCATCTCTATTTGACAGAATGACAGCAATTCCCACAGTGGCTTTAAGATGTTATTTGAAAATCAGATTATTTATTTTTTTAAAGGCAACATCCATTGTCAGGCTTGTTTTTCTTTCAGTTAATCTAAATGGGAACATCCTTATCTGCAAGGACACAGATACCTTTTTGTGGAGCTTTCTGCAATATACAAATGTGTTTCATGCTAATGATCTTTCTGGTTAAATCAGGATGTTCTGTACTACAAAAGCCTATATGTACTAACAACATGGGTTAGATGTAGAAAAAGACGATTCCTCGGGTGCCTAAAAAAACTGAATAGCACAAAAAGGGTTTAATATTTGTGCAAAGCTATTTTGAAATATATTTAAAATCCAACTTGTTTTCTTAATTTTTAAAAATGATGCTTATTCTTAACATGCTTAAATGTCTCCCAGAGGGGAAAGTGGTCTATGAAAAAGCTTTTGATCTTCATTCATTTTCAAGCATCTGCAAATTAAAGGACCTGTTGGGAAAATATTCTGCTCATTTGTTGGCTGAGAGGCACTTTTGTTTTCAATGGGAAGAAAGATATTCAGTTAAATTTGGAGAAATTTCCTTAAATTTAGGAAATAGCAATCTCGCCACGCATACAGGAAAATGTGATTTCCCAGGTATTTTCCAGTGGCTGCACACTGGAAGGAAAGTTTCAGAATATTCAATTAATAAGGCAGGAACACATGTGCTTTAAAGTATACCTGTGTTAAAGAAGGCATCTTTGCAGTCATGGCATTATCATAATACCATGGAGATGGGGGATGTTTGAGGATGAACGTGAGGAAGTTGGTATCTGGGCAGAAGACAGATGACCCAATGAGACAGAACTAAGTAGTGTTGGTAAAAATAAAGCTTTCTGGTAAAACTGACATGGATTTGAACTCTAGGTCTAACACTTGCTAGTAATGATGAGTCCGGAGAAATCACTTAATCTCTCTGGGCCTCAGTTGCATTACTGAAAAATGGGCACAAAATACTCCCTCTTTTATAAAATTGTTGATAGTATTAAAATGAGATCATTTCTATAAATGGTAATTCATAGATAATGCACAGTACCTGGCATTCAGTAAGCATACCAGAAATAACAATAATCTATCACATCAATTTTTCATCATTAAAATTCTAGGCTATGTCTATATCAAGCCCATGATATAAACATTCTTGGTCATAACAATTTTGTGCAGTGAGTAGGTTTAAGACAGTGAATTATTTACATAGAAACAATATAAGCATTCTAGATAGTGTATACTCTTGTAGGTGAGTTCTCTTAGTCATATATAAAATATTGGAGTCAGTCATTGCACCAAGCTCTGGAAAAGTGCTGGAAATACGTAACCATAAGCACTGGTTCTAGAAAGGAGTCAAGTCTCTTAACCAATGGCTGGTCCAGAGGCCACAGCCATAAACCAAAAATCAGTCAGTCAATAAGAAGGAAAGAGACCACTCGAAAAGGTTACTGTCATGTGTGGCTCAATCCCTTATTTTTTGCTAGCATGCTGCAGACATTTTAACAAGAAAATTCTGATTCAGTCATTCCTCTTTCCATTACAATTTTCCATCTGTTAACATAAAGAACCTTGTGATTCATTCACTAAACAATACCAAATATACAGAACCCCACTGGTGTTTCTTGTTCAAATCTTGTAGAGCTTTAGATATGCCTAAATTATAAAGAAAAATCATAAAATCCATTTTCCGTTATTTTCCACATGAGGAACTAGGCCCCAGAGAGGCTAAGCACTTCACCTGAGGTTAGAAGGCTTGTTACTGGCAATGTTGGTATTAAAGAGACATGGCTCCTGAGACTCCATACAGTCCTCTTTCTACTATCCACATATGACTTAGAAGGAAGACAAGAAGCCTGCATCTCTTCTAAATCCAAAGCACAAGACTCAAAGGGAAGATTTCCACTGGGAGATGCAAATCAGACCACTCCAGTGAAGCCAGCAATTTTATCCATTTTTTATTAAAACAAATCAAGCCATGCTACCCTATTAACTTCAGAAAGCTGAATATACTCTGTTCTAACAATAACGTAAAAGAATAGGAAACTATTTAAGCAATGAGAAAAGCCAGGCCATGGAGTATCAGTAATAAATGCACAACTTGAGAGCAGGGAAAACTGAGTTGAATTTCACTGATGCACTCAATGAAGGCATCGACTGGTAAATGACAATATTAACAGCCCAGTTAAAGATGTAAAAGCTTTCCTTTAACAAACTAATAGGCTCAAAGTGAATCTGATTTTAACTATAAAGCTTTTATATATAACATTTTGTTATATATATATGAATATATATATGATAAANATAACGTAAAAGAATAGGAAACTATTTAAGCAATGAGAAAAGCCAGGCCATGGAGTATCAGTAATAAATGCACAACTTGAGAGCAGGGAAAACTGAGTTGAATTTCACTGATGCACTCAATGAAGGCATCGACTGGTAAATGACAATATTAACAGCCCAGTTAAAGATGTAAAAGCTTTCCTTTAACAAACTAATAGGCTCAAAGTGAATCTGATTTTTAACTATAAAGCTTTTATATATAACATTTTTGTTATATATATATGAATATATATATGATAAATATATATATATAGGGTTTTTTTTAAGGTTTTTCTCTAGTTACTCCTGTTCCTTCCTCAATTATATTCATGAGGTCTATTGAAGTCTACACACACACACACACACACACACCCTTTCCCCCATTCTTCTCTCATTTCTGCCAGAAATTGCACACTGTGCTAATTTCAATAGTACTTCTGCAACAAGAACAGTTGCCTTTTTTATTTTTTTCTCTCGTTTTTAAATTCTGGTTCGTAGTCAAGGAGAGAGAAGTCAGGGGTGTCTCTGTGTAGGGTGAAGAACTACTCAACTCGTTCTCAGAGCTGGGAAGGTGTGTCTTTAGGAGGCTGAAGAGAATTGAAACATCAAGCAAGAATTTTTCTTTTCTCGTTCAGTCTGAAAACCAATATAGAATTGGAAACCTTGCTTCACGCTTCCTTACCCCAGTATCTGCAAAACTCACATAGCACCCTATAATTCAAACAGAGAATGAGATGGCCTGGGGGCGTTGTGTGAACGAGTCAGGAGCCAGGCAAGGCAGACTGAATTCAAGCTTTCCTGGTACTGATGACAACCGTTAGCTTCCACTATTTCTGACTTTTCCATGCTTGCTATCTCATTATGTCACATCTTGAAAATGCAGCAAGAGAAAATTCCATTTCAGCTCTAATAATAGAAATGGGTAATATTTACCACTTTAACAGATTGTGCTGTGTTGTGAACGAAAGCTGCCTCTTCAGTCACATCATATAGATGAAGTTTTTTCAGCAATAGTGGAGCATATGGGAATTAGAAAACTAAGTATACTATGGGAGCAATGTGATTTTAAGAAAGTAATTTTATCTAAATCGTGGTGTTAAATGGAAATCTCATCCTTAAAGAATGTGTGTTGGAAAAGCAACTAAATGTCTAAATGGGGGGAAAGGCAGTTTTGAAATGTTATTTTAAAGTATATTAGTGGCACTAAATCCTACTCTATTGAAAAATCAGATCGTTTCCCCAACAAAAGCTACTATACAAATTTATTAACAGCAATATGCTGTATTGGTCAAAAATAGAAGAAAATGCCAAGATATCCTTGAGCTACAGATGAAAGCAAAATGACTGAATTATATTCTATATAAACCACAGCCAATATAGAAGAGCAACAAGAAACAATGTGAATGAAGATTTGAATAAGGGTATCTGAGGAGAAACTGTGCATCTTCTCTACCTAGAGTTTCTCATTATTTTAAGTCCACAATTGACTACAAATTTCAGATTGCCACCATGATCAGGAATGTACTTTCCCATCACTATTCAACCAGGAAGTTGTACGTGGACTCTCGCCTTGAGAAAATCAGGAATGCTTTGAGCACAACAGAAATAATTCACTTTTTCCTGTGTCACAGTAGAGGACAGACAAACAATGTCAGCCAAGTGCAAAGTACAGCAGTCTGTCTGAGAGAAAAAAATGAGCCTGTTTGATAAGATGCAGCCAATCTGCAGAAAATAAACTTTTTGAGATACCAGAGCAATTGATTACATTCGGTGTCAATTAATATCCAACAAACCTTTATTGTGTCATATGTGTCCCAACAGCTGAGTAGGGGCTGGCTACATAGCACCTGCCTTAGGTCCCCTCTAAGTCATCGTCCTCAGTAAATCTCTCAAGAGAAACGTGGGGTAAGCAGGACAATGGAAGATGGGGATACCCCCATCTTATCTTATACCTTGGTCCCCTGCAGCTCCATTATCTGCATCCTCCCTCAACAGGTACAGCCTTCCTACATCTCTGGTATAACATAGTGAGCAATGAAAACTTGCCTCTCTGTTGAATCTCAGAAAAGAGTTTTACTGTCATGATACACATGCATTCTGGCAGAAAATTTGTAGATGTCTACATGAAAATCTGTGAATGTGTATATCATTTTTTAAGAAACTATGTTATCCTGCATATTTTAAATGGACCATAGTTGAAATTTAAATGCCAAATTGTCTAGGTAGCACATACTGCCAAATATGCCTTAAATAGACATAGAACTATGTTATTTATACCCTACAAAACACTATGAAAAATCTCATTTTCCTAAGTGTAAAGTGGAAGCTAGGATGAAAGAGAGTGTTTCACTTGATTTACAAGCTTTAAAATATTAAAATAAGTCACCCAAAACTAAAGATTTGTGAATGTGTACACCATTTTTTTTTAATTATTTCAGGGGATGCGAAAGCAAAATATTTGAAGAACATGGAGTTTTGCCCTACTGTGAATATCACATCTTTTCGAGGAGCAAATCGTTTTTCAAGAGTAAAAGATATTTCAAAGGCTATGACTGAATGTCTAAGAGGAGTGGGGAAGAACCACCCAACAAAGGAAAAGGCATGTGGTGGAGAGATGAAGGTAACGAGAATGCAGATGAAGCTGCCTATTCCATCATTTTGCCTATGGATGGGAGTAGCAGCTATGAGGATGCTCACTGCAGACATCCTGTAACAGGAAGTGAAACTGACCCAGGGCCCCCCTGTTGTTTTATGAAATCCTTCTCAGCCTTTGTCCCAAGGCTCCACTCCTCACAGGCAGCTGCCTGGCAAGGACAAGGTATAGCAGGGAGTTCCTTGGAGACACGGGGCTCCTGTATTGTCCACCTTCATCTCAAGGACTCCTTACAGGTTTTGTCAAACTTCCTTAGATTACCGGGCAGTCTAGGACACTTCCACTCAACCTCTCTCCCTCTTAGAGCCAGACTTGCCTCATGGTCTGACAGTTCTCCCAGCTATACCTGGCTCCCTCTCTGTTTCTTTTCACAAGTATTTCCTCTAATAAAAACATTGCACATTCAGTTTCATCTTGCTCTCTGCCACGAGAAAGTACACATGTGGCCTAAAAGACTGAAAGCATTTCTCTTTCCTGCAAGCCCTATTTTGCCTATATATATAGCTTCCAGAGGTTTCTCCCAATTTTCTCCAGAAAAACTGCATGGACTTTTAAAAATGCATCTTAGTAAATTTCCCCACCTGGCCAACTACTCACTCCTACCTGGAAGAAAATATTTCTGAACTCTTTGAAACAGCAGTCCAAACTTAATGAGACAGTTTGTGCAGAGATAGCTCATGCAGTCAGTTAAAAACTCATCAAATGTTGGAAGCTAGGTTTTGGTTGAGGATGCCTTATTTTTTTATTTTAAAGCTCATAAATCAAATGAAATACTCTCTTTCATCCTAACTTCCACACTCTACACTTAGGCAAATTAGGCTTTTCATGGTATTCTGTGGGTTATAAATAGCATAGCCCCTGTCTATTTAAGGCATATTTGGCAGTGTGTGATACCTAGACAATTTGGCATTTACATTTCAACTATGGTGCATTTAAAATATGCGGGATGACATAAGACAAAAGCTAGGCTTCTAAACTTTGGCTTTTTTATGACTGATTTTTAAAATAATGTATCAAGAGGTTAATACCCCCACTTGAAATTGTCTCTATGTCTCTCTCTACACACAATTGGTTTGACTGTTACGACTGTCAAGATAAATTAGAAAAGAGTTGAGCCAATTGTGCCTTTAGACACAGCTTTAAATATCCCTGCCATAGATGAAAAATGAAAAGGTTAAACTGGAAACTTCTAAGGTTTCTTCCAGCTTTAATAACGTAGGATTCTATAATTCTATGGTTTAATGCAGTCAGATATGTTTAGAGTTCTCCCTCCCCAACCATGAGTTCCTTTTACATGAAATCTAAGTACAATGGAATTTCCTTCTCTAAACACTTTCAGCAACTGTGATGATTCCAGTTCTAATATACGGGAATTGCTGGGACACTCCTGTACCAGCCTCAATCAGATGATCAGGGATCACAACATTGGCTCTGTGGCTTTGACACATTTGCTCGCTAAATCTTGCTCTTCCTATCTTATTTTTCTTCTAGGTCCTTAAGTCCTCTCACCAAAAAATTAATAAAAGTTTAAGAAACTCTTGTACCATGAGGATTTCAGAAACTTAGCCCTTGTGGGTGAAATGGGATTTCTGAACTCTGAATATCTGTAAATGCAGGAGAAAGATTTCTTCCCTCTTTTCAAAGTACACAAATTCTGTTCAAAGCTATCTTTTTCCTAACTCCGTGTAAATTATTGTTTTATAAAAACTAAATTAAAACAAACCATTGTTTGTTACTTTTCTCTCAACAAAAACTGCATCTTGGAAATCAATTGAATTTGATACCAAGATTTTAATAGGACAAATGTTTTATAATATGCAAAATTTGTCATGTCAAATTGATTAGCAACATTAACAGCATCTTGCTCTAGGTTCCACAAACAATACAATTATTCTTTACCTTAATAGTGTGATTATGTCCAAACTCATCAAGCGAACAGTGCTTTTTATTTCTTTATAGATTTTGTCACCTGTGGACAGTTAGTTTAGTTGGTTAGAGAACTGCACTAATGAAACCAAGGTTAGGAACACCTTCTTTATTAGCCAGTTATCCTCTCTTAGTTTTAAGACGAAAGACTTCATCTAAAATCAGTCACAGTCTCCAATTTATGCTGTGCGTCACAACAAGGATGAGGTAAAAGACCTTTACATTTTTGGCTATTTCCTTCATGTAAATAAACACTTTAATTTTAACTATGAACTATTTCAAACATATAGAAAAGTATAGATAATAATGTAACACACCACAATGCCACCTTTCCTCTAATTTAACAAGTGTTGTTATTTAACAATATTTGCCTCAGATATTTGTAAAATAAAATCTAGCAAATACAAATAAACAAAATATTGGAGATACTGTTTCTTCCCTCCCTAGAAGAGCCACCACAACACTATATACCCTTCCTGTCCATATTTTTCATTTTTAACTATATATGCATATATCTATAAACATATAGTATTGTTTTTATGTATTTTCATGATTCACCTAAATTTTACCATACCATATCCTTTCACGACTTGTGTTTTTCCACTCAACATTATAATCTGCAATATATCCATTTTGGTACAGGTAGATCTAACTTATTCATGATTAATGATATTTAGTATTCTATTAAATTTTCTTTAGTGTCTCCATTTCTCTATTCTTGAACAATTGTGTTTGTTCAAGTTTTGCTAATACAACAATGCTGCACTATCATATTTAAGAACGACTCCTTGTTTAAGAATTCAACAAGGATATATAGCTTAAAAATAGATTTGCTGCCTTGCAGGTTATACACATCTTTAATTCCACGGACATTGTTAAATTATTCTCCAAAGTGGAAGTACCTAATAGTAGCCAGTTTTGAAAGTTTCTATGCTCCCATGGTATTACCAAGACTTTATATGATCAGAGTTTTTAAGTTTTGCCAATCTGCTGGTTATGGAATACTGTCCCATTGGGTTTTAATTTTAATCTCCCCTAATGATCAATGAGGCTGTGCAACACTTTATGTTTTAAAAGACTTCTTCTTTAATTAATTGACTCTTCATGTCCTTTGTTCTTTCTCTATTGAAATGTTTCCTTCTTATTGTTTTTTAGGCTTCTATTTAATATGTTTTTTGTTTACTAATCCTTTACTGGTTGCTTGGACTACAAATATCTTCTCTCAATCTATGCCTTATCTTATCATTTTATGGTCTTTTATTCATATAAATCTTTTCTATTTTAAATGATTAAAGTTATCAATCTTTTTAATGTCTATGCTTTTTGAGTCTTGTACAATAACTCTTTCTCTGCCCTTCAAGATCACAAAGCTATTTTGGCCAGGTATGGTGGCTCACGCCTATAATCCCAGCATTTTGGGAGGCCGAGGCGGGGTGAATCACTTGAGGTCAGGAGTTCAAGATCAGCCTGGCCAACAGTGTGAAGCCCCATCTCCACTAAAAATACAAAAATTAGCTGGATGTTGTGGCAGACGCCCATAATCCCAGCTACTTGGGAGGCTGAGGCAGGAGAATTGCTTGAACTTGGGAGGTGGAGGTTGCAGGGAGCTGAGATCTCATGACTACACTCCAGTCTGGTCAACAGAGTGAGATCCTTTCTCAAAAAAAAAAAAATATATATATATATATATACACACATATATGTGTGTGTGTGTGTGTGTTTATATATATATATATATATATATAAAATAAAGTTATTTTCTTAATTTTTTCATATTTTCAACTCATCCTTACATTTTCAATCCATTTAGGATTTATTTTGTGTATAGTATAAGGTAGATTTACAATTTTTTCCATATGATAAATTAATTGTCTCATCTAAAATAAATATTCTCTTTATTTTATATTTCTCCACTAATTTGAAAACCACCTCTCTCATGTACATGGTCGTGTCCAGGCTCCCTGTTTTGTTAAGTTGGTGTATGTGTACCTCCCTCTACTGATACAGCACATTTTAATTATTTTACTTTTATAATAACCCTTGATAAATGATAGAGTAAGTTCATTACCTTTAACTTTCTTCAAATGTTTTCCTTGGGTCATTCTTGACATTTTATTTATCCATATACATTTTAGAAACAACTTGTCAATTTCTGAGAAAATTTAAGATTTAGATTGAACTGGCTTTAATTTTGTAGATTATTTTGGGAAGAACTGGAAATTCAAAATACGAGTATTCCTATCCATATATATGGTATAACTCTCCATTTTTTTAGGTATTCTTAAATCATTCAATAAAATTTCATAATTTTTTAGTAAAATCATGTATATGTATTAAGTTGGTGCAAAATAATTGAGGTTTTTGCCATTACTTTTGCACCTAATTATTTCACATACTCTGTAGTTTAATGGCTATGAAAAATAAGATATTTTAAATTACATCTTTAAAACAATTTCATCTGATATATACAAATACTACTAATTTCTGTATATAGTTTCTTAGACAGCAACCTTGATGAACTTTCTGGTTACTTCTACTGTTAATAGTTGGTAGGGAGATTCTCTTGAATTTCATATGTAGATGATCATATCATCTGTGATAGTGACAATTTGGTTTCTCATTTTTCCATGCCCCACAAGTCTTACTTATTTCCATGTCTTATTGAGCTGCTATGGACCTCCAGTACAATGCTGAATAGAAGTGGTGACAACAGGCATTTTTTTTTTTTTTTTTTTTTTTCTTTTGAGATGGAGTCTCGCTCTGTCGCCCGGCTGGAGTGCAGTGGCCGGATCTCAGCTCACTGCGAGCTCCGCCTCCCGGGTTACGCCATTCTCCTGCTTCAAGCCTCCCGAGTAGCCTGGGACTACAGGCCGCTGCCACCCTTGCCCCGGCTCGTTTTTTTTTTTTTTTTTTTTTTTTTTTGTATTTTTTAGTAGAGACGGGGTTCACTGTTAGCCCAGGATGGTCTCGACTCTCCTGACCCTCGTGATCCGCCCGTTCGGCCTCCCAAAGTGCTGGGATTACAGGCCTTGAGCCACCGCGCCCGCCCAAACATACAGCATGCTTTAAATTTATTTCTGACTTTAAGAGAATGCTTCCAATGTTTCACCATTAAGTGTGAGGTTTACATTGTTTTAGGTAGACACCCTTTTTTTAAAGGAAGTCCCTTTCTATGTATTATTTTCTAAGGTTTGTTAACATGAATGGCTGTTGAACCTATTATGTATACTAAGATGAGTATATTTTTCTTTCTTTAATATGTCAATATGGTAAGTTACATTAAATTTTATAAAGTTACATTATTCCTATATCCTAGAATAAACCCTACTGATAGATCTCTTCAGTTCTGAAAAATTCTCAGCTTCTCAGCTAGGCAGTATTCAAATATTGCCTCTTCCCCCCAGTCTTTCTATTTTCTCTTTCTGGATACGTATTTGTTTATAGATATAGATAATAAAGAGAGAGAAATACAGGGAATTCCTATGAGATGTATGTTGTATCTCCATGTTCTATTGCACTTTATTTCTTTTTAATTTTTTGTTTTTTATCCCTTTGCTGTATCCTGGACAGTTTCCTCAGGGCTATCTTTGAAGTCACTAATTCTAATGTTTGACCTACCCACTTGATTTTTTAATTAATGACTACTTTTTTGAGACAGGGTCTCACTCTGTCACCCAGGCTGGAGTTCAGTGGCATGATCAAGCTTCACTGCAGCCTCAACTTCCCGGGCTCAAGAGATCCTCCCCGCTCCACTTCCCAAAGTGCTGGGATTACAGACATGAAGCCATTGCACCCATCCAATGACTACCTTTTGTATTTTTTAAACATTTAATTTAATTCTTTTTCAATATGCCTATTTCTTTTCATAGAACCCTACTATTTCTTTATGGTCTTTATTACTTTTTAAAATATTTTATTCATTTTAAGCATACTTATTTTCTAATTATTTTGGGATGGTTTATCTCATGTTTTTAGGGTGCTAATTGTTCTGCTTATTATGGCTGCCGATATATCAGACAGGGTCCACTCAGGAGACAGAGACCGCATCAGTAATTTGAACAGGGACAATTTAATATAAAGAATTATTAACTTCTAAAAGATAATTAACACACAAAAAAAGGGGGGGGAGTAAAAGAGGCCACTAAAGAACATAAGAACAGCAAATGTAGAAAACAACCATTACCTCTAGGGAGGGTATACAAAGCAGAAGCAAATTTGGAAATGACTTCACCTCTACTACGGCCAATATTGAGACTGTGTTGGAGAGGCTGTGGTTACAGTCCACTGGATGGTAGAGTTTTCTAGGATTACATGGGTCAAAAATGTTCCACAGAAAGCTGCCCACTGAGGTGCCAGCAACATTTCCAGAGGTACTGTGGGTTGGGGCTGGTCTACAGCAAGCTGCCTGCTGAGGTACGAGCAGGTCAGAGCTGGCATGCAGAAAATTGCCCACTGGGGTGCCAGAGAATTTCACTGGAGGATGAGCTCCACTGGGACTCCCAGACACCATTGAGAGCTGGGCCTTAGGAGGAAGAAAAAAGACACAAGAACCAGGAAGAGAAGCCCTCTCTTCCACTGTGACCCGAAGGGCCCACCAGCACCCTGTATTGACAAAGCCTAAAATTGCATCAGCTGGCAAGGAGCCAGGCTCCATTAACAAGAATCAGGGCAACAAAGGGCAGATTTGGATCTGAGAATCAATAAGTTGATAACTGTCAAAACTGACTCTCTTTTGTGGTAAATCATTTCCTCCTATGGTTTGTAAATTTTTATGTTGAATTCATCCTCTCATGAAGGATTCGTTTTCCTGTGAACATTTCCTTAGGGTTAAACATCTTTCTAGGGAAATTTTACAATTATTTTTCTTCCATATCTTCAGTGCTTTCTCTGGTCACCACTAAATTTTTATATAAATGTATTGGCTTAGCTGGGAGGCTGTGGCAGGTGGATCACTTAAGCTCAGGAGTTCAAGATCAGCCTGGGCAACATGGCAAAACCCCATCTCTATTTTTTTTTTAATTTATTGGCTTAGGATTCTCACATAATACAAGTAGAATAAATATCGACCTCAAATCTATATGTGGCACAGCCTTGTGACTTCAGTTTTCACAGAAATGTTTTTCTGTTCCTCCCAGAACCTTGGACAGCATCCTAGCTGTGTTTCTGCTCTTAATCCTTTTGTTGGATTTCCTATAACCATGTTCTGTGTATTTGGAGCAGGGCAATAAGAAGGGGAGCTAGGGAGAAGGAAATGCCAGATTAATCTGCTCTTTTGTCATAAGTTGAATGCCTACCTCCCTCCATGTCAAAACTCTTTCCACACTTGTCTTCTGTCAATAATCTATTAAATGTTGATGACTCTCAAACCTATACTTCTAGCCCAAACCCTCTGTTAAGATTCATATCTACACATCCATCTTTATATGTAAATCTATAATTGAATATTTCATAGACACTTTACATTTTTATCCCAAACTGCACTCATTGTTTGTTCCCCCAAACCTGCTTGTCTTGTTGTATTCCCTATCTCAGAAAATGATGTCCCCAGTCTCCAGACCTCCAAGTAAGAAACACAGTCATTCTAGGCTTCTGTCTTGCCTTCCCCAACATCCAAAAAACATCACAAGTCTTATAAATGCTATGTCTTTATACTACTGAGCCCCAACATCACTTTTTCATATCCATAGCCTTAATTCAAACAATGCAGTTTTTGCCTCCAGTCTGACCCTTTACCAAGGCCTTCAGAGCCCTGCATGATCTTGTCCTGCCAGTCTTTCAGACCTTAACTCTGCTGCTCACTTACCATGTTCTGGCCACTGGCCTTTCTACTCCTTAAACACAACAAGTTCATTTACTCCTTAACTCAGTATAAATTTCATGACAACTCTATAAGATCAGTACTAATCCCATTTCACAGGACAGAAAACTTAAGTTTACAGAGGTGAAGTAACTTGTCTACAGTCATCCATCTAGTAAGTGGTCAAAATAAGACTGGATTTCAATAAATTGATTCCAGAACCTCTGCTTTTTTTTTTTTTTGGCGGAGTCTCACTCTGTACTAAGGCTGGAGGGTAATGGCACTATCTCAGCTCACTGCAATATCTACCTCCTGAATTCAAGCAATTTTCATGTTTCAGCCTCCCTAGTAGTAGCTGGGATTATAGGTACACACCACCAAGTCTGGCTAATGTTTATAGTTTTAGTACAGACAGGGTTTCGCATGTGGGACAGGCTGGTCTTGAACTCCTGACTTCAAGTGATCCACCCGGCTCGGCTTCCCAAAGTGCTGGCATGACAGGCATGAGCCACCGCGCCCAGCCAGAACCCATTCTTTAAACCACTGCACTCTCCTACCTCTCAGATTCACTTCAGTTATACAGTCAATTAGGAAGCTGTTCTTGTGGTCTGAACAGGTGGCCATGAGAATGGTGGTGAGAAGAGCTGGGACAGACATTTCAGAATAAGATATGACAATTCAGGTCAATTAAATATAACAATTACCTCAAGATATCTCAACTTCAAATGTTCTATCCTGTAATCCATAAGGGCTTTTGCATTTTACACATTATAGGTTCACAAAATGTCGTCCTTGTGTATATAAATCATACATAAAAATCAAAAAATAAATCCTAAGAGTCGCATGGAGTAAACCCCAGTATTCCTTTTATATGATCTTATATAAGATTTATAACCAATAAACATTTTTATATGGAATAATTACACAACCACACACATACACACACTGACAAACACACATCCTCAATATGCTTAGGTCTGAGTTTGTTTTTACACATGTCATAAATATTTTGAAACTTAAAATATTTAAATTAAAAGCACATCGTGTACACAACTTTGTTTAAAAGTGGGCTTCTCTCCAATTATTCTTTTGCTTAGTAATCTCCAGTCCTTTTTTGGCTTTTAGTATCAAAAGATTTATATACAATAGTAAAAGCAATTGAGAAGATGTCTAATTGGGGCTTGCATATATTCTAAACATCCTTTCAATCACTTTTATTATTGTATATTGATCTTTAGACATGAAAAGAATGAACAAATTCAAGATATCACCTCTCCAGAAGTAGCCACATCCTAATCCTTGGAACTTGTGAATATATTGCATTAAGTGGTAAGGGGGAATTTAGGTTGAAGACAAACTTAGGGTTGCTAACCAACAACCCTGAGATGGGGAGATTATTCTGGATTTATCGATGGATCCCATGTTATCACAAGGATTCTTAGAAGTGAAAGAAAGAGAGGAGAGTCAGAGTTCAAGTGAGGCTGAGAGAAAGATTCTCCACCAGAGCCTCCAGGAAGCATTGCAGCGCCTGCTGCACCTGGATTTTAGCCCTGTGAGACCCACTGCAGGCTCTGACCTCCAGAACTGCAAGATAATACACTTGCGTTGTTGTGAGTCACAAAATTTGTGGTAACTTTTTCATAGCAACCATGGGAAACTGATATACCCTCCCATACCATTTGAATAGGAGGACATTTTATATTTTATACTCTAAAATCTGTGTTCAAAATAATTTTAAGGGTGATTTAATTGATTTTATTTATTTGGATATGCATCCACTGCCTGCTCAGATTGTCAGGCCTCCTCTGTGATTTTTCTTTTGTCTTTAGGCAAATTGTTCCCCAGGACTCTGTCCTGCAGCTTCACATTCAGACTTGCTATTTTAAGAAAATAATGTCTCATTCATTCATTCAATCGGTCAGTCAGTCAACAAGCATGTATACATACCTCCAGCCAGACCTTGCCCCTGAACCATGGACACAAATCTCCTACTCATGGTCAGCATAGCCACGGAGACACTCAACAGACACTTCAACTTAATATGTCCCAAACCAAACTCCTAATATTCCTCCCAATCTGCACAGTCCAGAGTCTTCATCTCAGTTGATGCAAAGCCCATTCTTGTACTTGCTCAGGTCAAAATCTACAGAGCTATACTCGTCTCTTTTCTTTCCCTGACACTTCACATTCCAACACATCCACATGTCCTGCCTGCTCTACATTCAAAACATGTCCACTTCTCACCACCTTGCTCATCCATCCAAGCCACTATTTCCTCCTCACCTGAGAGACCTCATTTGGTCTCTGGCTTTGCCCCCTGCAGGCTGTTCTCAACACAGCAGTCACACTGATCATACTTCAAATGTAAGCCTGACCTCTTCCCCTCTCTGTTCAATACTCTTCAATTCTTCTCATCTCAGAGTAAAAGCCAAAGGCCCTGCTCCCTCCCTGCTGTCCTACTGCCCTCATTTCTCTGACCCTCTGCTGTAATCACTCAACTCTAGGAACCCTGGCCTCCTCATTCCTAAGACAGGTCACACATTTTTGCCTCGGGACATTATGCTTGCTGCTCCTTCTTGGCAACTGATTCCCTCAGTGAGGACTCCCTTTCCACTTTACCTAAAAGATCAACCCACCAGCCCCTACCCCTTCTCCTGTCACTCCCTGCCTAACTTAACCTGCTTTAATTTTCTCCATAGTACTCATCGCCACCTGACATACTGTATATTTACTTGATTTGTTGAATATCCAATTCCCCTCAACACCACTAAAGTATAAGCTCTGTGAAGGCAAGCACTGTTTTTTGTTCATTACTTTATCCCCAGAATCTAGAATTGTACTTGGCATTTAATAAGCATATACAAAAATGTTTGTTGAATAATAAAATCACTGTTCCAGGTTCTAGGGATACAAAGATGAATGAAACACAATATTCGACACTGAGGAATTCACCACCTAGGGCAGCACTGTCCAACAGAATTGTCTCTGATGATGGAAATACTCTCTACCTGTGCTATCCAATATGGTAGCCACTAGAAACATGTGGTTATTGAGCATTTGAAATATAGCTGGTATGATTGAGGAAGTGGATTTTAATTTTATTTCAATTACTTTAAATGTAAATGGCCGCATGTGGTTAATGGCTGCCATATCGGATCACACAAGTCTAGAGGAGGAAATAGATACATAAACCCATAATACTGGTAAGAACACAACATAATTAGTGTCATGGTAGAGATGTACAATAAAGTGCCATGGGAACCCAGAGAAGGTAGCCACTAATCCTGTGTTTAGTTTCCTCCACTAGACCCTCCAAGACATTAAGTACTTTTCCCTCATATCACTTTACATTCTTGTAATTATTATTATTATTATTATTATTATTATTATTATTATTATTTTGAGACGGAGTCTCACTCTATCTAGGCTGGAGTGCAGTGGTACAATCTCAGCTCACTGCAGCCTCCACCACCCAGATTCAAGCGATTCTCCTGCCTCAGCCTGCAGATAGCTGGGATTACAGGCATCCGCCAGCACACCGGATAATTTTTGTATTTTTAGTAGAGAAGGGGTTTCACCATGTTGGCCAGACTGGTCTTGAACTCCTGACCTAAAGTGATCTGCCCACCTCAGCCTCCCAAAGTGCTGGGATTACAGGTAAGAGCCACCATGCCCAGCCTCTTGTAATTATTATTTACCTGTAATTATTTACTTGATATCAGTCTTCCTTAATAAGCTATGAAAGCTGGAACTGTGATCATCCTTAGCTACTGATGGGAGGCTTTGCACATAGTAGGTGATCCATAAATATTAGTTTGACTCACAACTGAGATGGTTATGGGAGGATTATAGAGGAGGTGATATTTGAATTGGACTTTAAATGATGAGTAGGAGTTTGCCAGGGCAAGACAGGAAAGAAGGGATGTGAGGCAGGGAAAGCAACACACGCAAAGGCAGGTGGAGTCCTGGCACTTTGATAAGTGGAATCAGGAGTTCAGTGTGGTTGTAATACGTATATAAAGGTGGATGTATTCAGTTCTCACTGCATGACAGTTCAAGTTAGACAATGACTTTGTAAGTAGGAAAACCCAAAAGCCAGTGTTAAATAAAGAGTTGGGCAATTGCTTAGTGAATTGTGCCAAAGTTAACTTAGTCTTTTAAACATATTCAGCCCATTACAGCCCTTTAACAAGTACAGACTAAAGTTTCTATAACTTTTCCCTGATCTAGAATATTATGACATTTCATTCTGTGAGGAACTTAGAAATTATTTAACTAAAACCTTCTTTGGTCAGATGAAGAAATTAAGATCCAGAATGCAGAGCTAATTAATTCAGAGTTGAGACCATAATCCAGATGTTTTAGCTTACAGTCTTGGGTCATTACCAACACACAGTGAATACACAACCACGTTTCTTCCTCTCACCTGACACAAAGCAAGCTTCTGGTACCAAAATGTATCTATTTATAACCTCCAATCACTACAAAACATACGGGGAGAAACTCTATCATAAATTATCTGTCCATGTATGAAAAGAGTCATCAAGGTTGCTCAATAAAATACAGATAAAACAACCAACCATTAAAGCCTTAAGAAATAGTAACAAACTTTGAAAAAGTTATTTTCATAATGCAGTGTAAAATGAATTGCTATCTTCACAAACACAACACGGTATAAGAACTGTATGGTATATTAAAACAGCGTCCATATTGTAGGTCTGGTTTCCCATCCTGAAACAACTGCTCACCAGCTAGGTTACCTAAGGAAACTAGTTAACCTCTCTGAGTCTCCATTTTTAAATTTCTAAAATATAGGAATTAGGTCTTCAAGATCCTTTTTACTTCTATGGTTTTCATGTTATTTTGCTGAGTTAGAAGGAGAGGAAAAGCAGCAGAACAAATTTCCACTGGGACAGAGGGTCATTTATGCTGCTTTACTGCAGTAGATCAACAAACCTACTGATATTTCTTCTGTCAGTTCCCAAATCTGTCAGACCATGCATAAGTCACCTGTCCCAAGACAGGAACTAGTACTACAGCATTTTCCATATTCTGCATTTGATGTGTGCTCCAAAAATGTTGACTAATTATTGTCACAATGTCTTACTTACCTTGGGCCAGGACTCCAAGATTCAAACTCATTCTGTGAGCTCAGGAAGTCTCTTCCTTTGCGAGCTGTGATGTCTTCTTCACCAAGCTACAATTTTTTACATTAAAAATATTGACTTTCGTTGGTTCTATTTTTCATTTTAATGTATCACTTATTTGTTTTAAACGCATGTGACATCATAAATTGATCTCTGTTACTAATTTAGATGCATTCAACTAGTTTAGTTAGGTAGTACTTTCATTATATTTGACTCTAAATATTTCATATTTTATAATTATTTCCCTTAGATAAAATGGTCATTTTGAATTTCACTTTTTTCATTAAAAATAAAAATGTTTAAATATATTTTATATAAGCTAAACATATATGAATTGTTTAATTGCACTTTAGTCAGAGAACTTACCTATATGATCAAATTATTAAAGCTTTATTGAATTTTTAACTTAGATTGTAAAGAATTCATTCATACAATTTATATGTGAAAATCTTGTATGGTCTCTATGTATTGGTGAGTTATATATGAATTTATATATGTGTGAATCCCCCACGACACACACACATCCATACATATATACTTGTTAGTTTTTGCTAGTGTTTACTGCAATATATAGCCATTTCTGATGCAGGCAGTTTAAAAGTTCTTGTTTTATGGCCTTATGAATTTTGTGATATTGTTACTTCATGCTTTATGTAATTTTTTTGTACACATAAAATATTTGTTTATGAATACTCTTTATAAAAATAATTTTAAACATCAAAAAAAAATTGACTTCCACAGATGGAGATGGGATAGAGGATATGCTTTATCTATCTTTCTTAGTCTTTCTTCAAAATCTCTGGGGGTCCTGAAGAACAACAAAGTCTAACTCATAACAAATAAGAAATAGAAATAGTTTATTGCAATGGAAGCAATTATGTCTTCCTACATGATATGCGTATATGTGGGCCCCCAAACAGAATCACCATGGTTTATTTTGTTTCAACCCAAGAAATTGAGAATATCTCCTGCTTTTCAATTAGGTTCCACCTTTCATGCAGAAACACAAATAAAATTTTTTCCTTTGAACAATTTTTTTAAACATCCATGATCCTGATCCCTACTTTCTTGGGCTATTCAGCATGTGCCTAAGCATTCACAGTACGTCTCTTAGAATATGAAAATAATCTTCTGCAAGCTCAATTAAGAACAGATGGTTAAAACTTCAAGGTAGTATTTGCATAAAAAGATCATCTTACTTTGACGCTGTGAAGTTATATTACTGTTGTTTTCCCTGAAAAAAGCACCCCCTCCCTTAACCAGAAGATAACAAGAAAATGTGGCTTATTTTTTTACTGAAAAGAAAGCATTTCATGCAAAGGCATTACTGGGGGAAAAAAAGTAACACAAGAACATGAAACAATATGGACATACTGGGAATAAAGGTGTCACATCTGCTCAGATGTACAGGAAACTTACACTCAATCTGATAGTTAGACATTAGCCGCCCCACCTTCTCAGAATCCAGACCAACCCAAGTAATCCAAAAAACCTCTAAGCCAAGATCATGTGCTTTATTAAAGAATTTTAAAAATACCCTTAAACCAGGGCCCATTGACTTATTTGCTTCTATAGATGAAGGTAAATCAAGCTTACTGATACAGTTATGTTATGTGGTAATCTTATGTTCCCATTATGCTTCTGTTCTTTCTGCTCTGATGCATAGACTGAAGGTTGGATAACAGATTAGCAGCTTGTGAACAAGGTGGTAGAAACAGGGATGAGCTATTAAAAGCAGACATAAAAATGGTGTTGTCAAATCCTCAACTAGAAAAATTCAGCAATCTGGTCATTACAAGTGATTAATAAAATACAAAATAGCTTCCTCTGTAGAGGCAGCCTTAGATCATCTTGTTTTGCACCATAGAAATTTACCACCCAGACCACAGCTGATTGGAATAGGGCTGGTCACATGACATAAATGTAGCTGAAAGTGGCTGAGCAGTGAGCTTCAAGATAAGCTGACCTAAAAAGCTTTGCCAGAAACAAAGAAAGGTCCCATAAGATTCTTGCTAAAACCAAGGAATGTTCCAATCCAATTCTACTTCAAATAATTTGATTCAGACAAATGGAGAAAAATCAGACTGTTAGCAGTGGGAACTAAAGCTGAGAAGATCCTGTGAATTAGATCCATGAATGGTCAGCGGCAAAGCAAAGTCATGTAAAAATCAAAGAGATACGGAAGCACAAATTAGCAATAAGCAAGAGCTATGATGTGGGTAAGGTATAGATAAAGGAGTGAGTCAATGATGCATTAGATGAGAAGAAATGTGACAGAGACTAAACAAGAGGAAGTAAACTACATTAACAACAGAGCTCTGAAATGCAGATTGTACTATCAGGATCCTTAGAACTACTGTAGACTTATATCCAATCTTGTGTCGATTTCCTATTCTTGCATCTCTGAGACTCTATCTCTTTCAAAATTTATTCTTCAAAAAGTCCCCATTTACTGAAGCTAGCCCAGAAATGGCCTCATTCCTTTAAATAAAAACTACTAACATATTCTTTGTCAATAAACTTTAACATATTATTTTTCCATGAACTCTAGGGTTTTATCATTTCTCTTTGGTTTGTTAGAGTTCTTAACATATCATCTATATAAAGAGTCAATAATATATTGACCTCTAAAATAAAATAATGAATAGTCAATAACATATGTGTATCATTTGGCTTTTAACAGATTGGTATGCAGTATTTATTGAACAGTTATTATGTTCCATGCATTATAAAAATCACTTTACAGAAATTATCTCACTGAGTCTTCAAAGTAACCCTGAGATGAGAAAGTTTGGCACACAGAGTTTAACACATTTGCCTACACCCGTTGAGCCAGATAAAACCCAGCTGTGCCTGATGCTAGAGCATACTCTTGACTCTAAGCACCACCATTCCTCTTTTGTTTATTATTTTTTAAATTGTGATAAAACACACACAACATAAAATTTACTGTCTTAACCATTTTTAAGCATACAGTTAAATGGCATAAAGTACATTCACATTGTTATGTAACTATCACCACCATCCATCTCCAGAACTCTTTTCATCCTGCAGAACTGAAACTATGTACCCTTTAAACAATGACTATGCATTTTCCTCTCCCCTCAGCTTCTATCAATCACCATTCTACATTCTGTCTCTAGGGATATGAATAGAATCACACAGTATTTGTTCTTCTGCAATTGGTTTACTTCACCTAACACAGTGTCCTCAATGTTCACCCATGTTGTAGCCTGTGTCAGAATTTCCTTCCCTTTTAAGGGTGAATAATATTCTATTGTACATATATACCACAGTTTGTTTATCCATTCATGTCAAGGGACATTTAGGTTGCTTTCATCCCTCAGCTCTTGTGAATAATATTGCTATGAACACAGGTGTACAAATATTTCTTCGGGTCCCATCTGTCCATTTTTGGGAATCTATACCCAGAAGTGGAGCTGCTGGATCATATGATAGTTCTATTTTTAATATTTTAGAAACCAATATACTATTTTAGACAGTGGTTGTACCATCCTACATTCCTACCAATAGCACATGAGTGTTTTCATTCCCCTATATCCTTATCAACACTTGTTTATTTTCTGTTTTCTGTTTATTAGCCATCATAATCGGTGAGACATTTTTTTCCTTTTGTTTAAGCTTTATGTGTTTGAGTGTGTTTAAAGTAAAGAAATCTTAAAATTGTTATGTGCATAAATTATCTGTCTTTATCTTTAAGGCTTTAAGTTCTTGCTTTAAAAAAATCCTTCCCCATCCCAGTATTATATAAATATCTATTTCTACTAAATTTTCTAGTACTTCCTTAATATATCTGGGATTAATCGTACAAAGTTGACTAAACATTATTTTTGGTCTTAATGATTAAATAATTGTCCTGCCTTCATTTTAATAATCTATTATTTCCTGACTAACTTGAAATTCCATATTTAGTATATGCTGAAAACTTATCTGTATTGGCATAAATATCTTGGCTATGTATTGTGTTTCTATACCACAAAACACTGTTGATTACTGTACCTTTATAAGGCATTAAAGTACTTGGTAGGTACTCCCTTCATTACTCTTGTTTATCTAAAATGTTTTAGGCAATTGTTTCACCTCCAAATAAACATATGAGGTTCATATGGAAGTAAAACAGTATCACATAACTTAATTACCTACCAAAGATATCACCACATTACAGAGTAATATATTTAATGTTCATAATTATAAATAAAAAAGTTGTAAAAAATTTAAATATGCTTCACAGCATTGACATAAATAAAGCAAAGAAAAATATGATCCATTCTAGTGAGATTTATTAAAATAATAATAAAATAAATCTTCAGTTCTTCAAAACTAAGGAACAGAGATTGCAGTATTAAGTATCCACCAAAAAAAAAAAAACCCTGTTAAGCACAGGAATGCATTGGTAAAAATTCAGTTTAATTATAATGATCACATAAGAGTCAATAAAGCATCATTCCCAGAGAGATAAGGTCACCAAATCCCACAAGAACAGTTGCACTTCCTTTCTCATCAAATCATCTGAAATTATTATATTCTTCTGACTGTATCTTCTCTCCACTATCATTCATTATATACAGTTGTTGGCTGGTTCTCTCAGGTTGCAATGATAACTATGATGCCCTTCACGGTTTCAAAGAACTTCCACCCACCCTTTTATGGCTAGAGATGCCTAATTATTGCACAGCTTGTATTATAACATCCAACAAGATCTTTCTTTGTCTCTTTGCCACAGGTCTAGTCCTCCAGTACACAGATGGCATTAAAAAGAGACTACAGAGGAAAGTACACAAGTTGCAGAACACACTTATCTCAGGATAGTGTGATGGAAGTCTCATTAACCAAGAACATCTGCAGTATGAGGCTCCAACATCCATTTGTATTATATTCAGCAAAAAGTCCACCATAGTAGCCTGCATTGTCACAGAAGCTAGAAAGCACCTTGAGAAATATATTTTTTACTAGCATGTTGTAGCCTGGAGAAGGCAAGACTGGCAGGACAATGGCAGTGTTTCAGAAAGCAATGCAAGCCTGCATCAAGCTAATGACAGCAGGAATACAGAGGAAGGCATGATGCCAGGCTGAACATGAAGAGAAAGGCAGAAGATTTCTTAGATAACTCCCAAGATAATTCTTAGGTTACTTACATATATTAGTTCAGTAAGTGTTTGATAAATGAATGAGACAATGACTATTCAAAGTTAGGTCCATGGACTAGCTATCAAGCTATTTGTTACTAACCCACATAACAAGATAAAGAGCTTGCTTCAGAAAGTAAGTGAATTAGATCATGAAGCACATTGTTTAGTTCAACTGACTTCTTTTTTTCCATAGGAAGATTGTTTGTGTGAAGGAAGCAGTACATTGGTACATTCGTTCATAGCCTCACCTTCATTAGGAACCAGCAATTTGACAGCATATGTGGTTCTGGTCAGATCCTAAATAATAGGCCACTACACTTGATTCAGCTGGGGATCCAGAGGCAGTAAAGTCGTCTGACAATGTCTGTGATATCAGTGCTGAATAAAGATGCTCTTAGTGCCAGAGTGAATCTAGGGCAGACTTTTGGAGCTGGTGAATTGATGGCTCTAAGGAACAATGCATTTGACTCTTACGAGCCAGTTCCTGCCTTGAGCTCAAAGAAACGGCTACGCTGATATTGCTGTGAGCTAGAGCTGGATTAATGATAACTATAGTAATTGCACAAAAGGTAAATTGGATCTCATAATCAAATGGCTGTTTAAAAGATCTCACTCACCAAACTGAGAGTATTTTAAAAATCACATATAATGAATAGCTTTGGCCATCTGTAGAACGTTTCCTGATGGTTTGTGAATATAAAATGAAAAGTCATCCTTCAATTGATACATTCAGCTGCTTGTATCAAAAAACCTAAATTAAACTGGCTCCCACAACGAGGGAATTTACTTGATTACATGAGTGAAAGTCTAGAGGCAGGCTGGGCTCTGGCCTTGACTTAATACAATGACTCTGGCCTCATTTCCACGCATTGCTCTGTGTTCTTCCTTCTGCCATGAGGCTTTGCCTTCAGATTGTCAAGAAAGTAGCTTTAGCCATTCTGGCCTTACACTCATACTCTTTCTATGGCTGCGGCTTAAAAGTAGGGAAACTTTTTCGGAATAGCCCCTCCGCCAAATTTACCTTCATATCTCATTTATCCAGGCTGTCAGAGCACAGATTCTTTGACCAAGCCCTCCAGCCATGGACATAGTATGGGAGCTTAGGCCTCACATCCTAAAGCTGACACTGGTGCTGGCTTGGGAGTAAGGCTTTTCTGGGATTTTCATAGACTAATTAGAGCTCATCCTTTTAGCTGAAGTCAATGCCCCAAACCTCCTAGCTGCTGCAAAATGGATGACTCAAAGCCCCACGTTCAATACAAAGTCCAACCCAAGCCTCATTAAAGAGCAGACAACCTACAATGTAAACTAATAAAAATAAATAATAATTTAAACATTATAAAATGAAGTAATGTGACAAGAGATGTTTTTGATAATAGATACTTCCAAAAGAGAAAGATTGCCTAAAGAGAATTGGGAGGTTAGATTGTGTGTCTGAGTGTAGCAGTGACCAAGGAAAATTATGTTGTGATTCTAGAAGATGGATTCCAGTAATTTAGGCAGAAACAACCGCAGGACAGAGAAGGATTAACTCCAAGTTATGTTAGCCTGAGGAGACTTCCCTTGGGCAATACCTAATCTTTTTGTTGTAAATTCTGTGCTCGCCAAGCAACCTTCTGAATTATTATTTGTCCTTCTGAGTGACTGACCCCACAAAAAGGGAATACCTGGTTGAAAAAATGCTCCTGATTTTAAAAATAAGTTCTATTTCCCATGGTAAATTGGGACTGTGGTTTATAAATCATTCTCTTTTGTATTTTGTTACAGAGAATCTATCCCTCAAAGTCTGTTCACTGTGACAAAATAATAGAAGTGAGATCTTGAAAGGGAAAAGCTAAGACCTAAACCCAAGACCATAATGTCTCCATCAAGGTATAATCCCCATGAGACCTGGCCTAAATCTGCCAGCTGCCTTCTCCTTACCTGGGAACTAATGTGTGAGCAGACCAACAGAAAATCCACCAAGCAATCTCCTAATCCTTAATTGAACAGAGGGCCCTGAGAGAGATGCTTAAGCATAGGGGTTATGAACCAAGTTTTTAGGATCAAAGAAACGTGGGGATAAGTCCAGGCTCCTCCTACTAACAATGTGACTATGGGCAAGTAGTTTAACCTCCAAGATCCAATAACTCCAATGATGAAATGGTGAATATATAATAGAGTTGTTATAGTGATTAAGTAAGACAAAGTTCACAAAGTGTCTGACATGTGATTAGTGGGTTTTGTTTTGATTTGGTTTTTGATTGTTTGTTTATTTTTAGAGATAGGGTCTCACTTTGTCACCCAGACTGGAATGTAGTGGCATGATCACAACGAACAGTATCCTTGAACTCCTGGACTCAAGCAATCCTCCTACCTCTGCCTTTCAGTTTAGCTGGGGCCGCAGGCACACGCCACCATGCTCAGCTAAATTTTTTTTTAATATTTTGTAGAGACGGGCCCTTGTTATGTTGCCCAGGCTGGTCTTGAACTCCTGGTCTCAAGCACTCCTCCTACCTCAGTCTCTCAAAGCACTAGGATTATAAGCATGATACATTGCACCCAACCTGTTCTTTGTTTTTGTTTTTGATTTTTTTTTTTAATATTGTGGCCCTTGTGTCAATATTATGACTTCTGCATTTCACTGAAAGGCATCTGCTAACTTTGTCCAGTAAAGTGCTCCATGATAAACAAGAGCTCAATAAATGTGCCTGAGTGAGGCAACTGAAGAAAATGAGAGAAAAATGTAATCCGAGAGGCCTCTGTAATTTGCAACATTCAGTCTTACTCCAGATTAACTCAGTGTGAGACCCCAGCATAGTCTGACTATGGTCTGCTTCCTAATCAAGTAGCAGTATAGTCACACAGCTTGTATTTATTTATGAATTGTTAAGGAAAACAACCTAGAAAATACCACAGAACATTAATTTAAAAGAGTGAGGAAACTGTGTTATGTGAGGAATCATTAAAGAAATTAAAGTATACTTACTCTAGAAACAAGAAGCCAAGAGAGAAAAAGTAGGAAACATTAGCCTTCCTCAAATATTTGAAGGACTATAATGTAGAAGAGAGAATAGAGTCTGTCTACGTTTTGCTTGTCTGTCTCCCTAGCAGACTGATAAATGCCTTAAAGGAAGAGAATGTGTCTCATCCATCATTGTATTCCCAGAAATCGACTTGATATTGGGGACATTATAAATACTCAATAAGTGTTTGTTGATTGAATGAGAAGATAGATGGATGGATGGAAAGGTGGATGGAAGATGGGATGAATGGATGATAAGATGGAGAGAGAGTGACAGATGGATACATATTACTTAAACTATTATAAGATGTTAATGCTAGCAGCAACACTGGAAAAGAGACCTAATTTGTATGAATGCTGACTAAACCAACAGAAGCCATGATATCGAGTTCAGTACCCTTTCTACTACCTTTCTTCCTATTCAAATCTGATAAACTGAGAGGATACCCATTATAATATAATCCTGGTGTTGGACTCTTACGGGCTGCATTGCAACCCCCTGAAAATTCATATGTTGAAGTCCTAACGCCCAATATCTCAGAATTTGACCTTATTTGAAGGTATCACTGTACAGACATAATTAGTTAAAATGAGGTCATACTGGAGTAGACTGAGCCACTAATCCAGTGTGACTGGTGTTCTTATAAAAAGAGAAATTCAGACACAAACAGGAATAGAAGGAAGATGATGTGAAGAGACACAGGAAGGAGATGACCATCTACAAGCCAAGGAGAGAGGCCTGGAACAGACACTTTCCTTCCAGCCTTCAGAAGGAACCGATCCTGTTGACACTTTGATCTTGGACTTCTGGTCTCCAGAACTGTGAAACCATACATTTCTATTGTTTAAGCTACCCAGTCCATGATACTTTGCTATAGCAACCTAATATAACATAATAGGCTATATATATTATAATTTGTAACTAATACAGATAGATGGTAAGACCAGAAGATAGGAGCCTGAGTTCATGATTCCTGAATCACCTCTGACTAAAAGCACTTCACTGCAGATATACCTACATTGGATTGAGAGTTGATCAAGAAAGGAAATTTTTTTGTGTCAAACTGCTGAATTTTGAGAACTTATTTATTATAGTAGTGTATAGTCTATCCTCACGCTGCTTTTAAAGACATACCTGAGACTGGATGATTTATAAAGGAAAGAGGTTTAATGAACTCACAGTTCCACATGGCTGGGAAGGTCTCACAATCATGGTGGAAGGCAAACGAGGAGCTGCCACATCTTACAAAGCAGCGGGCAAGACACTGTGTGCAGGCGACCTCCCCTTTACAAAACCATCAGTTCTCTTGAGACATATTCACTATAATAAGAACAGCATGGGAAAGACCCACCCTATGATTCGATTACTTACCACTGGGTCCCTCCCATGACTCATGAGAATTATGGAAGCTACAATTCAAGATGAGATTTGGGTGGGGACACAGCCAAAACATATCAAGCAGCTAGCATTACCTAACATAGAATTTAAGTAATTTAACTGCCAAGAAATTTTTAAAGTTATTTTACCTGAAAACAAAACAAATATGGACATAGCACAAAGAACAATGCAACATCCATGATTTTTCTTTTTTTTTTTTTTTTTCTTTTTTTGGAGTCCAGGCTGGTCTCTAACTCCTAGTCTCAAGAAGTGATCTGCCTGACTTAGCCTCCCAAAGTGCTGGGATTATAGGCATGAGCCATCACACCCAGTCCATGAAAACTTTTGGAATTAAAAAAAAAAACTTCTAAGAAAATTTAAGTTTATTCTCCTACCTCAGCCTCCCATGTAGCTGGGACTACAGGCGCCCGCCGCCTCGCCCGGCTAATTTTTTTTATTTTTTAGTAGAAACAGGGTTTCACCGGGTTAGCCAGGATGGTCTCGATCTCCTGACCTCGTGATCCGCCCGTCTCGGCCTCCCAAAGTGCTGGGATTACAGGCTTGAGCCACCGCTCCCGGCCAAGATTTTTATTATTCATTTGAAAGTAAAAAATGCAGAATATCTCTTCAAGAACAATCCTGAAGCACAGTGAAACTTTAAAGATCTAGTATTATCTACCTTTACAGAACCACAGATCACTTATTGTACTTTGAAAACTGCTTTGAAAATGCTTTTCCAGTTCTTAGAAAATTCTTTTTTTGTAGACGAATATTCTATAAACTAGAATCCCTATTAAAAGCTATATGACACGAATGACTACGTCATTAAAACTGTATTTGAAATGTAAATTGATAAAGACATTTGTGCATAGCTCATGAGACAAATACCGATTGAACATTTTATTCGTTAGTCAGGTCTAAATATACCGCTTCTGTACACTAATGTTTATAGGTATTTATAGCATGAAGAAAATCAGACTATATATTGTAGACTATATATTATTCTAACATGTAGGCTAATTTACATGACTTGTTATTGCCCCAGTAACAATGTTATTAGAAATGGAAATAAACTGAAGTGGTTTAAAAAAAAAAAGAAAAAGAAAATTTAAGTTTACAGAAATATATTTTGGCATAATTCCCCCAAATTCTCCTCAAGATATAAATTTACTGTCTTCTGTATTTGGAGATAAGGTCTTTAAACAGGTAAGTAAGATAAAATGAGATCACTAAGGTGGACTCTAATTCAATAGGACTGGTATCCTTATAAGAAGACATTAGGAGGATGCAAACACCCAGAGAGGGAAGACAATGTGAAGATATCTACAAGCTAAGAGAGGTTCTCAGAAGAACAACTCTGCTGACCCCTTGATCTTGGACTTCAAGCCTCCAGAACTGTGAGGAATAAACTGCTATTGTTTAAGCCTGTGGTCTTTGTTATGGCAACTCTAGTAAATCAACACAGACTCAGAGCCCTTTCCCCCATGTGATGTGAGTTTAATGTATTTAATCCAACTGCTCTATATTACAGTACTGAAGAGGGCACTTTGCCTGGTGTACACAACGGAAGCCTATCACAATTTTGGCCAAGGACATTATACTTTGCTATGTGCTCATTATAGCCCCACATATCTTTTACTTGAAACTCAAAAGAACCACGTGACATTGGTAAGACACATAGGACATGAAGTCTTAGGCTGATTTAGTGACCTACTGAAAGACACAATGCTGGTAAGCAGTGCAGCCACCCAATTCAAAACCCAACCTTCTAACCCCTTCTCTCTCTAAGAACAGCAGCAAATATTTATTGAGCACATACTATATGCCAGCACAATTCTGTGTACTTTACATTCAGTATTTTATTTAGTATCTACAACAAACTCGTGGGACAGGGTCTATCATCAATCCCCACTTTGTAGATAAGAAAAGTGAGAATTCTGCAGGATAAGTGACTTGCCCACCATCACACAATAAGTGATGATATCAAGCCTTGAACCCAAGCCACCTCCCTCCAGAGACTAGATATTTAACCACGCACCTATTGCTCTAATTCATCTCAGTCTTCTCTTCATGAACCTCTTTCACACGTCAACCTGGCATAATGTTCTCTCTTTCCAGCAAATGCTGCAGCTGTTGCTAAAATATCCACCCTCCACATCTCCTGCCTTGCAGAGCAGGTGCACTGGGCCCACCTCTGGAGTCAGGGACTTCCTGCCCTCTAAATGCAGGGGGCGACCCAGGGCTTGACATTTGATGTCAGTGAGTGACAGTTTCTGATTAAACCATGTCAGAGGCAGAGGAGTTTGCTGCTGCTGTATTTTTTCACTCTGAGCACTCAGTGGCTTTCCTCCTTGATTCAGGATCACAGCCAACATGGAAGCTGAAATCCTTTCTGACAACGTTTGCTGGATTGCCACAGTGAATTAGTCCAGATCCCCATGGACTGCCTTTCTCTTTGTGCCAGTTTGTCACAGTAGCAGCAGCAAGGAGGGTGACCCAATGCTTTTAGTCTAGACATATAGTCATCAGAGGCCCTCAGGGCTCTGGGCAAATTTACAAGCTTTTGAGACAAGGACCTGTCTGATAACAAAACCAACACCTGATAACTGACACCCTCAAGATAGAGAGTGCTGCAAAGAAATACAGAAGTGACAGCCTTCTCAGCGTGTCATTCCATTTCACCTCATCTACTTTTGCTTGGTTTCACGATGTCAGCTTCATATGTACAGCCCTCTTTCTAAGAGACTAGATTCACCTCCTTGACACCAGAAGTGCCCTCGCCAGGCCTTCCTCTCTGCCTTGGAGAAGGTATGTTCTCCTGCTCCTTACCTCCACTGTTTTCCGAAGTCCAGAGTTCCTGCTGATCTCATCATGAACCCCTGCAAAGGTCGGTGGAAAAATCCTACAGCTCTCACCCGCAGGGGCCACCAGGCTCAGAACAAACATGTCTAGCAAAAGGCCTGCAAAAAAAATAAGACAGTCAGGTGTGGGTCTTTGTTTCTGAGATCTTTATGTCCAGATTTCCATCCAGGTACAGGGAGGGCTGCTACAAAGGGAGAAATGCCTAAACAGGACATGAATATACATAGATAGTAGCCCTATTTCAGATCATGGAGAATAAAGAGTATCCCTCCTTGAGTTTTAAAAAAATACTCTGTACTCAGAATGAGCAAAGTAAAGCTAAATGAAGGTCAAGAGTTTCTCTCTCTCTCTCTCTCTCTCTCACACACACACACACACACACACAGCTTCTAAAATCAACCATTTTATTTATGAAGTTCTTAGAATGCTGGATGATGTGGCAGTGTGTGAATTCCTTATAAAATGCAAGTGACATGTGCAGAAAAGAGTTGCAGACCATTCTACCCAGTCACTCTGGCTGCACTGCAAGTCCGGGCTCGAGAACTAAAAATCTATCTCAGATAATTGACATTTATTTGATTGAAACAGCAGGGTGCCCTCCATCACCATGGGAGGAGACCATATGGAAGAACAGTGCGAGTGAAGATAATGTTTGTCTACTGAGTGTGCCAATGTGTTTAGAGATTATTCACAGGGCTCTGGGGACTCCAGTATGATAATGTTTCAGCCAAATTAGAATCAGATTAATTGCTCTAATCTAATGGAAAGACAATGTTTATCAAATTATTGCTCTTTTCACCACATGATATTGCAGTGTCATTATTCTTTGGGTTTAAGAAAGGAAATGAAAAGACTCTTGTAACACATCTGCTCAAGAGTTATATGATAGCGCTTTTCCCACTACACACGGGACTGTAATGCAGTTGGCAATTCTGTGAAGTAACCAATAAATTAAAGTAAAAGATCTGTAGTGGATAAATCTGCTGGAGTCCTATGATATCAGTTCGTATTTTGATAAGACTATCTAAAGTCAATTAACTTTTTCCAGATTTGAGAGATGTTCTGCTTCATATTATGTATGAAGTGTTTTCCTCTATAAACAGGGAAGTGCTTTTTTTAAAAACCGTAAGTGGCACTTACAACAAAATTCTAAAACTCCTTTTCAAAATATCAAAATCAGCCCAGTTTTTTAACACCCAGAGAGGAAGTGGGACTCTTAGAAACTCATAACTTGTAACCCTCTATGGATTTATGCAAGAGCGTGAAATCGTCTCTGCCTTATAAGACATAGAGGACTCCATCAGCTCCTCAGTACTAAAGGAGTTGCCCATCTCACTGCCTCTCTCTGGCCCACCATTTGCATCCCTGAGAATTCTCAGAGGTGTCAAGCACCGACCAGGTGTCAGTCTAAGAGGTACACAGAATCACATCCAAGCCAGTGGCCTCACCGAAAGGTGCTGGCTATGAGTCAGTGCTTTCCAACACCTACTAGGCTGTACGCCCAGCTCCAACTGGGAATTTGGGAGGGAGATAGAGAAGGAATTTTCTCCCATCTACATCTCCACAGGGTGCCCTGTTGGCCCCTGCAGAGAAGGGAAGAAGAATCAAGCGGCACAATTTGTACGTTCACTCGTGTGCACACTGATTATTTCAAAATAACAGCAGTGCAAAGCCTTCAAATGTCCACGAAGGCTGTTGGGAGGTAACTGTCAGGCTTCCGGTGGGCCACATGACAAGTCCAGTCATCACTTTTTTCTTTTAGAGCCAGTGCCCTTTGGAGAAGGATCTTATCAAGCAGGACAAGACAGACAAGAACAAATTGAAATTATTTTTCTTATCACTAATTCTACATTTATGTAATACTTCCAACAGGAGACAGAAATTTCATCCTCATCTCCCTTTCGTAGTTTGCTCTTCAGATTTATAGCTTACAAAATATTGATTAATATCTCTAAGGTTACCCATCCTCCTTCTCCCTCCCCAAACATGTGTCATATTCTCCAATTCAGACTGGCAAACCATGTAATCACAGAGGCTAAACTATCTAGGTTGAGA
Source organism: Rhinopithecus bieti (assembly GCF_001698545.2). Taxonomy (NCBI): domain Eukaryota; kingdom Metazoa; phylum Chordata; class Mammalia; order Primates; family Cercopithecidae; genus Rhinopithecus; species Rhinopithecus bieti. The sequence continues at coordinate 98,608 of NW_016809032.1, forward strand.
TCTAGAACACACACATTAATTTACACCATTGCTAACTTTTCCTCCCTTGTACACTAAACTCATGCTTTGGGCTTGAAATTTTTAAAAAGACCATGATTATACCTATCTTTACTGAGTTGGTCTAAACAATGTCTCATATGTCATTATAGCCTACATTTATCGGGTGTCGAGAAAAGGTTAGGCACACATGAATAGAGTCGATTGCTCCCTGATCTGTCGAAGCTCAAATCTTGCTGTGATTTTCATGTTGCTGCTGCAACAATGGACTCCCCTGTGCTAAAAAGAGTCATTCTTAAGAAATAAGTGAAGCATGTCGTAGCTGTATTGATGCCTAAGAAAACAGTGTATGTTTTCCAAGACAAAGCACAGAGCTGTAGATCTTCATTAATTGCAATGCACTGGAACAAAAGCAAATACAACCACTGTAATTAACAATGTGGTGCCTATAACCCCTGTCTAAATGCTTTCATTTCACTAGTATTTAACAGTAAGAGCCTGATAAATTATTTTAATCCTTATTTTTGCAGTTCATTTTGGAAAGGTTGTGTGACTCAGTCTGAGGCATATTCATGCATTCATTTACATTTTTATTTTAAATAATTTCATTATCAAACTTCTTTAAACCCTACCCTATCGTTAGAACTGAATTTCAAAACTTTTATTGTAAACTAAGTATTTGTAGTAACATTAGGGGAATTCACACAAATATTGTGAATATAATGGGCATTTTTTTAACCTCTTAAAATGGAAAAAATAAAACCATTCTTAACTAAATCAAAGTAATAACTTCAGCAATACATTCAAATAGTTGCCAGCTGAGGTCAACTTACATAGACATGGAGGAACAACCTGCCCATCCACAAATATTTATCTAATGCTTATAATGTACACACGTTAAAGGAAAAAGGCATGTCATTCTGACCCACAAGTTAGGGAGGCAAAATAAAGAGCAATGAAAAATTCAGAGAACAATTATATGCTGATTTAAGTGGTTTTGACTGTAATTACAATAGAAATTCAAACAAGAGAGAAATTGGTTTTGAATAAAGAGAAAGAATGCTTTTATAGAGAAAGTAACATTTATATTTGTCCTTGAGAGCTAAATATGATTCAATGAAGGGTAAAAAGAACAGCAAAGAGAAAGAATGAAGGATTGAGTAAGGAGAAGAAAAGGCCCACCTGCTGACCAAGAGAATGTTTAGTAATCGAGACTAACACTGGAACAGTAGTGACAGGAAACAGTCCGCAGGAAATGTCTAAAACAAGCAGACGGACTTCACTTAGTACAGTAGGCAGCGATGGAAGCAATGAGAGCCAGGCCCCTCCCACCCTCACACCCACCCACTGGGTTCATTACATTAAATCCAACTATAACCTCAATTAGAATTAAATTTAGCCAAACTCCTCATTAAATCATTTTATTAAACTACAAATGTTTGATAAAATTTAACTTTCCAGGCTAAATATTTCTTCCTTTTTATTTATAAGATTACCAAAAATGACTCCAATACTAGCAAAGTATTTCTGTTTTCTATGATTTCATCAAAATAAATTGATGACATCTGTAGAAAGCTAGTAGCTGGATGATTGGAAGAAGGAGGCCCTGGATTCAAAGAGGTAAGACATAGAGCTGACAAGATTAGGACTTCAGCAGGGATAGTCGCACCAGGCTTTTATACAAGCAAAGTAGGTAATCATACAAGCTGCTTATTTTCAGAGGTTCCTATTCATAGTGATTGAAACTAAGATTTAGAGCCTCATTGTTTCAATTCAAAGCTTTGATTCCACTTCAATTTAAAGAACCTTGAGTTAAGCTAATAGGATTGGGCAATGTGACAAACTGTTATCAGATAATCCTACCTCAGGGATGATGAGTTTAAAGAGTTTCTGTGTTTTTGTTTTTTGAGAAAGGGAGAATTTTGACTAGAGGAAGGAAGAGAGACTGCCAGCACTGTAAACTTGAGGAAATTGTAAACAGATATCATTGAGGGTGCTCAGAGTCCACAACTATTTGAGGGAGACTCTCCAAAGCAAATTTTGCAGACTTCAGTTCTATCCAGGATGGTGTTGAGGGGTGGAGGGAAAGGCATACAAAAGTGAAAAAATACGAAAAGCACTTTGAAATAAAAGGACAAAGCTAATGCAGATTGCGTGAAGGAGATGGGTAACGTAAAACATAACTTCAAGGTTATTTGAAGACTATAATACGGCTGGGACGACTAACAAAATAAAGGGGCTATAAAAAGGACCCCATTTTAGAGGTAAGTAAGTGCCTTTACTTTTCTGTCCAATTCGAGTTCAGCTGTAACCAGTTGGAGATGCATAATTTGTTCAAGGGTAAAAGTAGGATTATAAATGCAGATTTGAAAGTGATTCATCAAAAGTGACTGCTGACGTCAAGAGGGGTATGTGTGGAAAGTGGAGAGCAAAGAATACAGCTTTGGCTCTGGGAAACAGGAATAGGAATGAGAGTAAGAGTAGAATATGAGGTAGCAAACCACAGAAAAAAAAGAGCAGGGAAAAAAAGACAGCACATTGCTATGAAAGTAATGAGAGATTTTTTTTTTTAATGAGTGGTCAGTATTATCAAGTGTCTAAAGGAGTCAAAGTTGATAGGAACTGAAGAAAGTCATTAGATCTGGAAAGAAAGAATTTATTAGTTATCTTTGAGAAACCCAATGCACTGGGGTAATACAAATATAAAACAGTACAACAGAACCCAGATGACTAATTGTTAAGATGTCAGAGAAGAGAATGATATGGGCAGAAAAGAGATAAAAATGGTAAGAAGTGATGTCCCAGAATCAAGGGAGGCTGTAACCAGGGCTAAGAGTTTGCTGTCTTTGAGTCTGAGAGGCAGAATGACATGGAAAGGGGGTGAGCAATTCGTTAAAATAAAGACAGAGGTAATAAAAAATGTTGGAGTTGATCTCCATATTGAATACTTTGCCTTTCCTTCACTGTATTATTCTCTCTTCTCCTCAGTCTTCTGTGTGAAATATATGTGATGGCAATGGAAGATTTTGGAGCTTAAGGAGAGAGAATGGTGACTCTCATGAAGTACGCTTTAGGTCAATGAGAGATGAAAGTGGCTGACAAGCATAGTAGGGTCAGAGTAAAGCTGGGGAGCAGATGCTATGAACTGAATGTGTCCCCCAAGATTCATGTGTTAAAATCCTAACCCCCAATGTTATAGTATTAGGAGGTGGGGCCTTTGGGAGGTAGTTAAGACTTGAGGTATAGTGCCCATATGAATGGATGAAATTAGCGACCTTATAAGAAGAGACCTGAGTGTGCATGCTCTCTCTCTGTCTCTCTGTTCTCTGCCATGTAAGGATACACAAAAAAGGTGAAAAGACAGCAATTTGCAAACCAGGAAGCAGACCTTCAGCAGACAGTAGATCTGCTGGCACTTTGATCATGAACTTTCCAGCCTCCTGAACTGTGAGAAATAAAATTTTCTTGTTTAAGATACCCAGTCTATGATCATTTGTTATGATAGCCTAAACTAGGCTTATATCTGCCATCATCTAGATCTCTGTGACTCAGTTTCTCCTCTAGTAGTGCCTAGAGATTAGCTGCAGTAGAAGAAAAAGCCCTTGAAGGGATCATCAGGGTAGAATTAGCTCAATGTAGCATTAAGTAAAGGAAGTGAGGAAATAAAAGTTGCTGGAGGGTATAGGATTGCTGTAGCTCACAGGCTATCTGGAGTGGAGGTGTCTAATGTATCCTCAAGAAGCAATAGAGACGCACTGATATAGGATGGGCTTTGGGGAAGAATATATCTGGTTTCAAAGTCCAGCTTTACTTTTAACTAGCTATATGTCCTTTCAAAAATAATTTAACGTCTCTGAAATGTTCCTGGATCACACTGATGTAAGGATTAAATGCATTGATTCATGTGAGGTACTCGAGAAGCAATAGCTGTGATCGTCATGATTGAATTTATGTGGGTGTACTGAGAGCAATAAACTAGTGGCAATAAACTCCTGACCTGAGGTCAGGAGTTCGAGACCAGTCTGACCAACATGATGAAGCCCTGTCTCTACTAAAAATACAAAAATTAGTCAGGGATAGTGGCACATGCCTGTAATCCCAGCTACTTGGGAGGCTGAGGCAGGAGAATTGCCTGAACTGCAGCTGCTGTCAGAAAATGAGAACCTGAAGTTCAAGTGATCAGTAGTATCATTAATGGTAAAATTGATCAGGGGTTACATAAGAGTCTTGAGGAATAGACAATAGTGGGAAATATGAAAACTGCAGAAAAAAAGTGATAGTTTGCCTCAACCTCACATTTCCTTGAGCTGATTGCTGTTATTCCACATATTATGTTTGTGCCATGTACTGTGTCTGTGTCTGTGAAGAAGCATAGAACACAGTAGTGGCTAGGAAGAGGTCCCCCAGGGTCTTCCCTGTGTCATTTCCTCAGTTCTTTAGAACCTGTTCTCAATGGCACAGACAAAAGTCACACAGCTCCCAATAGCTGTTTGCTGTCACACCACCTAAAGGATGACCTCAAGGTTTGGGAAAATACACAGGAACATCCTGGAGAGTTGGAAGGGCACAGGGGACTACTTCTCTCAGTGCATCTGAGGCTATCTAGCAATCCAGTACACATACTAGTGGTTTGTTATTCCTCTCCAAAACCTTGCTGGGACAGGGCCAGGTTATGAAAAGATCAGAATAAAAATAATCTGCCATATTATTATCCACTAAAGGACATTTCACTGTTGATTATCCTGGGCCAACATTTCTAGAAGAGCCTTTCATTGTAAGCTAGTTCAATGTGACACTAATATCATTCCCATGGAAGAAAGGGTTCCAAGGTCAAATAATCTTAAGAACTTCTAAATTAAATGGAATCAAATGAATTTTTTTCACTGCAGGATTTCTCAGAGCCTTTAATATGTTAATGTTGTATTGTGAATCTCCAAGACTGATTTTTCACTTCCCAGACCTCTGTGACCCTAAAACACTTTGTTATGGAGCTTCTAGAGTGGACAGTGGAGAACTCTGCTGCTGAACCCATTGAGAATAACTCCGGTACCTGCAGCTCCAGAACCAGTGCCCTTACCTTCCTTTGAGGAATGAAAATCACTGTGCAGAGAGCACTTTGGGAGGCCGAGGAGGGCAGATCACCTGAGGTGGGCAGATCACCTGACGTCAGGAGTTCAAGACAAACCTGGCCAACATGGTGAAGCCCTGTCTCTACTAAAAATACAAAAACTAGCCAGGCATAGTGGCACATGCCTGTAATCCCAGCTACTTGGGAGGCTGAGACAGGATAATTGCCTAAAGCCAGAAGGTGGAGGTCGTAGTGAGCTGAGATCGTGCCACTGCTCTTCAGCCTGGGCAACAGAGTAGGACTCCGCCAAAAAAAAAAAAAAAGAGACATGGCTGGGACATGACAGCCCAAGAGGAAACTGAGGCAAGGCAGGAAGGAGTGCCTGGAGCCAGGGTGTCCACTGGCTTCCAGCACACAGCTACACGCCTTGGGCATGGAATGGGATAGCTCCATGCCTAGGTCTCCTAGTTTATAAAATGAGGATCCTAACAGATTGTCAGGACTAAGGCTGTTATGCGAGGACCATTATGACAGAGCGGGTTCCTGCCGCAGTCACTGCCCATCCCTTTTGTCACTTGACCTGCCCAACATCCTCACAAAAGAAGCAGGAGAAAGGAGCCGGGACTCACCTGAGTCATTTCCTCCTTTTCCTCTTCTCTGAAAATCCCAGTCGTTTTTTATCCCATGACTAGATTGGGCTTCCAAAAGCTCTCAGCCAGGAGTTCCCAAACCTGATCAGTCATTGGAATCCTCTGGAAACTCCTCAGAACACAGATTCAGGCTCACCAGATAAGAATACCTTGGCGGGGCCCCGGAATGTGCATTTTTAAAGCTCCCTGGGGAAATTGCTCCCGACCTGGACTGGGGAAACCCCTGCCCCACAGCGTCCAGGCTCCAGGTGCAAGTCACCAGAACACTCAAGGTGGTCGGTGTCTGGAGATCTCAGATAGGGCTAATCCCTTTATTTAGAGGGGCTTTTTAAAATCTTGAAATCAGGAGATCTTTGCAATAAACAATGTGCGTGCCTCCTTGCAAAGTAACGTAAACCAATAACAGGCTCCAATAATGCTATTTTTAAAAGGCTTTAGATAACTTTTTCAATGCACAACAACCCACTTAACCAGACTTAATTCATTTTATGGCCAGTTCTAAAGCTGAACCACTAGTGTTCCGAGATCATCACTGAACCAAATGGAGCCATTTCATGTCACCGCCACACAGGCCACTTGCTTTGTGACATTAAACCAATAGATGCCACATGGTGCAGGCCAGAAAGAGTATTATTTGCGCCACTCCCTTCACTCCCTCAGTGGCGGGCACTGCCCTGATAGAATTCCCAATGTTCTTGACTGTGCCTGTTTCATGCACCAAAAGAAAAAAAAAAAAAAGTTCTTCATTTGAGCCTCTGGCTCCTGGCAAACGTGGAGATAGGTTCAGCTGATGTGTTTTTCCTGATAAGTTCGTGTTACAGGCTTCACAATGGTGACCTCAAATCCACATTGCGATGGACAGCAGTTCAGCCAACGCACCGAGCTCGATAGCCCACTGCCTGCCTTTTAATTAAAATTCCAAGTCGGTGTTTTTGTTTTCAAAGGAAGGATGGAGCCCATCAAGGTCACTCGGTGCAGCCAGGCGCTGCTGGGAAGAATGCCTCGCTACATATTTACACTTCAGCAGCTCCTGGGAGGGCAGCACGCTGCCGCAGGAAGGATTTCTAACAACTTTCAGAATGGTTTCCAGATATAAATAGCCGCTATGGCATGATATATTCTAGCAAGAAAGACTGGAACAAAAGTAGGTTATTGACTGGCAGAAGCCTGCCTGCCAGTGGGCACGGGAGCCCCGGGACTGGGCTCTTTCCAGCTATATTTAGCATCCACATTAATGTACTGCCTGCCGAACAATGCCCTCTAGAAGAGCCACATAAATCAGAGGAGGAAAGATTACTCAAATTTATGAAGCAATCACGGGGAGAAACCCCTGGGTACAATCACTGTGATAAATACCTTGTTAAGCCCCCTGCCCATCCCCACCTTATGCTTCCTGTTAACAAGAGGGGTCCATTACTGAGCGCCGCTACTTCCCAAAGGAGAAGCCATCTGCATTGAGGAGCTGTGCGGCAATCTGGGCCCAATCCAACCTGGCAAAGCCATTCTTAGAATTAAAGACATGGAAGAGCCCGCTAAACAAGCACGCTCCCTCCCTGGATTTTTGAGGGTGATCGTTTTGTTCTTTTCAATCGCAAAATCTTTTTTTTTTTTTTTTTTTTTTTTTTT
>NW_016809032.1:105994-108608 GCF_001698545.2 Rhinopithecus bieti
AAGGAAAGAAGGAAGGAAGGAAGGAAGGAAGGAAGGAAGGAAGGAAGGAAGGAAGGAAGGAAGGAAGGAAGGAAGTCACTGTGCATAGATTTAATAGAGTCAGTAAGGGGTTCTCTCTCTTCCCGAGACAGATATAAAAAGTAATATCTGAGGACCTGCCAAGATCCATCAAACCTACTGACCACCATACACTCCATGATGATATGAAGGACCCAACAGAAAGATACAGGAAATATCCTTGGGGCAGAAATCAACAAAGGTAACACTTATCCAGTCCTAAACATTTGGGCACCATTCATTCATTCAATCCTCACACAATCTTGGGAGCATCCAAGATGAAAATACTTATCTCTATCCACAGATTTAAAAAACCAACCAACAAACGAACCTGAGTTTCACAGAAGTTAAGGCACTTTTCCAAGATCAATAAGCTTATAATTGGAAAAACCAGGACTCAAACCAGAGTGTTCTAATTTTGAGGGCAGTGTTTTTCCACTGCACTAGGAAAACAAATAGCTTGGGACAAAACAACATATTTAAACTTTTTTAGAAGTGACAGGGTTTTAGAGGAATACTTTGCTTTGTAGACACTGTCAAAGAGTGGTCAAAGGGTGGAGTTTTTATCCCTGGACTCCAGCATCAGATTCCAGAACTGCATACCTTTAGCTATTGACAGGTATTTTTCAAGGACAGGGAAGAATATGTGTCCAGAGACTGAAAATGTAACACTAAAATAAAGGAGAGAAAAGAGATACCAATAAAATAAGTAGTTATGTTGAACAAAAAATATTAAAAAAAAAAAAAAAGAAGAAGAAGAAGAAGAAGAAGGAAAGAAGAAGAAGGAACAGTGCTAGAATTGACCAGTAATTCACATGGGAAAGTATTGTGTAATTGGCCTAGAAACAGTATTTGTATCTTCTTTGTTTGAATACCAAGGTCCAGGATAATCAAACGTTTATCAGTGAAGAGTTTAAAAGGCTCACGCATTTGTGGATGACACAAAATTTGAAAAGATGGCTACTTGATGAATTCACAATCTAGGAAGTTATTGAGAAGCTGGAAAGGGATTCACTAGATCTAAAAATTAAAACCTAATAAGGATAAATGTATTATATTGGGCTTATATCCAAAAATATCAGCAAGTTCATGAAAAGAGTACATATCTGAGTAGCAGCCTATGTTCAAAAGAACAGTGGATTTTAGTTTATAACAAACTCAGTGTGAGTCACAACAGCATAATATGGCCACCAAAAAAGCTATTACATATTATATTCATTATAGTAATTAATACTGTATGCTGCCAAAAATCAGTTTTTAAAATAACTTTTATTTTACAGTCAATGCAAAGTCTCGTGGCAGGTTGGACAGCTCTTCTGCATAGCTCTCCACCATGCGGTGACTCAGGACCCAAGCATCCTTCCACCTTGTTGCTATGTCATCTGGAGCCCATGACTTCCAAGGTGGCCATAGAGAATTCCTTGAGACGTTCTTACACATCAGACCTGCAGGTGGCTTATATCATTTCTACCTATCACCCATTGGCAAGAATTAGTCATATGACTCCATCTAGATGCATAAGACAAGGAAACATTAAGAAATGTGCATTTATTGTGTGAGCACCAATTGTCCCTGCCACATAAGCTCTAAAAATATTTAGCAAAATATAGCATTTAGGATGAAAGAGGAAATCATCACTTTTTTCTGAGGCCCTGATCAGACCTCACCTAGTACTCACATACTCAGCTTTAGTTCTGGGCTTCACTCTCTAAAAAAGATACTGAAACACTGAAATATCTTCCAAGGAGGGCAATGACAATGAGAGCAATCAAACTATTATCATATGGTAAATTGCTACAGGAAATGGGAATGCTTAACCTACACTTCAGTCTAAGGAGACACAATAGCTGTCTTCCAGTATAGGAATGTCATTTGAAAGAAACGTTAAAGTGCTTCTGCAAGGTCCTATGGGGTGGAATTTAGCAAGCTTTGTAAAAATGAGAGCTGGCCAAGGACAGAATGAGCTGTCTCAACATGTCATTTTCCCTGTGCTGGAGAGAGTTAAACAGACCTTGGAGTACCAATTGCTGATAACCCAGTGTCTCAGTCCATTTTATGATGCTATAGCTGAATACCACAGACTGAGTAATTTTTCATAAACAGAAATTTCTTGGTCTCATGGTTCTGGAGGCTGGGAAGTCCAAGAGCATGCACCAGCACCTGGTGAGGGCCTTCATGCTGTATCATCCCACAGTGAAAGCCAGAAGTCATCACATGGGCAGGAAAGCATGTCAGAGACAGCAAGAGGGGGCCAAACTCTCTTTTATAACAAGCTCACTCTCACAATAGCAAACCTCCTCCCAGGATAATGACATTAATCCATTCATGAAGGCAGAGCCCTCATGACCTAAAACACCCCTTAAAGGTCCACTTCTCTATTTTTAGTAGAGATATGGATTTTAACCAGGCATGGTGGTGTGCACCTGCAGTCCTAGCTACTTGGGAGGTTGAGGCAGGAGAATCAATTGAACCTGGGAGGCAGAGGCTGCAGTGAGCCAAGATCAGGCCACTGCACTCCAGCCTGGGTGACGGAGTGAGACTCCATCTCAAAAAAAAA
>NW_016809032.1:108964-129518 GCF_001698545.2 Rhinopithecus bieti
AAAAAAAAAAAAAAAAAAAAAAAAAAAAAAAAAAAAAAAAAAAAAAAAAAAAAAAATCCCACTTATCAGCTGGGAATTAAGTTTCCAACACATGAACTTCGGGGACACATTCAAACCATAGCCCCTAGATACAGTCAATCATCATTATTCATGGATTCTATAGTTGCAAATTTCCCTATTCACTAAAATGTTTTTGTACCCCAAATCAGTACTCTGGGGCTTTCACAGTTATTTACAGGCATGTGCAGAGCTGCACAAAATTTCAAATCAGCCAACATGTACTTTCCCAGCTGAAGTCAAACAAATGATATTCTGCCCTCTTGTTTCAGCTCTCATACTGTAAACAAGCGTCCTTTATGCAGTTTATTGAATACCATGATTTTTCACTTTTGTGCTTTTTCTTAGAGATTTTTCTGTTTAAATGGCCTCCAGGTATAGTGTCAAAGCACTATCTAGCATTCCTAGTCACAAGAATGTGCCTTAAAGAGAAAATGTGTGTCTTAGATAAACTTCATTAAGACATCAGCTCTAGTGCTCTTGGCTGAGAGTTCAATGTTAATGAATCAACACTATATATTAAGTAAGGTGTCTTTAAATAAAAACACACATAAAACAAGGTTATCTATTCATTTGTTGACAAAAATGCGACCATAGGCTTGCAAGAGCCTAACCCTGTATTTCCGCTAGGATCAACGGTTCAGTATTTGCTAACTCAGTGTTTGTGGCAACTTTATAGAATATAAATACCAGGAATAATGGGAATTCACTCTACGTATTAGGAAACAACAATAGCAATCTTAGCTGACAATTACTGCACATTTATCAAGTACCAACAACTACAGCAGGCACTCTACGGAGATTATCTTCTTTAATTTCTATAATAACCCCATGATATAAGTAGTTTACCTCTTTTGTAGGTGAGGAAACAGAAGTGCATACTTATCCAAGGTCCAAGGATTCAAATTCAGACAGCCTGACTCCAAAATCTGTAATCTGAATCCCTGCATGGTACTGAGTCTCACTAGTTTTGCCACCCTGAAATGGTAAGATTCTGTGATTTTTCCCTCAGTTAGAAACTCATGCCTTTATCCTTTGGTACTTGTTACTTTATTTCCTCACTTCCTTGTGCAAACAGACACACACACACACACACAAACACACACGCAAAAATACTGAGAGAGGTTATTTTTGCATTATATATATGTATATATGGTGGGAAGACATATACCTTGCATTGCATTCCAGTCCTCAGATGCACAACACCTACCAGTCCTTTAATAATTCATTGAAGAAGAGACCAACTGATCCTGCTGAACGACCCTTGTCTTAGTCCATTTGGGCTCCTATAACAAAATACCATAAGCCAGATAGTTTATAAACAACAGAGGTATATTTCTTACAGTTCTGGAGGTTGGGAGGTCTGTAATCAAGGCACTGGCAGATTCAGGGTCTGATGAAGGCCCACTTTCTGGTTCACAGATGGTGCTTTCTCACTGGTCCTAACATGGTGGAAGGGGTAAAATAGCTCTCCGGAGCCTCTTTTATGAAATCACTAATCCTGTTCATGAGGCCTCTACCCTCAGAACCTAATCACCTCCCAGAGGCCCCACTTCCCTAATACCATCACCTTTGTATTAGGATTTCAACCTATGAACTTGGGAGGACACAGACATTCAGACCATGGTACCCCTCCTTGCACATCAAAAGAAACAGCACTCTCTGCTTCCCCCACAATAACATCCTCCCTCTGACCCCAACCCTGCCACTGCAGCCAGAGGAAGGGGCTAAAGCTTCACACATTGGCCTGTCTTTGGATCCCTGAATCCCTGAGGACACTGCTTTTCCTGTGCCCTATTGCCTCTTTGTTCTGGGGGCCCAAAGCAGAGGGGTGGCTCTGTGACCAGGATGCTGAATAAGCAGAACTCCTGAGATATAATTCACAAGTATCTTTACTTCCGCCTCCCACTATATTTATAAAATTCATTCAGTAGAAAAAAGTTCTTCCACTCCCCAGATGTAACCTTGGGAAGTCTCATACGTTTTTGGTGCATGGTTAGATTACAAAATGCCCTGGTCACTTTAGGTCACCAACACAGGTTAAATCACCTTGCCCCATGCTCCCTACTCCTATCCCTGTCTTAGAGCTCCAAAACCTTGTCCCCCATCTTATTGTCCTATCATGATTATACTGGGGAAGGCAGGAGAGGAAAGGGAGGAAGGAACATTTTCATTTGATCAGTAGCATTACCAGTTGACTTTGTGCTCTCTAGGCCTGTCAGGTATTTAAACATCTTATTTTGGGGGCACATTTGAAAGCTCCTTGGGGATTCGCAAGCATTGCAATCCTCTGCCGACACTTTGTAGACTCGGGCAATGCATCTCCAATCTGGCTGGTCACCTGGCATTTTCTGCAGCTGCTGGGATGCTGTCAGTGACCTCCAGCTCGCTTTGTCTGCTAAGGTGCCATTGCCCTCTGCAGTTAGAGAATCAACATTATTGAACAGGACCTAAGATGGCCACATCAACTCTTTCATTCATTGTCCACACCAATCATAGGATATCCCCACTAATCCTTTATCTAAATAAATTCAGGGATATAAGCTATCCCAGTGTATCATACTGATCAGATGGGGCATTCAGAGTGGTATGGCCGTAGACACACCCCTCATGTTCTGGATTCCCCAGAGAAAAAGGCAGACACTGTCCATGATGCCTGGCTAACTGCTGAGGGCCCATTTCAAGACTCCAAAGGGTCCTGTTGAAGACCAATGCAATCTACCTCATAGTTAGATTACAAAATGCCTGGTCCCTTTAGGTAGAGGTAGGCACCATCTACCCATCTTCCTTGATAACGGAGGAGGCCCGACTCACAATTCTCCCAGCACCTTTCTTCAAAGAAATCCTTTGCCAACAAATTCCTTGTCCACAGATATCTAGACTTTTAACTATTTTCTATACTCAAAGTGACTATGGAATTGAAGAGTCATAAAACCAAATGTTTTTTAAAAAATTATTTTAGATTTAGGGGGTACATGTGCAGGTTTGTTACATGGGTATATTGTGTAATGCTGGGATTTAGGCTTCTGTTGGACCCATCACCCAAATTGTGAACCTAATACCCAATAGGTAGTTTTTCAACCCTTTCCCCCTTCATTTCCTCCCCTCTTTTGGAGTTCCCAGTGTCTACTGTTGCCATTTTTATGTCTGTATGTACCCATTGTTTAGCTCCCACTTATAAGTGAAAACATGCAGTATTTGATTTTCTATTTCTGCATTAATTCACTTAGGATAATGCCCTGCATTACCATAATGGCTGCATCCATGTTGCTGCAAAGGACATAATTTTATTCTTTTTTATGGCTGTGTAGTATTCCATGGGGTATATGTATCACATTTTCTTTACCCAGTCTACCATTGATGGGCACTTAGGTTGATTCCACGACTTTGCTATTGTGAGCAGTGCTGTGATAAACATATGAGGGAAGGTGTCTCTTTGGTAGAATGATTTATTAATATTTTCCTTTGGGCAGATTCCTGGGTAGAACAGTAGTTCTATTTGTAGTTCTTTGGGAAATCTCCATACTGTTTTCCATAGGGGTTTAACTGATTTACATTTCCGCCAACAGTGTATAAGTGTTCCCTTTTCTCCACATCTCTGTGAACATCTGTCATTTTTTGACTTTTTAACAATAGCCATTCTGACTAGTGTGAGGTGGTATCTCATTGTGGTTCTAATTTTCATTTATCTGATGATTAGTGATGTTGAACATTTTTTTCATGTTTTTTGGCTGCTTGTATATCTTCTTTTGAGAAGTGTCTATGTCCTTTGCCCACTTTTTTAATGGCTTTTTTGTGTGTGTTAATTTGGTGAAACTGGGTTTTAATCACCTACTTTGAAACTGCAAACAGATGCCCTATCTCACAACTCCTTCCAGTGTCTGATATCCATCACACCTTGGTGCCTTAGCTAGGATTCCAATTTAACGTTCTGTATAGTACACATTCCTCTTCCCAAGACAAAAAACGTATTTTCCAACCACTCAATAATTTGGAAGGTGTGGTTCTAGATGTGGATGCCATCCCGAAAGCCACCTGCAGCTACACAGAGTGGTCTTTATAATTTATAATTGACTTGTGTCTTCTAAAATCACACAATTATAGTAATGGGAAAAAATTATGAAATGTAGCAACAAACTTTTTACATAATTGTTTTCCAAATAGTGAAAATTCTCCTCTCAAAAGTAATTCTACAGGCTTAACAAGGGAGGAAGTCCCTCGTGTACTGGGTTACATGCTCTGAAAAATAAACTAGCACAGCACTTTTATCCAAATGACTATTAAATTTCGCCTAGGTAGGTTTTGTTTTGACAACTTCTATTTCTCAGGGACCAACTCCATTTTTTTCTCTCCTTGTTTCAAGGTCAGTGGCTAGTTCTTTATCTTTGTCTTCTTATATTAAGGAAAAAAAAAAAGAATTTTTCATTAAGGCTTAAAGGGGCATAACTTCTCAAGCAACTCTTAACCTAGAGTCATTTCTCATTTTTTGTATTCTTCTTCCTCTTTTTTTTAATATGGAGTCAGAGCTAATAATTTTTTCTCTTAAATCTTCAGTTTTAATAGGGTCACAGAAAACATTTGCCTGGTCTGTTACAGAACACAACTATTCTTCTTTCCACACTGAGGTAAGTCACCTCAGTCCTCTCCTTGTACCCAAAGCACCTTATTGTCCAACCTAAAGGGCAGAGGTTGTGGAGCTACCAAAGAATTTCAGAGGGCGTGGAGATACTAATGAGGCTAGCCAGGTCTCCATGAGGCTCAGAGTGGCTGCCTATTCTGAAGAGGTTGGTATAATATGGTGTAAAACCAACTAATTTATTTGAATATGCACACAAGAAAATCTTTAGAGGAATACTTAAAACGTATTAAAGGAAATGCTCAAAGGAATACTCAAAGCCACAAATACAATCCCAAAGACAAACTGAACTTCATAATTTCACCTGTCCTCCCTTAAATCACTTGTGTTTGCTTTCTAGTACTCAAAGCAGTGGTCTCTGAAATAAGATGTGGGTGCCCAGGGGATTAGCAAGATGAGTCATTGAGGGGTAGGAATAAAATGTTACAACTCTATTTGTATTTATCTAAAAAATAAGAAAGTAGGTAAAGATTTTTAATGTTTAATATACACATTAATTTAGATCCCTTAGTCATTCATTTGCTTGAGCATGTTAGGACAGTTTACATATGTCAGTACTCTAGATTTAGAGATAATAGTTTTAACAAAACCAACCATCACAGAATGGGCAAATGACTTAAAGAGACTTTTCAAAGAAGCTATGGATTAAAGAAAATGGTAACGATACTGACAAATAACAAGAAATTGGTAAAACAAACATATCTCTTGTTTCCGGTTTGTGCTCTCAGTCAGCATCAAGAGGAGGTAAAATCATCAATGAGATAATCATATATATCACTGGGATACACTTATTTTCACACACACACAAAAAAAATCATAAAATCTGTTCCTTCTTGGTACAAGTGACAGTAAGGGGAGTAGAGTAACCTCTTTAAGGGAGAAACCTGTGCTTCAGAGAGAGCATTTAAAAAACAACGTTTTTGTTGTTATATGATGTTTGCTGCTGGAAATGGTATGCACCACCTTCAAGAACTGCGAAATATAGGTACTTAAACTTAGAGTTTTCCAATCTGTTAAAAAATGTTCAGGTGAACAGTTTGAACAGTTTCAATGGCTTGTGAACACATTGTGTAAAATATGGGAACAAATAACCTTCACATTGATTTGCATATTGATAAGCAGTTGACAGCAGGGAAGATGTAAACATACTGGATGAGTTGAGACAAAAACTTTTGCTTAATTGGTGGATGGATTTGAAAAACAATTATCACAATTTGTAAGTGAAACCAACAATGTACTTTTTCACTTGAATCCATGTATCTTTGAGTTATTTTCCAGCAGTGACACCATTTGAAACCAAGTATTTTAAAAAATTAGCCTTGAAATGATACGTTCAAAATGCTGCATCACTAAGTGTTAAGCCAAAATTTTCAAATGTAAACACATGCATTAACATTATTCCCATGAAACATTATTGTTATTAAAAGGCAGCCAAAATATATTTTGAAGCATTAGTAACTAAAATAAAATTATTTTGAATATTCATCTTACCTCTTTTAAAATATCTAAGTTTTTATGTTTTATACTGTATGCAATATAGTATTAATATGGCGATACATATAGATATTGGAACAAAAACTCAAACTTTGACTAAGAAAGAAAATATGCAAGCAAAGCAGAGGCCACAGGCTTCAAAGCTCAAGTTCAGGCTTCCTCGTCTGGCAGGTTCCTCCCGCTCTAACTGCCTCCTTTTCTGTCCATTTTCCCACACTTCCCCCGTGACCACAAAACACTGCCATGTTTTGATCAGTCTGACAAGCTAGCTCGTAAACACACCAAGCTCTCTTATACTTCTACATCTCAGCCTAGAATATTTTGTACTCTCTTGTGCATTGCTGAATTCCCACTTTTCCTTTAAGACCTAGACCAAGGCTGGGCGCGGTGGCTCAAGCCTGTAATCCCAGCACTTTGGGAGGCCGAGACGGGCGGATCACGAGGTCAGGAGATCGAGACCATCCTGGCTAACAAGGTGAAACCCCGTCTCTACTAAAACTAGAAAAAACTAGCCGGGCGAGGTGGCGGCGCCTGTAGTCCCAGCTACCCGGGAGGCTGAGGCAAGAGAATGGCATGAACCCGGGAGGCGGAGCTTGCAGTGAGCTGAGATCCAGCCACAGCACTCCAGCCTGGGTGACAGAGTGAGACTCCATCTCAAAAAAAAAAAGAAAAGACCTAGACCAAATGTCATCTCCCCTGTGGAAATTTAGTCTCCTAAAATATGTATCAGCGAAAAAGTCTGGTCTGTGGGGGAAAATGATAAAAAAAGATGTGGTGATTCTGAATCTGAGTTCTGCCACTTAAAATCTAGGTATGAGGAAGTTACTGAAACTTTTGATCCTCGGTTTTCTCATCCAGAAAATGGAGATTCTGCATTACCTTATGACAGGGGCCAAGTGGCAAATATTTTCAGTTTTGCAGACAAAATGGTCCCTGTTGTAACTACTCGACTCTGCCTTTGGAGCACAAAAGTTGGCATAGACAATGCATCAACAAATGGATACGGCTGTGTTCTAATAAAACTTCGCTGACGAAAACAGCTCATGGGTCAGATTTGGCCTGTGGACAGCAGTTCGCCAACCCCTGCCTGATGGAATGATGGCAAAAACGAAAGTCACCCACACAAACATAAGTAAAGCTCCCGGTATATAGTGAGTACTTAGGTCATTATGTGCTAGGCCTGGGACAGCATCAATATACAAAAACAAGCATGACCCCCACAGTCATGTTGTTGGGGGCGTGGATAGTAAACAATCACACAAATTGTATCAATAAACCCTCCCACCCCCACCTCCCACCAAAGCTTACAAGGTCAGAGTTAGACAGATCACTGTCATCATTGGTCCATGCGAGGATTGCCTGTTAGCTTGTTTTATTTGTCATTTGTCATGCATTCTGTGAAGAAAATGGAGATGGTGTTACGAAAGTGTGTCGAAATATTCTATGAAAATGACACTGCAACCTGAGAAGTGAGTCAGCCAGGTGAAGGGAAGCAGAGCCTGGGAGGAAGCTTGCTCCAGGCAGAGGCCAACATGTGCAAAGGCCTTGAAGACGAAAACAGTTGGGCCAGCTTTGCAAAACACAAGGAAGGCAAAGTATAGAGGTGGAGGGAAAGTATGAAGATCAGGCTGGCTAGGGAGGGAGGGGTCAGGGGCCTTGTACAACATATAAAAGATTTGAGATTTGATTTTAAGTCACAAAGAAAGCCTCAAATATTTTTCAGTGATCTCATTGGTGTATACAACATATTTTGGATATATATGTGTGATTATAGTTATTATGTAATTATTATTTATAAGGCAACAAAAATGTTTTGTGAACCACTAATTAACAACACCTCCGAAAATAGTGCCTCCTTCAAATTCTCCCCAACAACCCCTTTCACTTGTGCCACCTCTTTCTTTAGATGCACTCAGAAAATTGTTCCAGTCCTGGAATAAAATGTGTGGCCCAAGGCAGCGCATGGGACATCCTCCCCACTTCTGAGGTGGACCCAACACAGCGGCAGCCACAGGGACCGTGCACCACCCAGGCACAGTAGCCACTCACAGCCTCCAGAGCTGGCACCTGGTATCAGGGTGGCCACTGATGGCATGGGCAGCAGCAGAAGTGGAGTTCTGTTCTCAGGGAACTCCACAACAAGCAGCAGAGCTCAAGGAGAATCCAGCAGGGGACCACAAGGGCGCCGCATGTGAGCTCAGGTGAGGCATTGTTCCTCCCCTTCAAAATTAGATTTATACAGAAACAATTGCCTTAGTCCTTGTTGGAGGAACCAGGGATCTTATGGAAGCAGCTGAAACACAAGCCATAGAATCGTGGTGAATAGCACCCACAGTACTTCCGTTTTAACAGTGGGGAAAGACAAATAAATGTTGGTGTTAAGGGATAGAAGAAGAAGATGAGGAACAAAAAGCAAAGAAAATAAGATAAGAAGAGAAAAAAAAGGAAAAGGGGACCTACAGGAAAAGAATCCTCACAGTCCTCTCTGCATGACAGCTACTACAAAGGAAGAGCAACCAGGAGGACTAGACAGCGACACGGGATACCAAGAAACAAAAACCAAAGAAGGGACCGACGCAGAAACTGAAGGGGGCAGATGAAGATGGACACACAAAGCCCGAGGGAGACAAAATAAGCTCAATAGATTTCTGAAGTGCATTTATCAAGATGAATTGCTTTTGTCACATCCTGCTGTTTTCGAACACGAGTATGTTGTTGCCTGTTATCGTTGACCTTTACAATTCTGATTAGCTGCTCAACAATTAACCAGTATTCCTTAGATGATCTTAGCTCTGTGCTAGAGGAGATAGCCACAACAGGCCCCTGGGGTACAGGAAGAAGAGAAGAGAACCTGCAGAGAAGGAAATTACCGCACCAGTTGCAGAACCACAGAGCCTCCTCGGGTTCTTGCCTGTAGTTGTAAAATCTAAGAATCATTACATACATTTTTAAACTTAAAAAAATGCCTTCTATCACTTGCAACACAGAAACTTTACCCCTCCACTTTGTGTACTGTAAACTTAAGGCAGAGGTGGTTGGTTTAAGTTACATGTCAAATATCAAACAGACTACAAGACACGGAGGTGGGAAGTGAACGCCTGTCACCTGGCTTGAGCCATGGGCACTTTCTTCTCAGAAACCAGGTGGAAAGCCTGATGCCTTGCCCAGACATCAGTCTGGATGCATTTGTTCTCCTGAACCTTCATTTAGAAACACCTTTGGTTCTGGTTTCACGTGATGAGATTGGTGGAAGACTTCTCCACCACAAAGCTAAGATTTTGGCAACCCTTTCAAGCACCATTTTTAGGTTCTCCCTGTTTCAGAGCAAGAGGAATTTGAGGCAGAGTGTGTAGGCTTACGCAAACAGCTTCAATGCAGGGGCTAACAGAGATCTGAAATCACTCAGCACTCTTCCTCTGTCTCTATCATACTTAAAATATCCTACACTGAGTCCACAGGCTATCCTTGTACCTCATCCCTCCAAGAATTAAACAGGTCCGCTATGATGATGAAGATGTAGACCCAGGGTAACAATATAAACATGTCCTAAGGATGGAATCCACATAATTATTCTCATTGTACATCAAGACTAATTATACTTTGTCTCATTAATAACAAGAGAAACTTGCATTTTTGTCTTTATCCACATAGATGCATTATAGTACCTTCTCATGAGGTTATTTGTTTTGTTTTGTTTTGAGATGGAGTTTTGCTCTTTTGCCAAGGCTGGAGTGAAGTAGTGTGATCTCGGCTCACTGCATCCTCTGACCCCCATCCGCTCCCTGGGTTCAAGCAATTCTCCTGTCCCAGCCTCCTGAGTAGCTGAGATTATAGCGATCCACCACCATGCCCAGCTAATTTTCATATTTTTAGCAGAGACAGGGTTTTGCCATGTTGGCCAGACTGGTCTCAAACTCCTTACCTCAGGTAATCCACCTGCTTCGGCCTCCCAAAGTGCTGGGATTACAGGTGTGAGCCACTGCGCCCAGCCTTATAAGGTTCTTTATCAGGACAAAAAAGTGAGGTAGAACAAGAAGTTAGGCTACAGTCAATATTTTTTCATATCAAGCAATGATGCTAATGCAATAGCTCTAAAACTGAGACAGCTCCAGAACAGATTTCATGGAAGTCCAGTACAAAATGTGAACAGTGGGCCGGGTGCAGTGGCTCATGCTTGTAATCCTAGCACTTTGGGAGGCCAAGGCAGGTGGATCATCAGAGGTCAGGAGTTCGAGACCAGCCTGACCAACATGGAGAAACCCCATCTCTGCTAAAAATACAAAATTAGCTGGGCATGGTGGTGAATGCCAGTAGTCCCAGCTACTCGGGAGGCTGAGGCAGGAGAATTGCTTGAACCCAGGAGGCGGAGGTTGCAGTGAGCTGAGATTATGCCATTGCACTCCAGCTTGGGCAACAAGAGTAAAACTTCATCTCAGAATAAAATAAATAAATAAATGTTAAAAACTCAAAATTCGAACAGAGTTTAGACCCAAGTGAGAGTATGTCATTGTAAGCTGAGATTGGAGGATCATACTAGGTTACTGCCCATCTTTCCAGGCATCATTCTGAAACAGCTGGGCCAACCACAGTCTTATTACTAAGTCCTTCTGGAATGCAACTCTGATCAGCGTACAGTCTGGAAGAGGAGAATTTTTTAAATGTCATTTACTATATCTAACACATTTGGAAGGTAATTAAAATCTTGTTCTTGCATTTATTTTTCAGCCCACTGCGGGATGGGGATGGAAATAAGTTTATACACATGAGAGCTATAGTCAGCAAGGTCAGGTTGAGCCAGGAGGATAAATCATTGGCCCTCAATGCCAGGCAAAAAGCCACTACCCAGCAAACACAAGGTACCAGAGTTATCACCATGCAGTTGTCCCTCCTTCCTAGTTTCCCAGGCTGTGAAGGCCAAAGAGTGAGACAATTCTCTAAAGGTAGAGGTGGAAATGACAATAGAAGAACACGTAAAATCCTTGAGATACATGCCAAGGGAAGGGCACGTATATAAAGGGGAGGAGAGAGGACGTCGTTCTTCTTCTAACTTAAACACAGCATGAGAAGCCATCACCTGACTTCCTAGAGCAAAAACAAAAACAAAAAAGGCCAGTTGGATCATTCTCTGCTTGACCTAGTCATAAGTAGAAGGAAGATTACAGAAATGAGTGGTATCACAGTTTCCTGCTTCTGCATAGTTGGGCCATGGATATACGCGGTAACAACTGTATGAGGTCAACACTATTACTAGCCCCACGGTACAGAATGGGAAATGGGAAACAGGCTTGGAGGGGTTAAGCACCTTACCCAAGTCATGCAGCGAAGTGATAGGTAGCAGACCAGAACACAGATGTACCTGATTCCAGAACCATGTTTCTTAACCTGTCTGGATTGTCACAGAGCAGCTCTGCTTTAGTAAGGGAGCAGCAACATGATTACTAGGGCTACATTTGATTACTGAGCTTTGGTGACTATGCAGCCCAGTGCATTTCCTGATTACAATGACAGGTCAGATTCTGTTGTAACATAGAATCACTGTTTGTTTGTTTTGCAGAAAATCCATGGTGCTGGGCTAAATTCATGCATATTAAATTCTAAAAAATTTAGTCCTTGACCTAGAAAAGCCTCACATTAAGGCACAATGGGTTTAACCTGGCGGTTGTACTCAGGCTTAAGATTCCCTTTGCAAGAAACTAAGCCTGAACACAGAAGTTGCTGCTAGTAAAAGGCACATTAGCAACAGTTTTATGGGGTCTGTGAAAATGATCAAGTTGACTTAAAAGATAAAGATTTGCCAGATTGATATCCTTGGCAATGCACAGCTCCTTGTCTAAATTTCCACAAAACACATGAAAATAGAAAGTTTGTGGAAATATAACTTATTTAATGGACCAGGCCAACTTATTTGGGATAACATAGTTAATCAAATGTATTTTCAGGCAGCTGCTCTCTGTTATATTCTATTACAGAGCAAATTGTTACAGTTACCAGGCAAACCCCTAGAAAAAAAAGCAAAAGGATGCTCTCCCAGAATCATTGAAATAACCTTAGCTGTAACGGTCCAAGTATATGGTTTCTATTCACAATTACAGACTCTCAGAGACATCCATGTACTCCACATCTATGTTTCTGGAAGAAAAAACCTCTTCTTAAATTGATTTGCCCTTTGTCACTGTCACAGATATGTTTTTCCTGTTTTGACAGGTAGTTGTAATTCTATTAGCAGCCCATCGACTTCCCTGTGAAATCGATCTGTGTTGGGCTGGCTGGGTCTTCCTAAACTGGCTGATTTATTGCTTCTGCATGATTTTAGAAAGAGAGGGCACGTGCATACTCACAAGTGAGCTAAAGAGTCAAGGAGTGGGAGAGGATGAGGGAGAGGAAATCAGACACTCCTGTGTCACCAAACAGTATGAGGTATCAAAACAATGTTTTAAAACAAATTATTTGTAGCCTCACTGTTGGCTGTCTCCATGGCAGGTGAGCTGTGACCTTTTGTCAGCAGCCTGGATGAGGTGGCTGCTGATGCCTGCGGGTATAAGTGACTGTCAATTTTCCTTACTCATTTATCTTGCTGTCTCATGTTTAAACTAGAAGAAGTTGTTCATCCCAAGTGTCCTCAATGTCAATCTATCATGTTTGCCTAATTTTGCTCTTCTACATCACATCTCACAGTCACCAGAACATGAGTAGCTGCCTCCAGGTGCCTCTGCCTCTGTTATCTTGCCCACTGAAGGGAGAGCACTTAAGCCAATTTGCGGGAGACCACAGCTTGCCAGAGGTCAGAGACAGAAATCACCACTGCATTTTGTTTAAAGAATCACATCAGAAAAGAAAAGAAAGGACAGGGAGGGAAGGGAAGGGAAACCTAATAAACATGCAGGTCCTAAAGTTTGATTCCAAGATTTATGACAGGATCCGACAAAACTAAATTAAAATAGTATATGTGAAAACTGGACAACCTGAAAATAAGTTGATTTTTCCAGAGACTAAAGAACAAATCATTGCACAAACACATACCTTTTCAAACTGAAAAGATTCCAGAGTTAACTCCATGGGCCTAAATATGAATATTAACATCTCACAAATACTATTTGTAATTTTATCCTTGAGCAGTATAGTGGAGAGGTAAATTCTAAGCAAAATTATTAGTAGGAAGTAAGGTTAAGTGGACATATTCCACTTTTACATCCTTTCTTCTTCATTTATCCCTATATGTTTAGGGGCTTCCACCACGCTTATCCTCTGGAATAACACTAGAGCTTTTGCCATTTTCTCTACCCAAAACTTCTCAGATGTTGGACCAGCAAGGTGATCAAGTATTTTTTCTTTTTTTTTTTTTTTTTTCTTTTTTTTTTTTTTTGAGACTGGATCTCACTCTGCCACCAAGGTTGGAGTGCAGTGGCACGATTTCAGCTCACTAAAGCCTCTACCGCCCAGGTTCAAGCTATTCTCCTGTCTCAGCCTCCTGAGTAGGCCTCCTCAGCTGGGATCACAGGTGTGTGCCACCATGCCGGCTAGTTTTTGTATTTTCAGTAGAGACAGGTTTTCACCATGTTGGCCAGGCTGGTCTCAAACTCCTGACCTCAGGTGATCCATCTGCCTTGGCCTCCCAAGGTGCTGGGATTACAGGCATGAGCCACCACACCTGGCTGGTGACCAAGTATTTTAATATATCGTGAAAAAATAGGTTTCATGTATTAACTCTCTCAGTAAGATTTTTCATTTTTACTGGGAATTTTTATGAACATAATACCCTAACCCAAAATACAGACTCATGGTGAGAACTGCGGGCACCAGTGAAGACAGTTCAGAAGGTATTTGTTAGCAGGTGTACCACAGGGCAGGGGAGATTTGTTAACAGGCATACCTTTCAATGGCCCTCAAATGATAGCCCTAAAATGATGCAGGTTCTAAACCACAAGCATCATCTTCTCTGTCTACAGAGCCCTGTAGAAACTGATAGTCTTGTACTAGGCTTTGCTGTACTATGTCAACTGGGTTAAGCTGAGAACCCTGAAGCTTCCAGGTTAAAGTTGGCCAAAAGAGGAACTTGTGTGAGATTTGGAAGACAGAGGTAAAGCAGCAGGCTTGACTCCTGGAAAGTAGTCACATACTTCTCCCTGGTCCTACTAAGGCAGCTGGGTGTGCTTGCCTTCTCAGATTAGGCAACACAGATTTCCCTGCCAGCTCGCCCTTATCCATCATGGCCAGTATTTCAGATATACTAGCTAGTGATTCCTTCTGTGATCCTCCAACTCCTCCTCTGGACCTTTCTTCCCCAGTTCCTCCCATATTTGTGTCACATCTAATTCCTATAAGAAACCTCCTATTTCCATGATACTCATAGGGCCTCTGCTTGCTGGCTGAACCTTGACTGATACAGTCCCCTGCAGAGAGCTTCAGAGACGGTATATCTTACAAGGCTGTGCACAGGTGCATGAATCATAATCAAAAGTTATCTCCTGTTACAAGTACCAGAATCAAACTTAAACCTACATTATTGGTCTGAGCCTCTGATGTGTGTTGTGCATGTGAAATGTAATTTACGATTTACATTTTCAAATTATTTATTTTATCATTTTTAAAGCTGGACTTGATTTTCAATATGTGCTCTCTGTACACCAGCTAAATTAATGAGGTTACAGACTCAAGTTTCAAAAAACAAATCACTAATAGAGCAATCATCAACAATCACCTTGAAACCCCAAGCTAGATAGATCATGTTACATCATATATCCTCTTAAGTAAGGGTACTAGGTCATGAATATTTACAGTTTCTGATCAAAATCAATATTATTCCTAAGTCGGAGATTGAAATGCTCTACATCTCAGGACAGAGTGGTCAGGACAAATGCAGACCCCAAAGTGTGTCCTACATGAGATTTTGAACAAGTATTTTTAACTTAATTACCTAGCACGTATGAACTATGGGCCAAAGGTCTAATCACATTCCCACTAAAATCAGTGTTTAACTTACAGCCCCTGGGTGTCATGATAACAGGATTGAATCAATTATGTATCAACAATGATGCTGATCAGAATTAAGCATATCATTTTGAGTTGTTCAAGTCTAATTCCACTAAAATCCATGTTTTGAAACTCAAGCCTTATATAAGTGTATTAGTCTGCTAAGACTGCCATACAAATACCACAGACTAGTGGCTTAAATAAATAAAATTTATTTTATCACAGATCTGGAAGATGAAAGTCCAATATGCCAGCAAGGGAGGTTTCTGGTGAGTCCTCTCTTCCTGGCTTGCAGATGACGTCCTCCCACTGTGTCCTCACACAGCCTTTTCTCTGTGCATGTATGCTCCTGATGTCTCTTCTTCTTCTTATGACCCCAGTCCTTTTAGATGAGGGCCCCATCCTTATGACCTCATTTAACCTTCATTACCTCCTTGAAGGCACCATCCCAAACATAGTTACATTGGGAGTTAGTGCTTCCACATATGAATCTGGAGAGGATACAATTCAATCCATAACTGCAAGAGATACTGACAAAAAGAAAATTGATTTGAATGCATGCTTTATATGTCCATGACTCAAGCTTGAATCATATCTAATGCTCGTATGCCAAGCAGAGATGCTATCCACTCACGACTGCTATTAAACTTTGAATGACATGCACAGATACCAATTTCTAATTTTTTTTTTAATTTGGAAATGCTTGTGATGGGTGAAAGGAGGGGCTGAGAAAAGGGGGAAAGAGTGCACAATTCAGTAGG
This sequence comes from Rhinopithecus bieti, assembly GCF_001698545.2. Lineage (NCBI taxonomy): Eukaryota > Metazoa > Chordata > Mammalia > Primates > Cercopithecidae > Rhinopithecus > Rhinopithecus bieti. The sequence goes on from NW_016809032.1 coordinate 124,883, forward strand.
AAGCAGATTTGCAAAGAAAAGTAGAAAGTCAGGCACTGGCTAGTAAGTGGATGGCATAGGGTTACGAATAGATAATAAGGAGGACCTAGAGATGTAGGAAAAGTAATCGTGTATGTGTACGCATGTGCACGCTTACTGCTTATAAAGCATTACGGTAGGGGAATTGAGAGGTAAACATCAAAAGATACAAACTAATCTGCCTATAGATGCTGCCTTTTGACCAGATGCTCACAACAGATCCATCCAGATTTGGTTGGGGACAGGGTCACAAGTTACAAAGGAAAGGTAACCACTCATAAGAAAACTGTGAAGACTACAAGTGCTCTTAAAGGAATAACTATTTCTGGCATTTACCATAGCATGATAACAAACTGGAACTTCAGAAGAGAAAAGAAAAAATTGTTGCCATTAATTTTACCCCATTTACTGTAAGATTGGATAAAACAATATTGTCTGGGCACGGTGGCTCATACCTGTAATCCCAGCACTTTGGGAGGCCGCAGGCGGGTGGATCACCTGAGGTCAGAAGTTCAAGACCAGCCTGACCAACAAGGTGAAACCCCATCTCTACTAAAAAATACAAAAATTAGCTGGGCCTGGTGGCAAATGCCTGTAGTCCTAGCTACCCAGGAGGCTGAGACAGGAGAACTGCTTGAACCTGGGATGCAGAGGTTGCAGTGAGCCCAGATTGCACCACTGCACTCCAGCCTGGGCAACAGAGCAAGACACTGTATCAAACAAACAAACAAAAATCAAAGAAATGCATCAGTATATACTGCAATGAGAGAATTCCAGCTGCAATTTTTTTTCTTCAGAGTAAACTGATTTTTTAAAATCCTACCTTTAAACTCTTTGAAGCTAGAAAAGTAACTGTAATATGCAGAGCATTTCTTGTTTGCTGTTAATATCAAGTGGTGATAGAGTGCTCAAAATTGCACAAGCCATACAGACAAAGAACAATTTCCACCTTCGTAAAGCAAAAACATTTTTAAGAACATAATTGAATAGCACAAATAAAAGAAGCAAACTTATCTCAAGTTGCTCAGGAGTCAGATTACATCCGCAAAATCAAAATTATATTACAATTTCCTTGTCTGATTTTTAATTTGCTCTAAGCCAAATAAACATGAATGATGAGAAAGAAATCTCAGCCTAGGAGCTGATGACATCGTAAACCATACAAAGGACACTTGGTTGGTTTCTGTCATAAAATTCCATCATAAAATCACACCTGCATGAAAAAAGTTTTCTTGCCACTTTCTGTCTTTTCCCCTCAAAATAGCCATCCTTGCCAAGAGATATTAAGTTCAATGCCTAGGACTATCGGTTGTTGGGGCTTGTCAGCAGTCAGAAATCATTCAAATATATTTCCTGCATCTTTCCAAAGCTATAAATAAAAATTTTACACTAGCTCCTACTGAACAAAAGGATTTGGGCTCAAATGACAGCAGTCAGGATTTGGGTTAGATAGAAATGAGTATTTGGTGATAAAGGAACTTAAGACCAGAAAGGGTTAGATTGAGAGAAACTAGAGCCCCCTCCCTGAAACTTTGAATATTAAAAAATCATACCTACTCATTGGTTTATTAATTATCAAATCCTACAATTCTATGATTAAATCAAAAAAGGACCACAGGCGGACTCTCAGTCCTCATTCCTATTCTTCCACAAAATGGGAGTCTTTTCACATCTTTATTGCTATTTTTCCATTAATCAAAGTCACCCATAAATGTCATCATTTGCAAGTTGGTAATAGAACTTAAAGAATATAGAGTTTGGGTTTCAGTTCCAACATAATTATACAAGCTCTGTGATCTTGGACACAATAAATCAAGTACTCTGAGCTTAAAATCATTTGCGAGTAAAATAATGTCTTTCCTACCTACATCATAGGCTTACCATAAGAGTCACATGCAATAACATCTGTAAAAGTGCTTTGCCAACTCTAAAACATTAATCAATGATGGTGTTATTATCATATATGACAAGTGGGCTATAGAATCACATTCAAAATCACAGAAAAGAAGATTTCTCTCAGTTAATAGGAATATAGAATACAGATACAGAGAATGGTATACAAACACCAAGATGAGGCAGGGAATGGAAACCAACTAAAATGTTTATTCAAGTTTTTCTTGAACAGATGGAAACCACAAAGTCTCTGCCATACTTCATCTTCTCTGGGTCTCCTGTGTTTTAGGAGACAGCTTTTCTCCCCTCAGTTTTTCAGTCCTACAGGCGGCTTTCTACCACTTTTGCTACACTGAGAATCACTGTGTTAAAGCCTGCTGACATGTAGCTCTCAGGAGTCTAGACACTTGTTCCACCTTAGAGAACACAGAATATGAATCATGATTCTCTTTAGTATCCTGTCTTAGGCCCATGAGAGTTTAAATTTAAATTCTGAATATAGGCTGGCCTGTCTTTGCTCTGTGGTGCATTGTTAATGTAGAAGACTTTAAACTTTTTGAAGGCAGTGACATGGTCTAAACTTTCTTTTAAGTAGGAGATAACCAAAAACTCAAAGATATCAGAGAAAGTCATATAGAAATTCATGTAGAATCATAGAGTATTTATGCTACATGTTTGTCATAATAATTAAAATTACTTCAAGGTGCCTTACAAAATACAAAATCCTAAGTAATAATTGCAAAAACAGATAAGTGATGACAGACATGGAGAAAAGATAAAGTGTAGCGAATAAGTTCTCTTTTCTTTTGAATCCTAATGCAACAGAAATAAATTGTGAAGTCCAAAGAGGCATTCACATTTCAAAACTCAGCCAAATTTTACCTAGGGACCTAACCAAGTATGTTATGGTTTACTTTGTGGCTGCCTTCTTCGCAAATTCATGGAATATAGTTTTATACTTTGACCTGTTAAAATAATATAAAGCTTGAAATTGCACTTAATTTCTCCAGTAGTTAAAAGTGGCATTCTTAAAACTGATACGATTTTGTGGTAGCATAGATGATTCAGTTCTTAGGTGTACAATTTGTATTGAAGATATTCGAACCCCGGGTGCTCAATTTGTCGATTGCATGTAAATAAACCAAAAAGAATTCAAGGGTTAATTTTATATTAATAGACCCATTCAATTCTTCAATTTCCCATGTCTGTGCTAGTGTATAATTTCGTTTTTTATCATCTTATAAGTCATCCCTCTGACAGAGGTCTGGTTTTGTTATTTTGTTTTGGTTTTTCAAGCATTGAGGTTATGGCCTGTCCCTTATTGTCACATGTGTGCTCCCGAAAGCCAGTAAACCAACCTGTACTTATGGTGTGTTGGACTTCATACTCTGGTAGGCTGTGGCAGATGCAAAAGATGGTCCCCACACAGAAATCAGTCAAAGCCAAGCCTATAGGTATTTAAGTTGTAAATCGTGTCACAGAATACAAATGCTCTTGTAAACAGAGGCAAGAACACTGATGTTTGGAGTGGTTCAGGATAATCCCCCTGGAAGACAGGACTTGAGTTGGTATTTGAAACATGACTTAGGATTCAGAGGGAAGGGTACTAGATTTTCAAGGTGGGTAAAGATCATAATTAAATTCTGGGGAGACATCAGTCAGAAGTCTACTGAGTACATATCAGGGATGATGTTAAAAAGTAATGATGGATTCATTTGGCTAGGTAGAAATCATTTTGTAGAGTCTTGGTAACCTGACAAAGAAATTGGGCTTGATAGGCAAAAGGAAGCCATTAGGTTAGTTCTTGAAAGATGTGCATTTAAGGAAGCTTCAGGTGGTAATTATAAGCATAAGGTTGAGTTGGGATGACATCAAAAGCTGGGACATTCATTTGGAGACACACGAATCACAAAGAATGCCATCAGAATAATGAAGGAGCATATATAACTCAATATCTGGAAGGGAATCTGCTGACCAGTTCAAAGTCCTTCTTTTTTCAGAGGTAGAAGCTAGGACTTAGAATGATTATATGGTTTGTACAAGTTGGCCACCTTCCCAGTTAGCAGCAGAATCAGGACTGAAGTCTAAATTTCTGGACACCTAGAAATTTTCACTGGAGAAATTTTGAAGAAAGACATTACAGAACATGATAATAGGCAAGTTTAACAATAACAATAAAGAAGAAAAGTCTACTGCTTAGAGACTAGAGGTGGGTGTCTTAGTGCCACAATTAATTGTGAGAGAGTTAAGAAAATTATCTTGGGGAAAAAGCTGATGAGTTAGAATTAGATTCATTTGGATTTCAAGTGATGATAGAATATCTAGGTAGATAAGTCCTATAACAATTGGAAATAAGGATATGCTCAAGGCTGAGAGCAGAGTTCTATGATTTCTGCCCAGAACTCTCTCCAGAACTCCAGTATCAGCATATATCAAACCACTCATCTGACACTGGCACCTCCAATTTAGATTGGGCAAAACTAAATTCATTATCTTTATTTTCTTTTTCTTTAAATTTATTTATTTTTATTATACTTTAAGTTCTAGGGTACATGTGCATAACGTGCAGGTTTGTTACATATGTATACTTGTGCCATGTTGGTGTGCTGCACCCATCAACTCGTCAGCACCCATCAATTCATCATTTATATCATGTATAACTCCCCAATGCAATCCCTCCCCCCTCCCCCCTCCGCATGATAGGCCCCAGTGTGTGATGTTCCCC
>NW_016809032.1:132774-134035 GCF_001698545.2 Rhinopithecus bieti
GATGCCTCGCCCTGCTTCAGCTCTCGCTGGTCAGGCTGCAGCAGCTGACCAGCACCGATTGTCCGGCACTCCCTAGTGAGATGACCCCAGTACCTCAGTTGAAAATGCAGAAATCACCGGTCTTCTGTGTTGCTCGCGCTGGGAGTTGGAGACTGGAGCTGTTCCTATTGGGCCATCTTGCTCCGCCCCCTCCTATCTTTATTTTCTATCTTGGTTAGAATCATGATCCGTGCCATTCACTTTCACTGGGCAAATATTTGTTATCACTGAAGTTAGAAACCTGAAACTCATCTCTATCTCTTTCTTTTACTTCATTGACTGCAGCCAATCAGTGACGAAATCCTGGTTGATTTTTCCTCCTTAATATCTATGACAATAGTCTCTTATCTGGCTCCACTGTCTCTGGCCTGGATCCCATTTTAGCTTTCTTCCATAACCATTAGAATGATCTTCTTTAATGCAAATCACATTATCATGTTATGCCTGTACTTGTAATTCTTTAATTATTATTTTCATAGTTTATATAGAACTTAAGCCCCTCTCCCCCTTAATTTTACCTTATTTCCTTCTTAAGAGTTCAAACCAATAGGAATATATGGAATTGTCTGAATAGTCTATGTTGTTTGCATCTCAGTATCTTTGATTGGGTAACTCTACTTGAAATCCCTTCTCTCCACATCTCCCCTATTATATGCTACATTCCTTCTAGCTAGTGAACAACTGTCTATATTTCAATACTGAAACCAAATATGACCATCTCTATTTAACCTTTCCTGATCATGCCTCACTCAGTAGAATTAACTAACCTCTTCCTTGTGTCTTCTTTGTACAAAACCCATATCATTGTATTGCAAGAGTACTTGAATGGCTATAATGTCTTGAATGCCTCTTCTAGACTGGATAATCTGTGAGGACACAAACCATACTGAATTCACCACTGTATCTCCCGAAAGAGATCCTGATCCACAGGATGTACTTCATAAGGGTCTGCATTTATGCATTGTAGACACTTGAGAATTCTCTGAATAAAGACAACACTCGAATGAGGCCAGAAATGCAAAATTTCCAAGTGGGTTGATTCAGAGACCTGGATGACAGTTAAGGTCCAAAGACAGCTAAAGAAACCATGAAAAAGGAGAATAAATGACAAAATTTGGTTGGGTGTGGTGGTTCCTGCCTATAATCCTAGCACTTTGGGAGGCCAAGGCAAGAGGATAGCTTGAGGCCAGATAGGAAGAACAGCCTGAGCAACATATTGAGA
>NW_016809032.1:134051-162370 GCF_001698545.2 Rhinopithecus bieti
CCCCCCCCCCCCATCTCTACAAAAATAAAAATAAAAGAATTAGCCCAGCATAGTGGCACATGCTTGTAGTCCCAGCTACTTAGAAGGCTGAGGCAGGAGGATCCCTTGAGCCCAAACGTTCAAGGTTACCGTGGCTATGATTGCAGAAGAAGAAAGTTTTTTAAGAAGGAATGGGAGAAAAACCAGGAAACTTCTTTTAATTATCAAAAGACATTTGTATTACTGTTACTACACCATCGAAAAACTGAAGACAATATAAGCCTCCAAAATAAGGCACACTAACATATTGTTTTGAGAGAATATTATGATGCCAATAAGTAGTTTAAATGAAATATAGGCAGATAAATGCTTATATAAAACAATGCTAAATGAAAAAGTAGAAAGCAATGTTATACAATTCATTGATCACAACTATATGAAGACATATGAGCCCAAATTAAAAAGCAGAAGATGGAATAAGCATAGCTGCTGTATTAAAACAAAGGAATTCAATAGATTTTTCTGAAATACTTACATGTTTCATTTAAATGCTTAATATTTAAAATAATGGGTGTTAGTATTGAATTCAATTAAAAAATTCCAACAGTTATTTATAAGTAAAATTATACCTTAGATGGGCTTGGTAATTACTACTCTAAAGTTCATAGCACTGACTGAAACACGTGTAACAAAAATTATCAAGCTATAACGTCTTTGCTTCATACGTTCAAATTTTTATGTTTCGTGCTTTGTTTATTTGTTTTTAACACGATATACCTGCACTGACTAACACAGTGTTATTTTATGCTTGTAATGGTCCTGTCTTTATTTATTTATTTATTTATTTTTGAGACAGAGTCTTGCTCTGTCACCCAGGCTGGAGTGCAGTGGCTGGATCTCAGCTCACTGCAAGCTCTGCCTCCCGGGTTTATGCCATTCTCCTGGCTCAGCCTCCCGAGTAGCTGGGACTACAGGTGCCCACCACCTCGCCCGGCTAGTTTTTTGTATTTTTTAGTAGAGATGGGGTTTCACCGTGTTAGCCAGGATAGTCTCGATCTCCTGACCTCGTGATCCGCCCCTCTCAGCCTCCCAAAGTGCTGGGATTACAGGCTTGAGCCACCGTGCCCGGCCTGGTCCTGTCTTTAAAACACAGATCACTGGGACTTGACTTTCCAGTTCCTTTTCTGGACTAAAATTTCTTAATGTCCTTTATAAGTCACATGCATGCTAAGTCAACAAATCAACATATATGGAAGCTCTGACTATTAGGAGTAAATGTGTTCAGTACACCAAGTCCATTTATTTCTAATCAGACACCTACCCAGGGTCGTCATTACTTCATTGGGATATCAAGGACAATAGAGTAAGGTTTGGGTACAGATAACAGGTTTAAATAGGAGTGCCAAATTATAATGCTCCAGGCAGGAAAGGTAAATTAATAAATCAAATCAAGCTTGAGAGGACATGCCTATCAATGAGAGAGCAGTAGTTACTCAAATTTGTGACAAGCTGCTTTGAAGAAATGCCAACCCAATATTGCTGGAGCTTCATATAAGGCAAGAGAGTTTAAAATCTAGATTTGTCTGTGAAATCATCTCATTTTAAATGACTGCTGAGTGAACTATGAGACTGAGGCCTGTAGCCCCAGCTAGGCCTAATTACAGCAGTGGTCACACATTGAAGGTCACAGCTTGAAGATCGATTTTATTTCACGTATGCAGTGTTTTTAAAAAATGTTGAGCTTCTGCTCCCTTCCAGGCACTGAGTGAGGCAAATATTAGTATGAGTTATTAAGAACACAGTGATCAGATAAAATGTCCTTCTGGTTACTCCCCTAAAGAAAGTTCACGGGGAAAAACCAGAGAGACCCAGTCAAAAAAAAACTGTAAAGCCTAGTTTGTGCAATGTCATAGAAGCCAGAGACTACAGAATTCTAGTGATAGAATTGAACACTGTTGTTAGAACTGGAACTTGGAAGTTATGGGTGACATTAGAGGGAGGCATTTTGATGAGTCCTAGGACACAAGTAGAAGAACATAGAGTAGAGAAATAAATGGGAGAAGAAGAATTAAATGCAGCAAATATGGACCACTCTTGTGAGAATCTTAAATAAGAAGGGGAACAGATCGATTAGATGGTAGCTATAAGGTAACATAAGGGAAGAATTTATTTTAAAGATTTTTAAGGATGATAAAAAATTTAAGCAGATTTGTAGGGCAAGAGGAAGAAGCCATCAAAGGGCAAGTGGTTGATAGAGAATGAATGTCGAAGATTCAGGAGACAGAATGGAAGAAACTGGGGGATGCAGAAACAGCTATGTCAGGGCCCAGATGGAAACAATTGGTCTTGAACAGGATGAAACAATCATTATCTTATGAGAATAGAGAAAATTGTATAAAAATTGGGTAGAGATGGGAGGCAAGTGTCTACATGGGGCAGCGGCAAGAAAATGGTGTCAATTTTTTCTCAATACTTTTCTCTATAGAGTTGTGATGGACCACATATGACCCTCAAAAACTTATCTTTCCATCCAGCCCAAGGTCATGCATTCAGGTTCACACTGTCTTTCTCTTAAGCCCACACCCTGAGATTGGCACCATAGATCTTACCATTTCTATGGAAACAGAAGAAAGCAAAATATGTAAATTTTCTTTTTCTCTGACACTAAAGTAGAATTGACATAAAATACCTAGCCTGGGTTTTCTTCTCTAATTGGCCATCCAAGAGTACTGGTATTGGTACAAGTCATCCCCAAACCTCATCTGTTGAGTATGATAAAGAAAAGAGAGCACTTTCAGAAGAAAGTTTTCAAAGAGATCCAAAAGAAGAAGAAATATTGTCCAGTTCCAGCACTTTCCACATCCTTCATACTGCTTCTACTAAATAAAGCTCAAGCTTTTAGTGGGAGAATCTTAGTGGGATTTTAGTTTTCCCATAACTAATAAGAAAACCGTTTCCCTGGCAAGGGACAAGGAGCATAACATATTGAACTACTTGACATATTCAGTCTTTGAAATAGTTAATTTAAAAGTATCTTTTGAGATAAAGATTTCCAGGTCTGGAAATAATGACATCTGCCTGAATCCAAATCTCTCCACAAATGCTCCTTTAAAAATAAATAGATAAAATTAACAAGGAATATAAACAAAACTGTGCATGGCCCACCTGCATTGCTCAGAGACAGAGAAATGCCATGAACTAAAATTACCATAAATAAAGACATAAACACCACATTTCATCAAAGCTCCCCAGCCATTGCAAGCTTATGAATTTGAAGAGTGGAGAAGGGAAAGCATAAGAGACTCAGTGAAAAAGAGAAGAGGAGAACAGAGGCCTGAAACTAAGCACAGACAAAATTAGCCCCTAGAAAGAGAAAGAGAAAGTCCAAAACCAAGTCATAAAATACTGAAAAACAAGACTTGGTAACTCATAGCACCAGCTGCAGGGAAGGGACTTAGAGGTAAGTAGGATAGAACATGAAAATATCCAAGAAGCATGCTTCTATGGGAGAATCACATAGAGAAAAGATGGTGCCTCTGAGAGGCATGGCCCCTTATTTCCTGAAGAAAAATAAGGAAGAAGAAAATATTTAAAATTCTGTAGAAAGAAAGAGAAAAAGTAAACACCAGTATCTCCACTTCCAACATCATTGACTAAAGAGATGGTACATTACCGTACCTCAGGAAAGGGCACTTTTGAATTCGGAATCCTATCCAAAATATGCCTTGGAATAGAAAAATTAAGGGTAACTCCATACAAAGCTACTGTACAAGGAAGAGAAAATGCCTTTCAGCCAATAAAAATTCTTCCCCTCCTCTCAAAAGAAAAGCCGTGAGATAGAAGAGTATAATATAATACTCCCAACTGAATTAAATAGCATTAAATGAGCATTTTGAAATTTTTTTAGAAACTAAATGTAAAATTCAAAACTAAAACTTTTTTTAATAAAATGAAACTTGCAAGGAAAACAGGCATAGGAGGTGATTAAACGGTGATTAAACGCGGAAAGAAGTTGAAGTAAAAGGCAAACCATCTCAGAAATGAAGAATAAATTAATTACATCATGCCCAAAAGAGAATACATTTACATAAATATTTAATTAGAGATATCAAAAGGAAAGAATGACAACCAAGAGAATGAAAGCAAGATTTTTTTTAAAAGGAGTAAAAGATAAAATGCTTAAAAGAGAAAAATAGGGAGGAAAGGAGTTCAACACACATGTAATAGGAGTGCCTGAAGAATAAGCACAAAACAATAAAAGAGAACCAAAATTTTTAAATATCATCAAGAAAATCTTTCTAGAAATAAGAGATAATGTCACAGTTAGGCCTAGTGACCCATACTTGTGAACACAACACTTCAGGAGGCCGAGGACAAAGGGTCACTTGAGGCTAGGAGTTCGAGACCTGGGCAACATAGCAAGGAGGCTCTATCTCTAAAAAATTTTTTAAATATTAGCTGTGTGTGGTTGTGCATGCTTGTAGTCCCAGCTACTTGGGAGACTGAACCAGGAGGATCACTTGAACCCAGGAGTTTGAGGCTGCAGTGATTTATGGCCATGCCACAGCACTCTACCCTAGGCAACAGAGCAAGACCCTATCTCAAGCCCCTCCAATGCCCCCCAAAAAGAACATCCCACTGAATACATGGAAAAACTGAATAAAATAGTCCTTTGAAACTACTGGGCTTTATAAATAAAGAAAAAATAAACATGCAAGAACTCTTGGAAAGTATTGAAAGAAAAAACCTATAAGAGGGTACGAGCTCTACTAGATGTTATAATGTACTAAAGAACAGTGTAGTACTGGTGAGTGAATGGATAGGCAGGCCAATGGACTAGAATAAAAAGTCAAGGAACAAACTTAATTATATATGAACATTTTTCTTTGCTAAAGAAATGAGATAAAATATTTTATAAAGGGTTTCTCAAATTACCAGGGTAAAGATAAATTGAATGTTTTAATAAATTGCATTGGAACAATTAATAGCCACTGAAAAAAGATAAAATTTAATTCATTCCTGACACATACGACAAAACAAAATGAAACAACATAAATACTAGAAGAAAACACATTAACTTCTATAACCTGGCTGTAGGGAAAGACTTAATAACCATGACTCAAAATCTGGACACGATTCAAAAAATCGATATATTTAACTACAAAAAAATAAAGACATTTTCTTGACATAAAGCACCACAAGCAAAATCAAAAGACAAATGACAAATTGGGAGAAAAATCTGTGAGATATAGTGCAGAGAAATAATTAGTATTCCTGATATAAAAAGAAATAATGAACAAATGAACAAAAATCCTATAGAAAGGTGAACAAAAGTCATGAACAGTCAACTCACCAAAAAGGAAAGACTTAAACAATGATTCTAATCATATGAAAAAAATGCTCAACTTTACTCATAATAGATGATAAAAATTAAATTATACTGAGATACCATGTTTCACCCTTCCAATTCGCAAAAATTTAGAAGCTTGACAACATAATCTGTTGATGAAGTTTGGGAAGAAAATCACTCTCATACAACACCAACAGCAGTGCAAAATGATATAACCCTTGTAGAGAGGGCTTTGACAATATCTAACAAAACTGCATACACATTTGCCTTTTAATCCAACAATCCCATTTCTAGGATTTTATGCAGAAGTTACACCTCTAACAATATGAGGTTATTTATTGCCACATTATTTGCAACTTAAAATATTGGAAAGTACCTAAAAGCCCTAATGTAAGAGATTGAATGAATTAACTATGGCACAAACACACAGTGAAGTATAACAGTGAAAAGAATGAAGAGAATACATATAAACTGATATGGAGTAATTTTTACATCAGTACAAAAATGTATATATAGTATGCTACCTTTGTGTAAAGAGAATAGAAGGCAGGAAACATATAAGAATATGCTTGGCCAGGCTTGGTGGCCCATACCTGTAATCCCAGCACTTAGGGAGGCTGAGGCGGGTGGATCACCTGAGGTCAGGAATTCAAGACCAGATGGGCCAACATGGTGAAACCCCATCTCTAATAAAAATACAAAAATTATCCCAGAGTGGTGATGCATGCCTGTAATCCCAGCTACTCGGGAGGCTGAGGCAAGAGAATCGCTTGAACCCAGGAGATGGAGGTTGCAGTTAGCCAAGATCACGCCATTGCACTCCAGCCTGGGCAATAGAGTGAGACTCCGTCTCAAAAAACAAAAAAGAAAAAAGAAAAAAAAGAACTACGTATTGCATATACTCCTTCAAACACATTCCTTAACTTTTCCTCACAAAAAATAAAATATTATTCCTCAATCCCCCAGAAAGCCAAAATGGAAGAGAAAAGGAGATGGAACAGAGGGAGTCAAACTGTGAGGGTTAATGAGAGAGGAGTCGAATTCCCTCTGTTGTGGCATAAACCATTCAGTTACAATAGTGAAGGGCACCAGAAGAGAAAATCATGATCCTCTTCCACAGAGAAATTAATTACATACTTAGATTTGAAACCTTTCCAGTGAAAATTTTCCTGTTGCCCAGAAGCACCTTTCTAATTAATGATCTTTAGTTTCTCACGTAAGCTCATGCTACACAAATCCCCTCTCAGCTCTTTAAGAGGGAAGAGGCATTTAAGGCATGAACTGCAGGCTAACAGGAGAGTTCCATGGAGGAAATGTACTGGCAGTTGGAGTTCATGCATGCTACTCTCATGCGTGGAGACTTAGGATGAGGGACCACAAGAATCTTTGCCCCCTGGCTTGGTGGATGGGAGTATGTGCTGACTCAAGGCTCCAGTGCATTCTTGAAAAATCACTGCACAGTTAACTTCTAAATTAGTGAGAACAATTGTAATGATCAATAGAAAACACCAAGCTCTAAAGACATTTCCTACAGCATAATTTGAAGAAGTAGAATACATGAAGCAGTGAGCCACAGAAATCAGGTCTTAGCACTAATTAGAAAATTTTCTAAGCTTTCTCTCTCAAGAAAATCAGTTCATTGTTTAAGGGGCCAATCTGAAACATGGTTGGTTTACAGATTTTCATCTGGACTGAAAAAAATTACAGCCAGATATTTAAACCAACATTCGAAATAAAATTGTGAAACTGATTAATTACTTACTGTTAATAAAATTGTAATGAAAAATCAATTATTCACTAGTAGTTGCAAGCTGTTTTCCATATGTCAGAATGAAGATAACCTATAAAGCAGACGAAAAACACCCACTAGAGTTTCTTGTTTAATCAGAAAAGGGAGAAAGAAGCTTAATACTGTGTCCCGTGAAACATATTTCCTCCCTTAAGCCCTCATTTTATAACATTTACTTTCAACAATGTAATAAACATTTACCTCATGCTTAACTATGAATACTAACTAGCAAGGCAATCTTCTTCTCTTATAGCTTAATCCCTTCTGACCCAGAATAGAGATGCCCCAAAGAGCTATTTGATGTTTATCTATATGTGTGTATGGTTTTATTAAGTAAGTAGTTTAGGAGTCATTTTGCTCCCCAATGGAAAATTCTGCTGAACTTCATCCAAATTCACCCATCTCATTTGATTTTTGTATGTTTGATTCAACTGTTCACACTGATGTGACATCTCAGGCATCACATCAGTGTGAACAGTTGAACCAGATATACAAAATGTCCTGAGAATCCATCTGCCAAAAACTATTCTTTTAAATAGAAATAAGAAAATAAACTCTCCTTGAGCAGATCAGCTGGGCCAAGATTTCTCCTCACTAAAAGGAATACACCTTATAGAAATAGACCACCAGGGTGTTAGCTGACTCACCATCTTTCTCAAAGGATTGACACACCTCCTGTCTTGACTATTGTGGCAGTCACTCCCAATAGTTCTAGCTTCCTCCTGCCCATGTGCAGATTCAAAAGGCGATCTAATGTGGACTTCTTCCATCTCAGCCTTCTTCTATGCCCAGGTCACATCCTACACATATTATCTTAAATATTCACTTCTATATTTGCAAAGCTAAAAAATTCAACTTTATTTTTAATTGTCCTTTTTTTTACTGTTTCTGAATTCATTGTATCCTCGCAGACAAATTAGATATTATTTGTGTTTTATTTTGCTGAATTTTTAATCAATGTTACAAGAAAATATATAAATATCAAAACAGAGAACACATAAATAAATAGGAGTTATAAATATATGTTAGGACTAACTAAATATCAGCAATCTCACTAAATATTCTAAAGTCATATGAAAAATTGCCTGCTACATGTTGGGCAGACTGGATACTAATACATCCTTTTTATTATATAATTGAGCATATTTGTTACAGAAAAATTAGAAAGATACATATAAGCCTAAAGAAAATGAACACCCCCCTAATCCCACTGCTTAAGATGACCACCGTTAACATTTGGGGTATGTCCTTTCTGATTTTTCACATTCTTATACATATCATATTTTTCTTACAATGGTGGGACTCACTGTATCATCTTTTTTACAATGTGCTTTATATGTCAACAAATATACATTTGAAACATTATTCTTTATCACTGCATTTTATGAATTTTATGAATGCCCTAATTTGGTTATCCAAATCTTCAAAGATTTTTAGATACTATGCCTGGATCCATTTGTTTCATGGAATTTTGACTTCACGATTGTTTTATAATAGTTAATGCACACTGACCGGGTTCCACCTAAAGCCCACGGATATATCAAAGCATCAGCAATAATGTTTAGCTCTTAGAAAACCCATACATAGTAATGTGAAATTCAGCTAAATGCATTTTGTGTTGAACTACAGCATTTAGTTCCTCAGGCTCATCTATCAATTAGGGTGATAAGCAGGCACTCAAAAGCTAGCTTTTCAATTATGTTTTCTACCTTCAACTGAAATGTTCCTGTCATTGCATATCGTGTAGTAATTTTGAAAAGGCTTCATCTTAGCAACCAAGTGATAACTTTAAAATCAAGAATCTGAACCAATTAATTCCTAACATTAATTACTTCTTTTAAAACAAAAGGCGCTTTAAAGTAAGTGACTGCAAATATACTTTTTATCCCACTAACGGTCCTTATCTCTTTTTCCCTCAGCTCACAATTCTGTTGACAACTCATGCTCAGTCTCAAATCATCATTCAAATCATAATTAAAGCATAATTCTGAGCTCTCTTTGTACATGCTAATTCCAAAACCACCAGATGTAAAAGCCACACAGAAATTCCTATAGAGTATTATTAGCTTGCAAGAAGCAGAATTAAGATGCATAAAAGTATCTTCTATAGCAAGTCAATATTTTGGTTTTAATTACATTATTACCTTGTTTTATGCTACTAATTACTACAATTTATTGCATAATTGACTCTCAGAGTAAAATATTAACAGAACAGTTCTGCAGTCTTAAACTGAAGATAGTATATACTAATGATTTTGCCTAACTACTCACCTCCCTTAAAAAAATGCGAAGTATTTTTTGTAATAAGTTTGATAAATCTCTTTCCTATTTTTGCACTAATATATAAAGTTAGGTACTACAGTTATTTGCTTATTTATTTCTCTATAAATAACAGGGCAATAAAAAATTATATTATTGAGCTGGGGACAATATGTTATCTGTATTCCCTAACACCCAGCTCAGAACTTGAAACTTAGTAGGTGCTCAATAAATTTTACTAAATAAAATAATGAGTTAATCATTTAAAGTGATCTTTTAACTTGACATCATAAAAGTAGTATTACTTAATACTAGCTAGTGTCTATTTCAGCCTTTACAGATTAAAAACCTACAGCCTTTAAAGCAAAAGCCTGAACATTAGAAATAATAACAGTTTGCTGTAGACTGAAAACAAATGAGCTCATTCTGAGACTCGACAGTCATTTATAAGCCACTTGAGCTGTCTGTCCTCTTGCAGTTTATGACCTCAGTCAAGTCTTTCCAGTGAAATAAAGCCTTGTGTTCACTCCAGGGCCATCTATTGTTCTCTCTGTAATTTGTACCAAATTGTAAAGGTTATAAATATTTGCAGTGAAGCCTAGTTGCTGAACTGCATTCATTCACACTTATGTGCCTTTTTTTTTTTTTTTTTATTAACTACAAGACCAGGGACTGGCATTTACTTACTTCATGATAACATGATCATACATACCTTTGAACTCAGGAGGTTCTTCAAATGCTATGATTTATTAAGTTCTCCTTGGTCACATAGCAGTCAACCTTGTCAAATGCAACTAGGCCAACCTCATTCTCCAAGGAGTAGTAGCTAGCAGTAAAAAGTGAAGAATTATTTTTACTTACATGAAACTATATATACTTTAATTCTTTTTCAGATTGAAAAAATTTCTGGGTAAATTATACTGCAAATGACAATGAAATGAATGAAAATAAGCATAGTTCAATATATAAATTTTCTCTCCCTACCAGTTCAAAGTCTATTTCCATTTTATTGCTGTGCTTTTTCTTTAATTTCCCTTGAACTAATGTGCCCTCTAATGGTTAAAATAAAATATAATCAGAATCATAAAATAAGTGCCAACGTATTAATTGCAAGAAATATTCATACTTAAAAGATACTTCTTTAACTCAAAACTATGCCTTCAAGATCAAAATGTATGTCTTTTAATAAATAAAAAGAAGAATAAGCATTTTATTTGTTCTATCCAACAGATCATGCAAACGAGATATAGCAAACCGACTTCCATCAATAAATTAAAATGTTAGTTCCTATAAACAAGGATCAAGTATTAAGGCTTGCATATACTGATAATGAAATATAGATTGGGGCTATGCCTATTTTACAATCCTAATTTAAGCATTTAAGAAATGTTACTCCAAAAATAGATTTTTTGGTTCTTTCTTCATTTTATTTCTCTAACCTGAAATGAACGTTTGTCCTCACAACCTTCAAAAAAGTAAACATATGTACACACAAAAATGTTAAATAGCTGTGCATTTTTGTGCACAATTTACCCTCAGTGTTCATGCTGTCTTATTTTTTGTTGCAGTGTAATATCAGAAAATAATACACATTAAGTAATTACCCACTTAACATGAGCAATGTCAGCTGTCAATCCAGATAAGACAGGGATTTAGGAAGAAATTACTTGAATGGTTTACCTTGGCTGATTAAGTTTAGGAAAGGTAGTTTTACAACAGAATTTATTTCTAACAAGAATTTGGTCAAGACAGAAAAATATAAGTAGAGAAAACATATTTAATTATCTCTAGAAGGGTAGAATTGAAATGAAAGACAGAAACAAAATATCATGCTAAAAGACCTTCTGCCTTGTTTAACCATTATTGTTAATAGTTAAGATAATTTGCTCGTTATCAAAATGTTACACTATGTACTTAACATGCAATTTTCAAGTCCCTTCCAATTGGTAATACTTAAAAAAAAAAAAAAAAAAAAAAACTCTGTGTTTTTTTCCTGCCTCAGAAAGTAAAGACATTTTTTTCTAGTGTATATATGGGGTACATGTCATTGAGGTAAACTGAACTATCAAAGACTGCACTGAGTTGGTGATAGAAGTCATATTCAAATTTAGAATTATTGATGTGATTTGCTGATTTTGCTGGTGCTTTGTGTGCATCACAAGAATGTTTTATTTTGTTAGAGAAAAAAGAATTACATTTACCTGAATTAAATTTCTGCCTTTATCTTCCAGCACTCATTGGTGGAGGATAAAGATGTACAGATGTACAATCTATATTATACGCATGATATTAATATTTTAAGTTAATACAAAAAGAAAGGGCTGCAGGCTGAGGAAGAGGAAACCTAGATTCTAGTTCTGTTTGTGCTACCAAATGACCCTGAGCAAGATATGAAAGATTCTAATCCTTGGTTGTTCCTCCTCTGAAGAGGAAAATTGAATTAGATAACCTAGGAACTCCCTTCTAATTTAAAACCTCCAGTTTTTAAAATAATACACATTGAAAATATATATACACATTTGGTATATATGATCTAAACTTATAAGATGTTGTTTAGGTTTTTGTATTTTTTAATTATACTTTAAGTTCTAGGATACATATGCAGAACATGCAGGTTTGTTACATAGGTATGCAAGTACCATGGTGGTTTGCTGCACCCATCAACCCGCCATCTACGTTATATATTTCTCCCAGTGCTATCCCTCACCCAGACGCCGATCCCCCAAGAGGCCCTGATGGGTGATGTTCCCCTCCCTGTATCCATGTGTTCTCATTGTTCAAGATGCAGTGTTTGGTTTTCTGTTCCTGTGTTAGTTTGCTGAGAATTATAGTTTCCAGATTTATCCATGTTCCAAGGAAGAACATGAACTCATTCCTTTTTATGACTGCATAGTATTCCATGGTGTATATGTGTCATATTTTCTTTATCCACCCTATCATTGATGGGCATTTGGGTTGGTTCCAAGTCTTTGCTATTGTGAATAGTGCTGCAATAAACATATGTGTGCATGTGTCTTTGTAGTAGAATCATTTATAATCCTTTGGGTAATGGGATTTTGGGTAATGGGATTGCTGGGTCAAATAGTATTTTTGCATCAAGATCCTTGAGGAATCACCACACTGTCTTCCACAATGGTTGAACTCGTTTACAGTCCCACCAACAGTGTAAAAGCGTTCCTATTTCTCCACATTCCCTCCAGCATCTGTTGTTTCCTGACTTTGTAATGATCACCATTCTAACTGGCGTGAGATGGTATCTCGTTGCAGTTTTGATTTGCATTTCTCTAATGATCAGTGATGATGAGCTTTTTTTCATATGTATGTTGGCCACATAAATGTCTTCTTTTCAAACTGTCTATTCATACCCTTTGCCCACTTTTTGATGGAGTTGTTTGCTTTCTCCTTGTAAATTTATTTAAGTTCCTTGTAGATTCTGGATATTAGCCCTTTGTCAGATGGATAGAGTACATAAATTTTCTCCCATTCTGTAGGTCGCCTGTTCACTCTGATGGTAGTTTCTTTTGCCATGCAGAAGCTCTTTAGTTTAATTAGATCCCATTTGTCAATTTTGGATTTTGTTGCCATTGCTTTTGGTGTTTTAGTCATGAAGTCTTTGTCCATGCCTATGCCCTGAATGGTATTGCCTAGGTTTTCTTCTAGGGTTTTTATGGTTTTAGGTCTTACATTTAAGTCTTTAATCCATCTTGAGTTAATTTTTGTATAAGGTGTAAGGAAGAGGTCCAGTTTCAGTTTTCTGCATATGGCTAGCTAGTTTTCCCAAAACCATTTGTTAAATAGGGAATCCTTTCCCTATTGCTTCTTTCTGTCAGGTTTGTCAAAGATCAGATGGTTGTAGATCTGTGGCATTATTTCTGAGACCTCTGTTCTGTTCCATTGGTCTATATATCTGTTTTGGTACCAGCTGTTTTGGTTACCGTAGCCTTGTAGTGTAATTTGAAGTCAGGTAGCATGATGCCTCCAGCTTTGTTCTTTTGGCTTAGGATTGTCTTGGCAATGTGGGGTCTTTTTTGATTCCATATGAAATTTAAAGTAGTTTTTTCTAGTTTTGTGAAGAAAGCCAGTGGTAGTTTGACAGGTATAGCATTTAATCTATAAGTTACTTTGGGCAGTATGGCTATTTTCACAATATTGATTCTTCCTATCCACGAGCATGAAATGTTTTTCCATTTGTTTATGTCCTCTCTTATTTCCTTGAGCAGTGGTTTGTAGTTGTCCTTGAAGAGGTCCTTCACATCCCTTGTAAGTTTTATTCCTAGGTATTTTATTCTTTTTGTAGCAATTGTGATGGGAGTTCACTCATGATTTGGCTCTCTGTTTGTCTATTATTGGTGTATAGGAATGCTTGTGATTTTTGCACATTGATTTTGTATCTGAGACTTTGCTGAAGTTGCTTATCAGCTTAAGGAAATTGTGGGCTGAGATAATGGGGTTTTCTAAATATACAATCACGTCATCTACAAACAGAGACAATTTGACTTCCTGTCTTCCTATTTGAATACCCTTTATTTATTTCTCTTTCCTAATTGCCCTGGCCAGAACTTCCAATACTATGTTGAATAGGAATGGTTAGACAGGGCATCCTTGTCTTGTACCGGTTTTCAAAGGAAACATTTCCAGTTTTTGCCCATTCAGTATGATATTGGCTGTGGGTTTGTCATAAATAGCTCTTATTATTTTGAGATACATTCCATCAATATCAAGTTTATTGAGAGTTTTTTAAATGAAGGTGTGTTGAATTTTATTGAAGGCCTTTTCTGCATCTATTGAGATAATCATGTGGTTTTGGTCTTTGGTTCTTTTTATGTGATGGATTATGTTTATTAATTTACATATGTTGAACGAGCCTTGCATGCCAGGGATGAAGCTGACTTGATCATGGTGGATAAGCTTTTTGATGTGCTGCTGGATTCAGTTTGCCAGTATTTTATTGAGGATTTTTGCATCGATGTTCATCAGGGATATTGGCCTGAAATTTTCTTTTTTTGTTGTGTCTCTGCAAGGTTTTGGTATCAGGATGATGCTGACCTCATAAAATGAATTAGGGAGGAGTCCCTCTTTTTCTTTTGTTTGGAATAGTTTCAGAAGGAACGTTACCAGCTCCTCTTTGTACCTCTGGTAGAATTTGGCTGTGAATCCGTCTGGTCCTGGGCTTTTTTGGTTGGTAGGCTATTAATTACTGCCTCAATTTCAGAACTTCTTATTGGTCTATTCAGGGATTCGACTTCTTCCTGGTTTAATCTTGGGAGAGTGTATGTGTCCACGAATTTATCCATTACTTCTGGATTTTCTGGGTTTTTTTGCATAGAGGTGTTTATAGTATTCTCTTATAGTAGTGTGTATTTCTGTGGGATCAGTGGTGATATCCCCTTTATCATTTTTTATTGTGTCTATTTGATTGTTCTCTCTTTTCTTCTTTATTAGTTTGGCTCGCAGTCTATCTATTTTGTTAATCTTTTCAAAACCCAGCTTCTGGATTCATTGATTTTTTTTAAGGATTTTTCATGTCTCTCTCTCCTTCAGTTCTGCTCTGATCTTAGTTATTTCTTGTCTTCTCCTAGCTTTTGAATTTGTCTGCTCTTGTTTCTCTAGTGCTTATAATTGTGATGTTAGGGGTCAATTTTAGATCTTTCCTGCCTTCTCCTAAGGGCATTAAGTGCTATAAATTTCCCTTTAAACACTACTTTAGCTGTGTCCCAAAGATTCTGGTACACTGTGTCTTTGTTCTCATTCGTTTCAAAGAACATATTTATTTCTGCCATAAATTTGTTATTTACCCAGTAGTCATTCAAGAGCAGGTTGTTCAGTTTCCATGTAGTTGTGCAGTTTTGAGTGAGTTTCTTAATCCTGAGTTCTAATTTGATTGCACTGTGGTCTGAGAGACTGTTTGTTATTATTTCCATTATTTTGCATTTGCTAAGGAGTGTTTTACTTCCAATTATGTGGTCAACTTTAGAATAAGTGCAACGTGGTACTGAGAAGAATATATATTCTGTTGATTTTAGGTGGAGAGTTCTGTAGATGTCTATTAGGTCCGCTTGTTCTAGAGCTGAGTTCAAGTCCTGAATGTCATTGTTAATTTTCCGTCTCGTTGATCTGTCCAGTATTGACAGTGGGGTGTTACAGTCTCCCACTATCATTGTGTGGGAGTCTAATTCTCTTTGCAGGTCTCTAAGAACTTGCTTTATGAATCTGGGTGCTCCTGCATTGGGTGCATATATATTTAGGACAGTTAGCTCTTCTTGTTGCATTGATCCCTTTACCATTATGTAATGGCCTTCTTTGTCTTTTTTGATCTTTGTTGGTTTAAAGTCTGTTTTATCCCAAACTAGAATTGCAACCCCTGCTTCTTTTTTTTTTTTTTTTTTTTTTTTTTATTTGCTTTCCCTTTGCTTGATAAATATTCCTCCATCCCTTTATTTTGAGCCTATGTGTGTCTTTGCAGGTGAGATGAGTCTCCTCAATGCAGCACACCAATGGGTCTGAATCTATCCAATTTGCCAGTCTGTATGTTTTAACTGGGGCATTTAGCCCGTTTACATTTAAGGTGAAGAATGTTATGTGTGAATTTAAGCCTGTCATTATGATGCTAGCTGGTTATTTTGCCTGTTAGTTGATGCAGTTTCTTCATAATGTCGATGGTCTTTACAATTTGGTTTGTTTTTGCAGTGACTGGTACTGGTTTTTTCCTTTCCATACTTAGTGCTTCCTTCAGGAGTTCTTGTAAGGCAGGCCTGGTGGTGAGAAAAATCTCTCAGCATTTGCTTGTGTGTAAAGGATTTTATTTCTCCTTCACTTATGAAGCTTCGTTTGGCTGGATATGAAATTCTGGACTGAAAATTCTTTTCTTTAAGAATGTTGAATGTTGGCCCCCACTCTCTTCTGGCTTGTATGGTTTCTGCAGAGAGATCTGCTATTAGTCTGATGGGCTTCCTTTCTAGGTAACCCGACCTTTCTCTCTGGCTGTCCTTAACGTTATTTCCTTCATTTCAACCTTGGTGAACCTGACGATTATGTGTCTTGGGGTTGCTCTTCTTGAGGATTTTCTTTGTGGTGTTCTCTGTATTTCCTGAACTTGAATGTTGGACTTTCTTGCTAGGTTGGGGAAGTTCTCCAGGATAATATCCTGAAGAGTGTTTTCCAGCTTGGTTCCATTCTCCCCATCACTTTCAGGTACACCAATCAAACATAGGTTTGGTCTTTTCACATAGCCCCATATTTCTTGGAAGATTTGTTCATTCCTTTTCATTCTTTTTTCTCTAATCTTGTCTTCATGCTTTATTTCATTAAGTTGATCTTCAGTCTCTGATATCCTTTGTTCCACTTGATCAGTTTGGCTATTGATACTTGTGTATGCTTCACAAAGTTCTCATGCTGCGTTTTCACAAAAATCTCATGCCGTGTTTTTCAGCTCCATCAGGTCATTTATGTTATTCTCTAAACTGGTTATTCTAGTTAGCAATTCGTCTAATTTTTTTCAAGGTTCTTAGCTTCCTTGCATTGGGTTGGAACACGCTCTTTTAGCTCAGAGGAGTTTGTTATTACCCACCTTCTGAAGCCTACTTCTGTCCTTTCATCAAATTGATTCCCCATCCAGTTTTGTTCCCTTGTTGGTGAGTTGTGATCCTTTAGAGGAGAAGAGGTGTTCTGGTTTTTGGAATTTTCAGCCTTTTTGTGTTGGTTTTTCCTCATCTTCATGGATTTACCTATCTTTGGTCTTTGATGTTGGTGACCTTCAGATGGGGTTTTTGTGTGGACATCCTTTTTGTTGATGTTGATGCTATTCCTTTTGTTGAATGTTGGCCCCCA
The DNA here is from genome assembly GCF_001698545.2 of Rhinopithecus bieti. Classification (NCBI taxonomy): domain Eukaryota; kingdom Metazoa; phylum Chordata; class Mammalia; order Primates; family Cercopithecidae; genus Rhinopithecus; species Rhinopithecus bieti. The sequence continues at coordinate 151,256 of NW_016809032.1, forward strand.
CTCTCTTCTGGCTTGTATGGTTTCTGCAGAGAGATCTGCTATTAGTCTGATGGGCTTCCTTTCTAGGTAACCCGACCTTTCTCTCTGGCTGTCCTTAACGTTATTTCCTTCATTTCAACCTTGGTGAACCTGACGATTATGTGTCTTGGGGTTGCTCTTCTTGAGGATTTTCTTTGTGGTGTTCTCTGTATTTCCTGAACTTGAATGTTGGACTTTCTTGCTAGGTTGGGGAAGTTCTCCAGGATAATATCCTGAAGAGTGTTTTCCAGCTTGGTTCCATTCTCCCCATCACTTTCAGGTACACCAATCAAACATAGGTTTGGTCTTTTCACATAGCCCCATATTTCTTGGAAGATTTGTTCATTCCTTTTCATTCTTTTTTCTCTAATCTTGTCTTCATGCTTTATTTCATTAAGTTGATCTTCAGTCTCTGATATCCTTTGTTCCACTTGATCAGTTTGGCTATTGATACTTGTGTATGCTTCACAAAGTTCTCATGCTGCGTTTTCACAAAATCTCATGCCGTGTTTTCAGCTCCATCAGGTCATTTATGTTATTCTCTAAACTGGTTATTCTAGTTAGCAATTCGTCTAATTTTTTTCAAGGTTCTTAGCTTCCTTGCATTGGGTTGGAACACGCTCTTTTAGCTCAGAGGAGTTTGTTATTACCCACCTTCTGAAGCCTACTTCTGTCCTTTCATCAAATTGATTCCCCATCCAGTTTTGTTCCCTTGTTGGTGAGTTGTGATCCTTTAGAGGAGAAGAGGTGTTCTGGTTTTGGAATTTTCAGCCTTTTGTGTTGGTTTTCCTCATCTTCATGGATTTACCTATCTTTGGTCTTTGATGTTGGTGACCTTCAGATGGGGTTTTTGTGTGGACATCCTTTCTGTTGATGTTGATGCTATTCCTTTCTGCTTGTTAGTTCCCTTTAACAGTCAGACCCCTTTGCTGCAGGTTTGCTGGAGTTTGTTGGAGGTCCACTCTAGACCCTTTTTTCCTGGGTATCACCAATGGAGGCTGCAGAACAGCAAAGATTGCTGCCTGTTCCATCATCTGGAAGCTTCGTCCCAGAGGGGCACCCACCAGATGCCAGCCAGAGCTCTCCAGTATGAGGTATCTGTTGACCCCTGCATGGGGGTCAAGAACCCACTTGAGGAGGCAGTCTGTCCCTTAGCAGAGCTCGAGTGCTGTGCTGGGAGATCCGCTGCTCTCTTCAGAGCCAGCAGGCAGAAACGTTTAAGTCGCTGAAGCTGCACCCACAGCCGTCCCTTCCCCCAGGTGCTCTGTACAAGGGAGATGGGAGTTTTATCTATAAGCCCCTCACTGGGGCTGTTACCTTTCCTTCAGAAATGCCCTACCCAGAGAGGAGGCATCTAGAGAGGCAATTTGGCTACAGTGGCTTTGCCAAGCTGTGGTGGCCTCCACCCAGTCTGAACTCCTGGAGGCTTTGTTTATACTGTGAAGGGAAAACCACCTACTCAAGCCTCAGTAATGGCAGATGCCCTTCCCCCAGCCAAGCTCGAGCATTCCAGGTCAACTTCAGACTGGTGTGCTGGCAGCAAGAATTTCAAGCCAGTGGATTTTAGCTCGCTGGGCTCCGTGGGGGTGGGATCCAATGAGCTAGACTGCTTGGCTCCCTGGCTTCAGCCCCCTTTCCAGGGGAGTGAACTGTTCTGTCTTGCTGGCATTCCAGGTGCCACTGGGGTATGAAAAAACTCCTGCAGCTAGCTTGGTGTCTGCCCAAATGGCTGCCCAGTTTTGTGCTTGAAACCCAGGGCCCTGGTGGTGTAGGCGCCTGAGGGAATCTCCTGGTGTGCAGGTTGCAAAGACCATGGGAAAAGTGTAGTATCTGGGCTAGAATGTACTGTTCCTCACTGCACTGTCCGTCATGGCTTCCCTCGACTAGGGGAGGAGGTTCCCATCCCCTTGGGCTTCCCAGGTGAGGCGATGCCCACCCTGCTATGGCTTGCCCTCTGTGGGTTGCACCCACTGTCTAATCAGTCCCAATGAGATGAGCTGGATACCTCAGTCGTAAATGCAGAAATCACCCACCTTCTGCATTGATTTCACTGGGAGCTGCAGACTGGAGCTGTTCCTATTTGGCCATCTTGCCAGACCTTAGCTTTTTTAAATACCATAATTTTTATTTTCAATTTCATCATTGTATTCAATCATTTTGCAAAAAATTCATAATATTCAAACAAATTATGATAGAATAAAATATCTTGTGAAAGTACTTTTCAGCTATAATCACTGAGAATTAACGTAAGTAATTTCCACTATCATTTGCCCTTGTTTACATTGATTTTGATTCAGTTGTTTAGCTTTTGTTTTGTTTTGTTTTGTTTTCTGGTATATGTTCCTACCTCTATACTATGGAGATAGGAATTATTTTATTCATATCAGCTTCCCATGATACCACTATTCGATAAATGGGTCCTCAATAAGATTGACCAACATAATCACGATAGACTATGCCAGTTTAATGAATAGAATACAACTGGGATCAGGTGAGTGAGTTATCAGTAAAAGAGGTGAATGAGTATGTTCTCATATTCTTTATGGATAACTTAGGCACAATATATCAAAGAATTTAAAAGTGTATGTACTAAATGTATGTTTGCACTAAAATCTACATAATGGTAAATGATTGGAGCTAGAGATGTTTTGGTGATAAAGGTGAAAATACCTAAAAAAATCAACACAACTCACATTATGCAGATTTAGAACTGGCAATATACTGAATCTAGTTCTTGAATCTCATAATGTCCCACTATGAAGAGAGTTGGGAATAAAGGAATAATCAGTCCACTGGTTCCTTTGTGATTTCTCAGCACAGTGTCAGCCTGGTGGAACCTCTCTTAAGATCACCAGCAGTTTGAAGGTAGCCAGGATTGCAGGTAGGCCAAGAAGCCTTGGTGCATTGACTAGAAAACCTCCCCTTGTCCTTGTTTTCCTCAGCTCTCTTTCATACTTTTGTTCCCTGGAAGCCAGAGGAAGTCTTTCCCTTCTATCAAGAAAAACTGAAGATGAGGTTGTGTGTACAGTCCAAGTGTAGATCGAATTGATGGTCAGGAATCTGCATTCCCTACCACTACTCCTCACTTCAATCAGATGCTCCTTCTCTTTGCCTCTGCCTGCTCACCTGGGCTCACTGCATGGCTATTACTTCTGCTTCCTTAACACCATATGTCACACCCACATGTGAGAAAGCACGCTGAAGGTCATCCGTAACTGTCGCTTAATTCTTTAATTTCTGATCTCAGATACCAGATGTTTTATCCCGGTCTCTAATTATTTACTTCATGACCTCCTACCCAGGCCCCTAGAATTGCAAACCTCTGAGGTCTGCTCAGCCCTTCAAACATTACTGCAATTGGAGACCTCCCTCTAGAATCGTCAGTGCTAGAGACATGAGAGGCAGAATAAGGTGGCTGTTAAGACATGGACTCTGTGACCAAAATACCTGGGTTTTAATCCCAGATCTTTTACTTACTAGCTTTGTGACCAGAAGCAATTAACTTAACCTCCCTAGGTGTCAGTTTCCTCTTCTATAAAATATGGACAAGTATAGCAACCTCACAGAGTCATCATGAGGATTAATCCTGTTTCTAAAAGAAAATGTTCAGAATAATGTCTGGCATGTAATAAGTGATCAAAAATGTTTGCTGTTATTACAGTGACCAATTTTACTTTTCTCTCAGTCATAATCACAGAACACTAAAAGGCAATTAAATTAATTTTAATGACTCAACCATCCGGCAATCTTAGTCTCTACTCTTTATAATCAAGGTGCTCATAAATTCTAGTTTTCCAATTTATACCTGTTGTCTTGGGGTAATTATTAATAGCAACCTCTTTTATTCTCAGAAGTGTCCAGATTTGGACAATATCATATGTAATCACCCTAATTATAATATAGATTACTCAGTTGTTCTCCTGTACAATTAGAAGAATGAATTAGATGGTCTCTGAGATCATGTAAGACATGAGGGTTTTGTGAAAATATATGTTATATATACGGAAAGAAATATTTGGGTGTTTTGTAAATACTAAAATCTGATAAAGGGCCATTAGCTTCAGTGAAGATGACATAATTTGATGGCTTTTTAAATTTTTAAAATAAATGAAGAGTGAACTTACATGTACGTGGAGTGTTGATTTTATTTTGCATGTTCAAAATGCATAAGAACGTCTCCGGAACTGTTCCCTCACTCTCCTTTAGTTCTTCCTCTCCTCTTCCCTACTTACTTTCACTCTCTTTTCTCTTCATTAGATCTGAGTTGGAGTAGGGAGCGGGCAAGAAGAGAGAGAGCTTTTTCCCTCTCCTAAAGCTCAACCTATAGTCTGTTAAATCAAGGCTCCCAAAAAAGCTTCATTACTAAACATTTCAAAGCACTTAAAGCCAGAAATAGCTTCTGGAGGATGACATAATTTTAAGGTTAAATACACCACATGAGAATTGTTTTATTTCTTATCTCTTTTCCATCATACAGATAAGTTTTTCCAATTCAAATATTGTACTATTTATGTCCATCTTAAAATTACTTTTAATCACTCTGCTTTAAGTCATTGATTAAGCTTGTAAAATTTAAGCTAAATATATAACACTTATAGAGCATATATTGCAATTAATACTACTTACTTTAAAAGTTGATTGATATATGTAGTTCACAATTATGAAAATAGAGATTTATATACTTCAGTAAATATGCAAAATTTAATCTTAAATATGAATCACATTATAATTGTGTGATTGTTGCAATGAGCTGAAAGAAAAAACAAAAACAAAAAAAACAAGGATCCTGCAGAGAACAAGAAATTGTGAAAGCAATCATAGTGGGAAATAATTGTTACATTTATGATTCTTTCAATTATGGATTATGGAGAGGATTGCACGGCAACCTCTTCCGTTTCAAGACAGCATGGTGTTTTATATAATAAGCCTCTGAATAAAGCAACTGTATCAACAGTGTTTGCAACTTAATTGGCTACCTTTGAAGCTAAGGAGGTCTTTTTGCTTTCCAGCTTTGATTCCCAGCTATATTTTAAAACATTGGCATTCTGTCCAACTGTTTAACCTCCATCTATGTTCACAGATTCTCTGGAGGATAGTGCACATACATTTTACTAGAGCTGAGCAACATTTTCACAAGGGAGAAATAAACCTTACAATAAGTCCAGAATCTGTTAAGCATTCATAAGTGTATGTGTTTATACAACAACATGCCCATACTGCACCTCTGCCCTATTATAATTACATTTAACATAAAAGGAACATCACCTCAAACCACAAGTAGAATTTATTAAGTTCTTAAACAATGCTAGCCTCTAAGGCTTAGCCCATTTACCAGAAATAGTATTAACAAGGAATGCATTCCTGTTTCAAGGTTTGTCTAGAAGAAGCTTTGCCTCAAACAGGCTTTGGTCTCTTGAAGGCCAGTGTTCTCAAAGGCATCTGCCCCAAAAGGAAATGTCAGTCAGTGAGGATAGCAGCTTGAGAAATGACAGTTTCATGGCCCTGGTTTGGTGTAACCAGGAAGAGGGAGGCTTAGTAATACCAGAAAGAGGGGAAAAAAGAAAGTGCAAATGTACAGCTCGTGGTTAAAAAGGGGAGATCAAGAATTCTAATGACCCAAATATCTTAGAAGGTAAAATCTGGAGGAGGCAAACACTCATCTCAAGATCATTTCAATGATTCATTCCATTTGCTTGTCCTATAGTGAGGTCTCAGCTATAATATAACAATATCCCCTTTAATTTATGTCATAGAAAAAAAGTGTTCATTTGATGTCTGGTGGCATTCAATCAGTAATACCAAAATAGAAAGTATATAAGAGTGGATTATTAGAGACACCAATATTTTAAAAGCAATACACTGATTAGGAGTGAAGTTTCCCACAGTGATATTATCTCAAATAACTCAGCATTTGCTTGGTTTTACCAAGACTATTTCTGGTTTTCCTGGATAATCAGTGTTTATCTAAAACTACTTGGAAAGAAGTAAATGCAGTTCTGGGCAGCGAGGTCCCAGTCATGATTTTCACTCAATCAGCTCCTGCAGAGGAGTCCTTCTGTCCCTCAGACAGTTCCTTCTGTTGCTGCCCCTACACCCTGCTGTCCCTAAACAAAGATACGTAATCATTTCAGAGATGTTGAAAGACTCCCAAAATGCCTCCCCATGGAATTCAATACTGACAAATCCCCAGTTTTTTATGGCTTTTCCTGTACCTCAAAGGATTTGTTCCAGACAGCCCTTATTAAAATACAAGTATGTTCCTGGAAGTCCTAACACTTTGTCATCCACTGTGATAGTAAAACCAACCTTGCAATTTCATAAGCTCTTTGTTAAGACATTAAAAAAGCAGGATTAATTTTCATTCATCCAAACATATATTGTCAGCCAACCACAGCTAGACTAGTTGCTGGGAATCTCAAGATAAATTTTATAAAATGTCTCTACCCTCAAAGGGTTTACTGTCTGTTAAGGGAGATAGAATACTACATACAAATAATTTAATTGCACGTAATAGATGAGTCTTAATAAGGAATTGTTTGATAAAAAAAAAATTCACTTTGGCCAGTTAAAAAAGGGGAGATATTAGTATAAAGAGTTAAGAGTATCTAATAAGCAATTGAAGTCTCAGGAGGAACTCAAACAGGAATTGATAAGCCAACAGGAACCAAAATGGTATCCCACTCATTCTTTCTTTCTTAGGCCCCCAAATAGCTCTCATATTTGCTTTTTCTTGCAATCTGCTTCATTTTCCTACTCTTTTCCACAGATCAGCTCTCTTGGCTTGCATGTGTGACTATGAGACTTTGAGACCATGAGACCTTATTCATCCAACACCCATAGCCAACAAATTCACTTTCTCTGTATCTCCATATCAATTCCTTAGAAAGAGAATCTGACTTAATGTACACCAGGTCTAAGGACACATTCTCTTAAAAGACAGTGTGGTGATAAGGAGATACTTGTCTTCTCCAGAGCAGTAAGATAATTTCAAGGTGAGCCTTGAAGGAAAGGTAGGCATCTTTCAGAGAAACAAAGGGGAAAAGGCAGTCTAAGACAGACAGTATGACATATTCAAAGGTATGGATGGAGCAAAGCAGCCCATAAATAGCCCATAAAGACCCATGTGTAAAGATGCATGACCAAGAAGCAATTTATGAAGCTGCGAAGACAGCCAGAGACCAGATGAGGAAGTACTTCTTATGCTATGCTAAGGAGTATGACTTTTACACTACAGCTGATGAAGACAGAGTGTCAAAATATTTAAGCAGAGGAGAAAGAAAAGCAGACCTGTGTTTTAGAAAGAAAAATCTAACATCAGGGTGAAGGATAGGCTGAACACACCACTCAAGAAGCTGTTTCAGTAATTCAGACAAAAGGTGGCGCAGACTCAAGATAAGACCGTGGCAAAGAGGAATAGAGAAGAGGAAGTTTTCAAAAATATTAAGAAAGTAGAATCTAAAATGGAATGGGGTCAGTTCAGAAAAGCAAAGAACCATAAGCTTTGATATGGAGAAGAGAAGAAAGTTTAAACCAAACCCAAGGCAGGTGGTAAGGGGTGTACCAGACATGGGAAAAAAGAACACACTGAAAGAAATGATGGGCATATAAGAAACATTGTACCTTCTTTCTCATCTTTTTGTGGGCTAGTCTATTCCATGGTCTGTGAGTATTTTAACCCAAATAAATAAAGGAAGACCCCAACTTTCCAGGGTGTGAGCATAAGGGGCTGAAAAATAACTGGTAATTAAGCCTTAAAATCAAAGGCATACTCCAGTTACCCTGTCATTTTATTAAAATGTCTTTCAATTCAACCTATCACACAAAAGGACAACAATTCATTTCTAGTGAAGCCTTAACTTGTGAATGCTGGGCCTTGTTTTATTATGTATTTAATTAGAAGTTTCTGTGGTGTTGTTTTCCTTTCAATCCCATGAAGAAAAAGTAAAAAGTGAGGAATGTGAACTTCTCAGAGGATCCTAAGACTTTGAAGCCACGTATCTAAATATATGATCTCTTGCTTTTGCATTTAGAAGCCCTGGGGAGCTATATTATCTGACTGATTATGAATGCATATATTTTCATAAGAATATGCAATCTTAACCAGCTCAGCACAAGACACTGAAGTGACTAAGTATCAAATTAAAGATTATTCTTTTTTGTGTAGAATTCGCTCCAGCAAGAAATTGAACAAGGGGATTTGAAATCCAAAAACAGTGGGACCACCTCCCGAGACATCATTAATTATTAGTGGGTCCCAGTCTTCCAGTTTCTTATCTCCCTGTACACCCAATGCTCCCATTGCTTTAAATTATTATCATTATTTGCTAAATGCCTTCAGTATGCTCGGTACCCTGTCAAGCACAGAAAAAAGGTGCCACACCTGCCCAGGGGCTTTCTACCTAAATTACACAGATATAATTTAAGTTTGAAAATGAGTTGCAGTTGTCAGTTACAGTCTTTTCAATGGGCATAGAAGCAATATGACAAAACTAAAAGAATATAGATTCATATACCTCTTTCCCCCTTCCTTGGATCTTCTTTCTATCCCACAACCCAGTTCACTAACCCAGAAAACAGCATCACAGAAATATGCCACAGGTCGGTAGTGAGAGGTCATTGATAGCTTAGAGAAAAGCATTAGCACTTAGAAACAATCCTGTGTATGTGCCCCACTTCTTACCTTCCAGCCAGAGAGAGGGGAGCCTGTATTCAAAAGCAGTGGCAAGTGAGGAAAGCTGAGTGAAATGTGAAGTTTCCACAACTGCCTTCTTCCCTGACTCTACGCCACCCAGTCCAAGGTTCTATATTGCTGGCAACACTCACATCCCTGTCCAGATCTTCCACACCTTCAGAGGCCTTGTTCACCCCAGACCAACTCCTGTGACAAATGTCTAGAGAAGTAAGGTCTGAAACTTCAGTACCTCTGATTTCAGTCTTTTACATACCCTGAGAAACACATCTCATCAACATACATTGTATTTGTGTTTCCATACAAGTCCGAGTATATAAAAGAAAGAGAAAATGGGGGTACTCTTTCACCTATATTTCTTGCCTTCACTCCCACTATTTCTAACAAAAACAATCCTTTTTAAAAATAAAAAATGCAGCATTTTCCTCAAGATCAGATGGGTGATAAAGCAAAGGCAGTGAATCTGGGCTCTATTCCACCGGGTGGAGAAAACCCCAGACAAAACCACAGGGGCAGATGTGGAAAAAGAAAGCAGGATGACAATCCCTTGAGCCAGTGAAGCAAAGAACAGCAGGGGGCTTAGTGAAAGGGATGGGATATAAGGAAGTGGCCTGAGACTTCAGAGAATAGCTGCAGGTTTACTTATACTAGAAAGTTCTTCCACACCCCCAACCCTACTGTTATCGCAGCCACCACTAAACCAACCACACCCCAAACCCTAGACCCTGCCAGTAGTTTACCTCCAGTGGTGTCTCTACCACCTGTGATTTGTCATTAGGGCATTCCTTGTTTCCTCCGCCTAACGGGAAGGAGAAGAGGAATAATCGATTCTTCCAAGATGCATAAAGGGGAACCGTGCAGCACACTCAGGAGTTCAATCACTGAAAGTCATTTCCTGGCACAACATCATTCCACAGTGACACAAGTTCCACTGCCTTTGAGAGCCAAACCAAGAACCTCCACATACACATTTTTCTATGGGAGGATGTTTGAGTTATCTAAACTTGAACACATGTTTCTCCTTTGAAATATAAGTTCCTTGAAGGCAAAGCTCATGTCTGACCATGAATATATTGAACAGTGCATATGAATACTTTTCTAAAAAATAAGTACTTACATACCCACTGCATTACTGCCTGCTGACTTTACCTTCTACCTTATTCATAGAGTCAGCTCCGCAGTCATTTCAGTCCAGCCAAGTACCACCAGCTACACCCACTTCTACAATGCACAAGGCCAACTCTGCCACCTGCTCTGGCTGTCTCTTTTGCTTCCCATCTGGATCATTCCACCATGTATTTCCTCCCCAATGCATGCTTAACACACACATTCATTATTGATTTAAGGGTTATTTGCTGAATGCCCATTACGTACAACACATCGTGCCAAGTACAGGGTATTGTTAAGTTCAGAGTTTTTTGAGTTTTAACATTCCACTCACGTCTGCTCTAACCTGATAATTTCTAAAATGTCAACCAGGTTTTAGTCCACTGATGCAATATGAATCTAACTTCTTATTCCTCATACTCCTGGCATTTGTCTGGAGGGTCTTGAATGTATACATAGTCCTTTTCTTACTGATCCTTTATAGTCTTATTGCTTGGACCACCAAAACCTTAGTCTATTTTCATTCAGGTAAATAAAATAGCCGTCAATAGATAACATGATGAAACTGTGTTTTGCAGACTGTATAAAAATAATGTCAAAAGTAGTTACGTTCTTATGGGGCTTAAGATATGCTACCCCAAAATACAGAACCTTGGCATATGTTGAGCTGAAGGAATAATTTAAGCTAAAATAATTTGACAAAATGACAAAAGCAGAAAGGTCTCCCTGACCTGTTCCCACCCTTCTCCCCTGAAGCAGATCATAAACCTAGGAAGGATTTTCTGACCTGCCCCCAAAGGAGGTCATAAGAGCCTCAAGTGAGAAGTGTCCTCCTTATACTTGGAGAAAAGAACATCTTTATCTCCATAGAAAGAGAGAGAAATCAGAATCAAAAGGCTTGCTAAATTTCCCTGAGTTTATCACGTTTAGCTCATACCCCACTTGTCCTATCATATTTCTCCACAAATGTCCACTCTTCACCAAATCTACTAGAAAAAAACATTCAGGTTTCACTGTTCTTCAGGTCTTCATTTCCTTATGAAATGACATTTTCCCATGTCACATAAAACTTATGTTTAATAAATTTGTATGTTTATCTCTTGTTAGTCTGTCTTTCGTTATAGAGACTTCAGCCATGAACCTAGGATGGATAGAAGAAAATATATTTTCCCCCAAAATATGTACACCTATTCTGTATCACCTAAAAAAAAGAAAAGAAAACAGAAAATCTTCCACCCCTACAGAGCAGAGATGATGCTCAGGAGACAAAGAAAGCAAAAGGAAAATATATATATATATAT